>NC_057799.1:499918505-500248404 GCF_018294505.1 Triticum aestivum
GATCAACAGGACCACCGTTTCGACCGTAGGAGGTCCGCTTTCCTCCGTTTTGCGGTACGCCACACCCCTCCAGATCAACAGGACCCCGTTCCGAACGTAGGAGGTCCGTTTCCTCCGTTTTGCGGTACGCCAGGCCTCGTTTCCATCGCCTGTTCCGTCCAAGCCCTCCCGATGAACATGACCACGCATTCCGTTCCGACCCAGCCGGTTGGCTCCCATGCGTTCCGTTGCCTCCCGATGAACACGACGCATTCCGTTGCCTCCCCATGAACACGACACATTCCGTTGCCTCCCCATGAACACGACGCATTTCGTTGCCTCCCCACGAACACGAAGACGACGCTGTTTCTCCGTTCCGACCCAGCCATGTACACGAGCCCTGGCCATACGTATGCGCGAGTAGGCGTTCGAGACCCCGCCCGTATGTACACATAGATGGCCGTATTTTCTTTCTTGCACCCTGGCCGCTGTACGTACGTGTACATGCTACGTGCGCGCCTCTACTACGACACGTGCGTGCCTCTACTACGACACGTGCGCGCCTTTACATCGACCAGTATGGACGTACATGTTCGCGACCAGAATGACAACGCTACGTACGCTTCGACTAGGTGGGTCCTGACTGTCAGGCACTTCCTCGCCTGCGAAGATGTAGCTGGTGGGTCCCAGCAGTCAGGGGGGCGAATCTTTTTTTTTTGCCCGGACGCACTTCCTTGCGTGCGAAGATGTAGCCGGTGGGTCCCAGCAGTCAGGGGGCGAATCGTTTCTTTTTTTGCCCGGACGCACTTCCTTGCGTGCGAAGGTGTAGCTGGTGGGTCCGAGCAGTCAGGGGGGCGAATCGTTTTTTTGCCCGGACGCACTTCCTTGCGTGCGAAGATGAAGCTGGTGGGTCCCAGCAGTCAGGGGGAAACGTTTTTTCCGTGAAATACAGTGGCCCGTCCGGTGGTCCCAGCTGTCAGGTGGAGGAATCATTATCTTTCGCTTAATAAGGAGGCACTTCCTTGATGCGGCCGTGGACCCAGCTATCAGCCTCTCCACGTATAGTCCATGTCCGATGGAAGTCATTCCTTGACCACGTTGACCAGGCCGCGCCGAGAGCACCACGGCGGTGGACGGCGGCGAGGCCTAGGAAGGGGACGACGCGGAGCCGGGGAAGACGCGGCAGTGGAAGCCCGCGCGAAGAGGAGTACGAGGGTTCACTGGTTCGGCTGCTGTGTGAGGCTGCCGTTGCCGCAGGGCCTGGCCAGCGGTGGGAATAGTAGGGGGCGGTGAGGCCTCCGCGGCAGCACAGCCGGCCACGGGAGGCAGGAGCATGCGGCACGACCGGCGCTGCTTTGGGCGGCTGGAGCAAGCAGACCAGAGGTTGAAGAAGCACTACGACCGTTGGATGGACATCGTACGGTCACTGGAGCTAGAATCGTTCATATTGACTAAGTTGACAAAGCCCTCCGTCCCCGTCAACTTAGTTGGCCCACAAGTCATCCTCCCACTATGGTGGGTCCCAGCTAGCAGGGGGTATTCATTTTTTTGTGCGTAATAAGGAGGCACTTCCTTGCGTGCGAAGATATAGCTGGTGGGTCCGACATGTCAGCGGGGGGAACGTTTTCTTCGTGAAATACACAGGCCCTTCCGGTGGGTCCTAGCTGTCAGGTGGAGGAATCATTATTTTGCGCGTATAGTCCACGGCCGATGGATGTCGTTCGTTGACCACGTTGACCAGGCCGCACCGAGAGCACCATGGCGGTGGACGACGGCGAGGCCTAGGAAGGGAACGACACGGAGCCGGGGAAGACTCGGCAATGGTTGCCCACGCGGTGGGGAGTACGAGGGTTTACTGGTCCGGCTGCCGTCACCGAAAAATAACAGGAGGTGTGGGTGAGTAGAGGAATGGCCTGGCCAGCAATGAAGTAGGGTGGGGCGGTGCGGCCTGTGCGGCAGCACAGCCGGCCACGGGAGGTGGGAGCAGGCAGTCCCACTGGAGCTGGTTTGGGCGGCTGGAGCAAGAAGATCAGATATTGAAGAAGCAGCACGGCCGATGGATTAACATCCAACGGTCACTGCTGCTAGAATCGTTTGTGGACTAAGTTGACAAAGCCAAAGTACACGTCAACCTAGTAGACCCACAAGTCAGCCTCCAAATCTGTCCCATACAGCATACAGCCCGAAATTTCCAGCCAGATTCAAATTAATTTTAAATCTAAATATACCTTAATTTAAATTCAATAAAATTTTACCCGCACAAAAACAATGAAATTTAAAATATCAAAATCCGAAAGAAAACAGTATTTTGGAACTAATTGCATGTTTGCTGTATTTTTTCATTTTACAGCCCATTTATTATTACTTATAGCCCATTTCTTATTACTTATAGCCCATTTTCTGGGAAAAATGCATCCCTCCTCGTCTTGAAAGATTTCCGGCCCAGCAGGGCGTAGAAAAGCAAGTAGGCCTACGTTGGTTATTCTGCAAAAAACAAAATAACTGGCTAGCCATTTTCAGAAAGGAAAAAAACAAACTGGGCTGGTCATGTGCTAAACATATGAAATAAAAGCCTGGGCTAGACGGGCCACGGGTCCCGCACAACCCAGTTGATACCCTTCTCCGTCCCGAAAAAACAAAATTACTGCGCGCGCTGCTGGGTCCCTACTGTCATCCTCACCATGTACAGTCATCTCCTTATTCCTCTTGGTGTTTGACCATGTTGACAACACCGGAGGGCGGCGCCGTGGCGAGCGAACCAAGGCGGCGGATTATGGTGAGGCCTCGGATGGGAACAAACAGGAGCCGGGGAAGATCACAGCCAGCCGTGGGAGGTGGGAGCAGGCGGTCCCGCCGGCACTGGTTTGGCTTTGGCGGCTCGAGGAAGAAGAGACTGAAGAAACGCGACAGACGTTGAATGTCAATCCAGCAGTCAAGGTTGGCACAATCGTTTGTTGACTAAGCGGACACCAAGTAGCATACTTTTTAATATATAGGAAGAAAACTGCGAGGAAAATGCGTTCATCTGCCGTCCTCCTCAAAGGGAATGTTCACCACATAAGTGACTAGCACCCTTGGTTGTCAACCGAGAGGTCTTGGGTTCGAGTCCCAGGAACTCTCAATTTTGTCCTCCTTCCTTCCTCGCAAAAAAAAGGAAAGAAAATCAAAGAGTTGGGAAGGTGTACAGAACAAGCTAGTGTACCAGTAAAGAGACGTTGCCGAGTTTTAGAAAAAAGAAAGACGTGCTCCTGTAGCTGGTTCGAATCCAAACCTAGACTATGACTATATATGGTGCTATGCTACTTTGCAAGTAATGAAACTGACATATCCAACGTTCGCTTCTCCTCTTCTCTACTTACTCTGCCTAGCATCAGAAGCTCTGGCCGCAGCAACCATGTCCGCTGGCTGCTCGTCCACCTACTCTTCAGCAGGCAACAACTAGATATGCGCCAAGTCGCCACCCGTACCATCGCCTGTGGGTCTCATCACACCCCCGCCGGCACGCGCACCGCAGCCGATTGCTCATCGCAACCCGCTGCCGTTGGTGTGGTGCCACTGCTGCAAATCACGCAGAGTCATCCGTCGCGTCTCAACCACAATCCGCAACCCTGGCCGAGTCTTCTACAAATGCCCGAATCATGGGGTAATAATATGTTTAAGTGTTGTTCTGCTGCTTTCAGCTGCTGATTTTTTTAATAGTTTGGTTGATGATCTTCCAATTTGATTCGTGCAGAAAGGGGAAGATTCGTGTGATTTGTATTTCTGGGAAGTTGCTGATGTGGGGGAATGCAACTACGCTGATTATTTGGTTAGCCGAGGAATCCCAATACCAGCAGGTTGGGGTGTTGGACAAGTAACTGAAGGAACGGCAGAAGAGGAAGATGTAGAGGAGAAGGTTAAAGATGCAGTTCCTCTGATCATGGCCAAGCAACAGCTGCTGAACAGCCTTGACAGCAATGAGGAGATGAAAGAGCTTGTGAAGATAATGGGCAAAATCAATGTGCTCTGTAGGATGATTGTCTCTTTATTTGCAGTGTATGTAGCACTCGTGATGTATTCAGTGGCTACGAAATGAGCACTTTGCTGAAACTAGTAATGAATCAAACCTGTGTAGCAGGCTGGGTGTAGTGTTGTGAACATCTAATGATTTCTATTAACGGAAATCAGGGGGTATCCCCTTTTGCTCATATAAATAAATAAATAGCAGAGGCCCTGTCGGGTCAACTTTGTTCTCATTCGAAGACGTCGAGCAAATTGCAGTCCAACAGCAAACTATGTCATCAAATTCAAGTTTCACAGCCAAATATGAGTACAACTAAACAACAATGTCATCATGTTTTAGTTGTCATACAATCACCAAACACAAATCAGCATACATAACAAGTGATGTTCTCACAGCAAAATACTAAAAAACATGTTCATCATGTTTCAGTTGTCATAGCAAACACAATTTCACATAGTAGATAAAAAACGTCTTCTGACAGGCAAATACGACAAAAGCAATGTAATCATCATCCGCAGCAGCAGCGTCAACATCTTCGCCATGTGTATCAGTCTGAATCATAATTCCCCATGGTGTCATGTTCTTCTTGGTCCTCAACGTCCTCGAACATTGGCTTCTTCTTGATCAACTCTTGTATGTCCATAGCACGACAGGCAATCTTTTCACCGGCGTCATTGACGTGATGGTTCTCAAAGATATTAGGAACATCTGTGTTATCTTGTACATCAGGAGCAGTGTAAGCATCATCTTGTTGTGCAACTTCATTAAACGAATTCCTCTGCTCAAACCTTTGCAACACTCTCCAGTCATCGCTACGTGCAAATGTGTCTTCCAAGAAAAATATTTGTGTTGCTTGATTTGCCAAAATAAAAGGCTCGTTGGTCTGGTATGCCGCCTTGACATTGATGGATTTGAAATAATCATCAGCTCTGGGTTTTGTGATCCTGGAAAACAGGTTATACCAACGACAGCACAACAGAACCACACACCGATGATCCTCGAAACTGGAGATATACTGCAACTGAACAATGTCTGTTATGTTAGCATACATTTCAGTTGTCTCTTTGTCATACGTATCCGTGCTCATGATGGCACTGTTTTGTGTCTTCCTGCCTTCGTCTCGTGCAAGGGTGTTGTAGCGCACATCTCCAACAACGCAAGATTCATAATGTCTTACCCGAGTATCAGGACCCATTGCTAGTGAGTAAAGGGCATCATCAACTACCTGCCCATCCTCCCGCATCTTCTTAACCTATGGTTAGAAAATAGACAAGCTGATCATCTTATGTACTTAATATATTAAAAAAAATAACAGTGCACTTCAAAAGCTTACATGGTTCTTGAACCATTTCGCAAATCCTGCCATAACCAGTTTGTCAATGTTTCTTGGATTTTGCGGCAGTAACTCCTCTTTGTAGATGCTGCACAACATAGTGATCGCGTCAAACATCTAAATATATAAGAATGTATTGCAAGTTTAGTAGATTACGATGTATAAGCTGCCGTACTGCACTTACTTGATATAAGGTAGTATCTCAGGACAATTATTCAACACATACCAAACCATTTGTCCAAATCTTTAGGTTTGTCCTCTTGTCAACTCTTCCCTGTAACTCGAAAAGAATAATCGAAAACATTGAGCCCGGGATTGTCTTCACCCACCTCTTTGCTAAGTTGATCAGCTGTTTCAATGTATTTTGAGCAGAATGTCAACGCTTCTGTAGCAATGTAGGCCTCTGCAATGGAACCCTCGGGTCTAGCTCTGTTCCTAACATAGCCCTTGAAAGTGCCTAGCCGCCTTTCAATAGGGTGCATCCAGCCATACTGTACTGGACCTCTAAGTAGTGCCTCATCAGGTAGATGAACAGCCAAATGCACCATCACATCAAAGAAGGCTGGAGGATATATCTTCTCAAGGTCGCATAGGATAGTTGGTATCTTGTCTCTAAGACGCTCCAAAGCGTCTATCCTGATATTCCTACTACAGAGTTCCCTGAAGAATTGTCCCAACTCTGCAACTGCTCTATATAAGTCAGGGCGGCCCAATCCTCTAAGGAAAACAGGTAAAACCCTTTGAAGTAGGACGTGGTAGGCATGAGTTTTCAACCCTTGTACCTTGTTTCCATCTGCATTGACTCTCCTTTCAGGGTTGGAAGCAAATCCATGTGGGAATCTCCCACGTGACAGGACCTCGCAGAATTCTTTTCTTTTTACCTTGTCCAAGATGTACACAGCTAGTGCCATATCCCGTGGTTTACCTTCATCTTGCACCTGCAAATCCTTTTTGATACCCAGGTGTGTCAAATCAATCCTAGATTTTAAGGTATCTTTCGTCTTGCCTTCAGTATTAAGAAGTGTGCCGATAATGTTGTCACATATATTTTTCTCGATGTGCATCACATCAAGATTATGCCGCAGATCCAAATCTTTCCAATACTCCAAGTCCCACAAAGTGAACCTGCAGGTAAACAATAATCTCTCTTCTACCCTGCCACGCTTCCTTTTCCCGCTACCATTACCAGGATGGTTTCCTGGTGTAATATGCCTGACCTTCTCTAGTTCCACTTGCAACTCATCGGCGGTGAGCCTCTTTGGCGCATCACGGTTTTCATGCTTTGCATTGAACACGTGTCTTCGGTATTTTCTAGGATGCGGCTTGTCCTTGGCAAGGAAACGGCGGTGTCCAATGTAACAGATCTTGCTAAGTATTGCGTATGACAACGGATTCCTGTCACAGCGAACACATGCATTGTAACCATGTGTCGTTCGCCCTGACATAGTGCCCAAAGCCGGATAATCATGGATGCACCAATTTATAACAGCACACAGAAAGAAATCAGCTGGTGGGCTGCTATATAGGTCTCGAGTGAGCACACCCTTCCATAGCTGTTGAAGTTCCTCCACAAGAGGCTCCATGAACAAATCAAAATCCTTTCCAGGACTTTTTGGACCTGGGATGAGCAAGGCCATCATGTAGTTTGATTCTTTGGTGCAAACATTTGGAGGCATGTTGTAAGGGATAACAAGCACTGGCCACATGATATATGTGGCGCTCTGGTGGCCAAATGGGTTAAATCCATCTGAAGCTAAGCCAAGTCTAATGTTTCTCGGGTCAGCAGCAAACTCTTTGTGTTTATCATTAAAGCTTTTCCACTCACTACCATGAGATGGATGGCTCGTTACATTCTGATCTCTGTACTCCTGGTTCCTAGAATGTCACAGTACATCCTCTCTTGTTTCAGCATCATGAAACAACCTCTGCAATCTTGGTGTAATTGGAAAATGTCTCAGAACATTATGAGGAATCCTCTTCACAGCATCTCCATCTTTCCATCTTGATGATTTGCATTTCAGGCATTCACTTAAGTTGGCATAATCCTTCCGGAACAGAACACAATTATTCTTACAAACATGGATCATATCATATCCAATTCCAACTGCACGAAGGAAATTCTTCATTTTACTGTAGGTGTGTGGCAGCTCAGACGCATCTGGGAAAGATTTGCGGAAAGCAGCCAACATCGCATCGAATGATTTGTTGGTCATCCGCTCAGATGTCTTCACCTGAAGAAAGGTGACCATAGCTGAGAATACTGACAGCTTATTTCCTGGGGTGACAGCAACGTTGCATTGTTCCAACATGCGGGCCCACCGTTTTTCTTCTGCAGGTGAAAGTTCACGGAATGCACGAGCATTTCGTAGCATTGTTTCAATGTTGGTCAAACTCACTGGCTCCGCCACCACCACCTCCTCCTCCTCTTCCACCTGAGCATCAGGCAGATCAAGATGGTGATCTGCTGCTTCCACGTAGTCAATAACATTGACGTTCACAGCTTCACCATGATGAACCCACCTAGTATATGTGACCGACATCCCATACAAGTGTAGATGATTTTGCACAGTTGACTGGGGTCTTGTAACTGAATTCATACAACTGCTACACGGGCAGAGCACATCTGATTTCGGACCACCGTACTCAGCTCTGATAAAGTTCATGAAGTTTTCAACCCCCTCGACATATGCAGCGGAGAATCTTCGAGCAGAAGTTATCCAAGTCCTGTCCATCTGTTAGACATACAAATTAGTTCTTCTACTAGATATTACAGGAAAAACATATATGCTTTTTTATGAAGTCCAGAAAAAAATACCTAGGTCGATGTCTAAAGCTATGGCAAGATATTTGGACGAGCAGATCTAAGTAACGAAATATATGTAAAGCTAATTCAGCAAACAGATTTGAGTGCCAAATTATGGCAGGCTGTTTCAGCAGTCAATGAGGCCGAGCACACAGCCATCGAACTATCGAAGGCCATCGCAGCAACAAAGATCGAGTATAAAACGGTGTAGAGCTATTTCACCTAACAGATTGGCTACTAGACCATGGCAATCTACGTCACAATAAATATATGGCAGGATATTTTAGCAACTAATCGGCCTTGGCATGCCATCTCAGCTAAGCAGATTGAGTGCAGAACAGGGCAAGGAAGCTTCTTAAGCAGAGCATATTGACAGTAAACTACTTCGGCAAACAGTGAGATTAACAGCGTCTATCAGCTAACATTCAGCGCTACACCGACATGAACGGGGCCTCAGTCTAGAATGCGCGTACCGTGGGAGAAGCTGACCGCCGTGCGTCTCCACACGAACGTCGCCAGCGGTGGCGGCGCTGACCGCCGTGCGCCTCCACAAGAACGTAGCCAGAGGTGGCGGCGCGGCTAGAGGACGGCAGTCTACGAGAGCGTACTGTGGGAGCGAGAGGATCGCCGAACCGCGGCGCCGACGTATCGGCGCGGCGGGGAGGGCGGCTTTGGCGGAGCGAATGGAGTGGAGGGGGACAGGGGGAGGGGGTTTGGGGAATATTATTGGCTAGTTGGCCGAAGGGCGGTTGAATCGGATTTGGGGGGAATTTTTGGGTGTGGGGGGGGGAGGATTTTCGCGCGGTGGGCGGGGGGAGTTTGGCGCATGGTCGGTTTCTCCAAGTGCAGTCCCACGTGTCAGTGAAGAGGCAAGCCGAAGCGCGTTCCGTTTGCGTGAGCCGTGTGCAGGACCGAACGTGTGTGGGGTGCAATGCGACCGCGACAGGAGTGCTGTGAGTGTACCGCCTTTTTTCCTTTTAAACTAGGTGCTTCGCCCCCTCAAAAAAAATTGTTGCTTCGCGCGATCCATCGATACTACTACTAGTAATCCGGTAATCCCGACTAAAACGGCGCGGCCGGGTCTTTTCCCGCGCGATATGCTGGGAGGTTGGCTTAGTTGGGTTTTTTAGGACGAGTAATGCTACACCTACGTAATCCCAGTTACGTAATTAACGTAATGTGAAACGTGTGAGCTGTTGATTGTAGATTGGGGGGAGGGAGGGGCCCACCACCATGAAAATCAGGGGAGGAGAGAGAGAGGCAATTTACGTTAACCCTTTCGTAGGTTCCCGTAGATGTAGAAAGATGTGAAATGCGTGAATGTGTAGTGGACGTACTATTGGAGTGCCTAAGATAATTTGTGTATGTATAGACCCTATGTGTTTATTTTACTTCGCATGTTAGATTTGTCTCGGTTCAATAAAAAGCAGAGTTGGTGATGATGGTGTGCCTGTCATCCTGCAATATAGGCCGTCCGATCTATATCTAACGGATAGGAAGGAAACTATGACAATTTACCCGCACTCCTCTCCACATTTGCAGATAAGGCTTTCCCTCGTTCATCCTTTTCTCCCACAAGATCTTGATCTTCCGTGCAACGCACGGGCATCTTGCTAGTACTCCTACAATATGTATATTATTGTGAAAGTTCATATACACCGGCCGAGATTAATGCAAACACGGCAGATTTTCATTACATTTCGAACTTTTATAGGACAGAAAAATAAAAGAAACCCGACCCTAAACCTATTCTACGGCGGCGACCGACGTCCTCCATCTGCGATCTCTATGTACGGGGGCGGGGTTCAAGACCCGTGAAGTGAAGGTGCGGTCTCCGGCGAGGAAGAGTAGAACACGGGATACGGACCGGCCAGTTGGCACACCATGCCCTGCCGCCTCCCATGCCCTACTCATCCTCGGAGGAGTCCCCGACCTCGGCGGTGCCGGACGTTGGACGGCGGCAAGTAGGACGCGTGGCTGACGGTGCTCCCGTCGTCGGCCGCCAGCGTGGCCACCGCTTGTGCGGTCGCGTCCGCGTCCGGCTACGCCGCTATTGCGTCGCGAGAGGCGACTTGAGCGAGGGCGGCGACCTCGAGCTTCATCCCCGAAGACAAGCTCTCCCGCAGAGCGTTCGCACTTGCGGTCATGGCGGATGTGGTGCCAGGTAGGAGGACGATGCGCTATGGTGTGGAGGTTAGCTGGGCGTTGCCGCTTTAAGTAGCGCATTCCGGTGAGGCCAAGCGTCCGGGTGCGTCATTAAGTCGCCGGAGTTGGTTCCTCGGGCACCGAGCCTCTTAACGACGACATACGAACGGACGGCATGAATGCGGGCAGCTGGCGCCGGCTGGGAACGCACCGCGCGACGGCGCGAGGGACGAGGGTTTTGGTGTGCCAGGGTAGTCAGCTGCGGTCGTGGCAACGTTGGAGATGCCCTTTGCTCACATGCGATCCCCGCATGTCATTGAAAAAGCAAGACGACCCGGCATGGTCTCAGGTCCAGAGGATGCAGTTGGCCGCGCTACACCACTCCGCGGACGCGTCGCGGCGCCCCGTGCATCCTCGACGAGCCGGGTGTTGGGGTGTGTTTGGATTGTGGCCAAAGTGCACCTTACCAAAATTTTGGTCATGACCCAAAGATTGGTCTTTGTTTGGATGGTTGCCATTTTTTGGCATGCCAATGAACTCTAGCCAACTCTAGTTCATTTTTCTTGCCAATGTCGGCCAAATCATGGGCAACCAATACCTCAACCAAAATTTTGGTCATGACCCAAAGATTGGTCTTTGTTTGGATGGTTGCCATTTCTTTGGCATGCCAATGAACTCTAGCCAACTCTAGTTCATTTTTCTTGCCAATGTCGGCCAAATCATGGGCAACCAATACCTCAACCAAAATTTTGGCTACCCAATGCTTTGATGGGGCAACCTTGGGCACAAACCAAACATACCGTTGGTCGTGCCACAGCACTAACGCCACCCTCGGCACACTGAAACCGACCGTGTCTAGCGACGATATGAGCGTGTCGCTCACCGCGGTCGCCGTGTCCAGAGGCGGTGCTGGAGCTGCGCCCCGTTGTTGGCCCCAACGACCCACATGAACGGTTGTCGGTGGCGAGGAGGTCGTGGGCCAGCTCCTCCATTGGACTAGTCTGCGCTACGTCGTCCCGACGGGTGTGCCCCACATGTCGGTTTCCCTGTTTTCCCGGCCATATTCGAGCGTCAGTGCTCCGCGTTGCGCATTAGGCCTTTCACTATGTAGGCCAAGCGAGACAACTTATTGTTTATTTGAGCCGTTCAAGTATAATCATGTGGCGTTTGCTTATTTCTCATTCCTCTCCAACCCTCTTCTCCATCGATCATGTCGCCCTCCAGTCGAGTCCATCCTCCCGCATGCCTCATTTGAACATTCCGCCGAGTATCATTCGCATGTACCCACCCTAGTCCTCTTTCAATAGATCTCCGGACCCCGAGATGAAATCGAGAGGGAACGAGTGGGGGCACGTGATACCTAAGGCGGATTCAAAATTTTGAACCGGTGATCATAGCATCCGCAAATCATATATAAAGGGTATTCAATGTTCGTTTCGTTTTTGAACGTACAATATACTCCCCCTATCCTTTCTAGTTTACATATAAGTTTTATGTGTAGTCAAAGTATCTCTACTTTGATCAAAAAGGTATCAACATTCAACAACGCCCAATCAATATTGTTAGATTCGTACGTACTCCTAGATTTGTACTCGAGATGGTTTCCAATTTGACTATTGACAAGATTAATAGTACATGAGATGTATAATGTGAAAATTATATCATTGGAAACTCCTTTCACATACGAATTTGACCGTATGCTTTGTGTAAGTTGCATGTCATATATTATTACTCTAACATTTGGTCAAAGTTAGCCTCGAAAAACGCATTAGACCCTGTATGCTTTGTGTAAGTTGCATGTCATATATTATTACTCTAACATTTGTGTAAGTTGCATGTCATATATTATTACTCTAACATTTGGTCAAAGTAGTATAGTGGAAGTGGATCCTCTGACGTAGGTATCCCTGCCTTACCCTCCCTTTCGGTCACTTACTGGCGGACCCCATGCTTGCTAGGCCCCGCATGTCAGTTACTCAATGGGTTCGGCCACGTCAGGGGATCCTCATCCGTAGTATACTCCCTCTGTTTTTATTTACTCCGCATAAAACGGAGGGAGTGGTGGTATAATAAATGACGCGGGCGGGGGAGGGGGAGGGACGTCGGTTTGCTCTCAACTGCGGTCCCACAAGCGAGCGAAAACGCAAGACGAAGCGCGTTCCATTCGGTGAGCGACGTGGAGGGTCCAGCGTGCCGGGCTGCAACGCGAACGCGACAAGAGCGATGTACAGTCAAAACCGATTGACCGGTCGTCACCGGAACCACTATTCACACCAGAACCTTCGCTGCTCGGCCTACGCCAGCCACTGCCCTAAAACCACACCAAATCTCCAGCCCATTCCCCCACCTTTCGATCCCCTAGCCCGCATCAAGCGTCCCCTAGTTCGCCGGAAAGCCATGGTGCGCCGCAAGATCACTTACTACAAGATGCTGACGCCGGAGCGCCGCGCAGAAATCGCGGCGGCGGTCGGCGCCACAGACCTCCGTTCCCAAGCTCGCTTTGCGGCGGGCCAATCCCCGAGTTCTCTGGAGCCAAGCTACGAGGAGGAGGAAGCCGATCCAATGTTCATGGCGGAGGTCGCGGCGCAGAAGGCCCCCGATGGGTATGAGACGATGGACGTCGACTTCGTGCCGGCGTCCGAGTCCCCCATGGTGCAGGCGGACCAGCGGTTCAACATGGCGATACTAAAGGAGGACCGGGAGGCAGAGGCTCAACTCGACGCGGAGCGCGCGCATGCCGCTGCCATCGAGGCTCTCCTGCAGGCGGAACCGGATGTCGTGGATGTGAACCGGGCGGCGGAGGCTCAACTTGAGGCGGAGCGCGCGGATGCCGCTGCCATCGAGGCCCTCCTGCAGGCGGAACCGGACGTCCTGGACTTGAACCGGGCGGCAGAGGCTCGACTCGACGCAGAGCGCGCGGATGCCGCTCTCATCGACGCCCTCCTGCAGGCGGAACCGGACGTCCTGGACTTGAACCGGGCGGCGGAGGCTCGACTCGACGCGGAGCGCGCGGATGCCGCTGCCATCGAGGCCCTCCTGCAGGCGGAACCGGACGTCCTCGACTTGAACCGGGCTGTGCTCTCGTCCGTGCAGAGCGCCCGCACGCTCCGCTTGAACGAGTAGCTGGAGGCCGAGGACAACCACGGTGCGGAGACACACGTCGGCAGCGACGGCTGGTTCGCGCCGGCAGCCAAAGACGACGAGGCCGTCTCTTTCCGCGAGCAGTGATAGTTTTTCTTTATGTTGTTGTTTTTATGGATCTTTTGCTGTGTAAAAACATATATTTGTTATGCAAGTCGCCTGACTTGGGTCAGTCTACCATTTCAGGCGGTTGGATGAATATCCTACGTCTCCTAACCCTTCTTTCCTTCTTCCTCACCTCTTCTTCTTCCCCAACAGACCACCGCACGGGCCGTACGGATACTCCCCAACATGCGGTTGGATAAACATACTCTATGAACGAAAATTATGTGTCAGCGATAGGATGGCTGAGTTTGGTTTGTTCACATGCGACAGCACGTGTCAGTGAGGGTGCGTTCCCTTGGTTGGGTTTGCGGCGTGCAGGAGCGACTGTGTGAGGGTGCGGTGCGACCGCGGCGTGCAGGAGCGACCGTGTGAGGGTGCGGTGCGACCGCGACAGCCGTGCGCAAGTGTACCTCCTTCTCATTTTGAAAACTTTAGGCAAGCTTGGCAAAAATGTGTGGCGAAGTTTGGCAATGCAAGGCCTAGACCCAAACAGGATAAGTACGTACGTACTAGGAGTACTAGTGTTAAAAAAGAAAGGCGGGGTTTTCCTTCGCGGGATTTAATCGATACAAATCCTCGTTTCACGTGTCAATTAATGCGTATTTTTTCTCCAAAGACCAAAGAGCTAACCATCTCACTCCTCATCGCTTGATTAATGCAGCGCCATGCAAACCAACCTTCTCACTTCCGCATGCATGCAGGGGATATTAATGTCCTTGGTTGCTAACCCCATCAATTTTGCCTCGATTAGTGTTAGTGGCCCTTTGCAAATTGTAATTTTGATATACTGGCCTTGTGTACAAAAAATGGAGGTAGTAACTATATTTGACTTCCTTCCCCATTGCGGTGACGTCGACGATATCTTTTTTTGGTGGTTTGGCGAAGTGCGTTCGACGGAGAACACCATTGAGGGAGACCACGGTAAGTCGTTCGCAAGTGCCGCCTGCAAGCCGAGACAACCGCCTTATTTGCATCCAGGAAGTCCTTTACTAGTACTACTAGGAGTACTAGTGCGGTGAGATGGTTTCTCGAAGAAGACGATGGAGAAGCGGAGTCAGCGAAGAGTGAAATGATGGTTGCTTCGTCCGTGCTTTTGTGATTTGACGCCTCACTGCTTTGTGATTTGTGATAGAAGGGACAGGGGAGTAGACTCTGTGCTCTATACTGTACTACATGCGTCCAAGCATGGGAGAAAGAGGAGAGACGTTGCATTTTTCTATTCCTTCAATCAATCAATCAGGGAGCTTCGGTTCCATCTTTTTGGCTTTGGCAACACCGTCCACAATGGTTCCCACGATGCCAAAAGCTATTTTCACATTTGGCTACACATTGTGGATGCCCTTAACCGTACCACTTGGTTTTGCTCCTGTGTGCTATCTATACAAATCTCAATTATATTGATCTAAAAAATTATAGAATCAAGATTAGTAAAAAGGAGGTGATTTTGCCGCGCGGATGGCGGGGGAGGTTTCTTATTTGAGCAATGCTACATCCACGTAATGGTTTACGTAAAGTTACGAACTGATGTGATGTGGGACTATTTGATTGGATTAAAGGAGAGGATTAGGCCCACCCCACCTGAAAATCAGGGGGGCATATATAGATTAGATGGAAAGTATACGTAGCAGCTACGTAGCCCTTTGTAAGTCTAGGATTAGGCTTCTTATTTTCGGAGGACGTTGTCCTGGCGGTTTGCTAACATGCGGTCCCACGTGTCAGTGCTTTACCAAGCCGATCCGCGTCCCACATGAGGCAGAACAACGGCAGAAGCAACACGTGGTTAAGTTGAAGAAGATGAGGGAGAAGCGGATTCAGCAACGAGTGAAATGATGGTTGCTTCGTCCCTCCAACTTAACTGCGGGAAAGGTGCAGCTTTGTGATTTGACGCCTCATTGCTCATTACTACGCCGGCGCCATGACTGGGGTGCTTCACCCCGGCTGCTCTGCACTGTATTCCGGTATGGCACGTGGACCCGGTAGCTTGATGTCCCACATGTCGGCGAAAGGGACTAGAAGATTTATGAAAGCGAGCGCTCCACTCTTACGACGGAGGAGTAGACGACACGACGGCCCAGTGAACTGTCACTTGTAGTACTGTATAGTACTATAGTTTTGCTGTTTCGCACGATCCATCGATACAAACCCGATTAAACAGGAAAGGGCGGGATTTTTCCCGCGCGGTAGATGATACTGGCCATACATTTCAAAGGCAATTTTAATGTATGCAAACTGAATAATTATAAGTAACAATATGATATCTAGTAAAACTAAAAACACATATGATTTATTGTGTTAGAGTGTAGTAGTAGTGCTGTATTGCATAGTTGTTAGATGTAACATGCGAGAACGTGTAGAGATGTAGTTTTGGAGGGCCTACAGAGAGAAAAGCGTAATACGGTCACCGAACTTCAGAATAAGCTGATTACGGTCACTATATACGTTTTGCGGTGATTATACGGTCACTTGCTCACAGTTCAGCATCGGATTGCACTCTGTTGACCGGCCAAATAGTCTGCGTGGCGCCATGTTGACTAGTTAAATTGACCACGTTCCTTGTGGGTCCCACCTGTCAGTTCGCATAGGCAAAAGGTCAGATAAACACAAATTTACGCAGGCGCGACAAGGCTCCAACCCGTGCGCGGGAATCACCTGGTTGTGTATGTGTCTGTCAGGGCCTGATGTGTGCGCATGCACGTGTAGGTTGAGCACTTGAGCGTGAGAGTGTGTGTTGGTCGTGTGGTGTACTGGTGTGTGCATGCATGCGTGCGTGTGTGCGTGTGAGTGTTGCGTGGTGCGTGTGAGTGTTGCGTGCGTGCGTGGCTGCGTGTGTACGTGTGAGTGTTGCGTGCGTGCGTGGGTGCATGTGTTTGTGTGAGTGTTGCGTGGATGCAGTTCGTGTGCATGCGTGCGTGTGTGTATAATCACCACACCAGCTCCTGTGTGTTAAAACAGACGGCTCAGCATACCAATACAAGGCCACCTTGTCCGCTGTGCCCGCGGTCATGACTTCGAACCACCGTCCAAATATTTTTTTGTCGTTTGTTTTCATTCTTACTAGCAAGATGCCCGTGCGTTGCACGTAACATCAAGATGCATTTGTATGACTTGTTTATCTTGTGAGAGAAAAGGATGAACGAGGGAAGGCCTTATTTGCAAATGTGGAGAGGTGTGTGGGTACCTTTTTGCAAAATTGCCATAGTTTCTTTCCTATCCGTCAGATATAAATCGGACGGCCTATATTGCAGGATGGCAGGCACACCATCATCACCAACTCTGTTTTTTATAAGAGTGTATTTTATGTATTTTATAAGAGTGTAGATGTAGAGTAGATACAAGTCGACAGGTGGGCACGATGGTAGTGAGATAATGTGATGCAACACTAGAGGTGCCACGTGGAGCGTTTAACTGGTCAACTAGTCATGTCATGAGCAAATACAGAGTTGTACGGTGAGCCCGTGACTGTATAATAACCACTAAACGTAAATGGTGACCGTAATGAGTGGATTCTGAAGTCCAATGTACGTATCGTGCTTTCGCTTCAAATACAATGATCGTCATTGCATATATCGCGAGAGAAAGATGAAACATGCGTGAATTTTCTGGGGGCTTACTTTTAGAGGACCTGGAGATAGTTTTGTGTGCATACGTGAAAGGGGCGTACAGGGGGGTATGCGATGGAGAGAGAGATGCTCTTCGTTTCTCTTTATTATGACTAACTTTGTATATAGTATAAAAATATACAAATTCACAGTGCGGAATAAATATCATTGTGGGCACCATGCAATGCAAATTAGCGTTCGTACTCCTCCATATAACTTTGTAATGTTGTATATATGTAGAAACTCTAAAATAATTTTTTGGCCACACTTTATTCAAAAGGAATGTTGTATGCGAAATAAACGTGAAGAGAGGGCTTTTTAGATCAATGGGGTACGTGATGTAACATGTGTGAATGTGTAGTTGATGCATTTGGCGGGGCCTAGAGAGGTATGTGTGTGTATTACGTATTCGAGAGAGGCATGGATAGAGGGGCCGACGGGGGGGGCGTGGGAGAGATAGCACGAGAAATGAGAGTGGTCTAGAGAGAGAGACGAATATGACGTCACGACAAGAGATTCCATTCCCTTGAGTGTGTATATGCAAGGGGGAGGGAATAGAGGCACCAGGAGAAATTTTCTGTGTGTGTGGTGTTTGTGTTGGTATGTGTGGGTGTGAGAAGATAATGAGACGTGGGGGCAGAGGGTGTGTCACCGCGTGAGGTCCGGTGGGTCGAGGTGAGGCCCTTCGTTCGGTTCCGTCCTGCGCCACATTGGTCGGCCCGTGACGCATTTAGGAAGACCCATGGATGACTAGTCGTACAAGACAAAGATAGCAGAATTGTGAAGGACTCTGTGTCCACTGACAAAGCCGGCTAGGATTTGTAACCCTAGGTTCTCGGACTAAGGTAACCCCTTTATCTCTGATATTACTATTCATCCAACCTAACTTTAAGGGGCATCCTACAGAATGCTCTGCTAGAATCATACTCGTCGATTAGGAAGAGAGGTGTGAGACAATGCGTGAGAGACAGGCGTAAAGATAATGTGCGTACATGAGACACGTAGGCAGGTCCATGTATATAGAAAGGGTCGATGAGGATTGTGCGTGTGTATGTTTGCGAGAGGAAGAGTGCTTGTGATAAAGGTTAGTGAAAACAGTTGTAAATGGTTACGAGAGGGAGGGAGGGTTATATCTAGAGCATGTGTGCGAGAAAGACACCTCGGGAGAGAGTGTGTGAGCATGTGTGAGAGACCACCGATGGAGAGTGAAACTACACGTAAAAGACTGCTCTACACATTGATTAAAGATATAAATTGTATCCAAATATTAGGATGGGATCATGATATTTGCAATTCGCGTAAGGAGCGGTCATTGATCCATCAGACATCTAGATTCTATCGAATTTGAGCATGTCTATGTTATTATTCGACACAATTGATCCACATAGTTAGTATTTTGAACTCCAGACAATGCATCGCTTTAGCAATCGAATATAAACGTGAGTATAGTTCATGTTGTGTGTGTAAAGCACATTATACATACGAAAGTTACACAATGGACATTATAAATAGCTACCTATGAACTAGCATACATTTGAATTCAACTTAAGGTGGTTTAAAAAAATCGAATTCAACATGAAGTCCATTCAATTATTTGAATTTGATATCATGGCATTTGTAAACCATACCTAAATTATGGGGGCACCAATCTTTGCTCTGATTTTGTACATAATAGCATATGTAGTCGTGTACAAAATAGATTCAAATTTAGCTCCTCCATTCCAAAATAATCGTAGTTATAGGATTTTCAAGTGTCAAAATTTCAAAAAGAAGCGGATAATTTAATGAGGTTTTCAAACATACAAGGTCAAATATAACGTTGTCTATTTAGGTCAATCCTCATAGTTCAAGAGTACTCTAAACGTGAATGCTTGTGTTTCAAAATTTCGAACGAAGCGCCAAAAGAGCCTCTACTCGCCCGAAACCGCGTGAGACCAATGTTTGGTAGTACAAGGAAATTACTTTTCTAATAACTCCGACCCGTGAAACCTACCGGCCCGACGTCCAAAGGTCTAAACCGGGGTAGGTTTGTAGCTTCATCTAGAGGCCATGCAACCACATCCGTAAATCATTCATACACAACGGCCGCCTAAGCACACATGCGCGCGGCCGAAATCGCTCCCGCCCACTATTTGGGACACCTGGGATTACCATCCTACCCCCGACCCGCAGTAGGTCCGAAATTTAAGAGGGGGGCAAAGTTTGTACTTCCCCAAATTTCAAACAAGCGCGTCCCATGTTCTGTTCAAAAAAGCCAAAAACAAGCGCGTCCCAGACCGAAACATGGTCCCCCCCACCCGTCCGATTCCCCATTCGTACTCCGTGGGCGCCAAAACTACCTCTCCACCAGCCGCGAATCCCCGACGTCCTCCGTCCGCCACCCCATCCCACCGATCAGCCGCCGCCCTCCTCCATCACGCCGGAGCCGATACCCCGACGTCGTTGTCCACCGCAACCTCAACCGCAACGCCCTCCACGGCTAGTAGTTGAAGCCGAGGCCGAGCAGTCCGTACCCGAGCCAGTTCAACCACGCCGTCCTGCGCCTCACCGCTGCCGCTCCAACTTCGCCACCCTCCACTGCACCGGAGCTGTTCCTGCTACGCGGTCCTTCGCCGCCTCGGATCTGCTTCCCCTCCGCCGACATACGGCCATGGCAACACAGTCAACAATTTGGCCATGGGTTCGTCCAAGCCTACATCCTCCAGAACATCGGTTTCCCCGGTAAAAAGAAGAAGATCGGCGTGACATGTGGAGGTGACCACACCGGCAACCAAAAATGGTACACCTCTTCCCTTATTCGTGCAAATCTTACGTCTCTGCTTGCATGGTATTCATCCCACAGAAGACACTAGTTGACCGCTTCTTCTTGATACTAGATGTTCCTAGTAACTCGCGATGCACAAGGTTTCTCCTCATATACCATTTCACCTTAGTTAGAGGTCCGTCGCCCCCCTAAATTTCAATTTCTGGCCAGTTGATTCCCAATTAACGAAGAATTCCCCGGCGTAACAGGCACTAGTACGCCTATTACGCCGGGGAAGCAGCGCCTTGGTGTTTATCTTAGGGGCGTGTGCGGCCTAGAACTACTGGCACCCGATCTGGAGGTCGGCCGGGATTAAAGGGATGGCCTGGGGGCGCTGCCAAGCACGGCGGTGGTGTGAGGTCGATGGGAGGGCGGGGCGGCAGAGGCAGGGGTCTGGGCCGGTGGTCGCTGGCGGTTCGAGAAAGATCGTCAACAGTGACTGGCGGGAGGTAGACGAAGGCCATCTGCCCGTTCCTTATAGATCGGGCGGTTCATTAAAAAAATCGACTGACCTATTTATTTTTAGTCGACTGTTATCTTAGATATGACCACATGTGGTGGTGTGCTGGAGGAGTACCTGCATTTCCTGTGCTCATATATTACAAAATCATACGGAGTAGAATCTAATTTTGTTTGCCATGCAATGTTGTAGAGCTATCATATGTCTCCTGTCATTTATTTTTCAGCCACCTGCTATCTGCTACTTTTACAGTGCACTAGTTCTGCACACACTTCACCCTTACTCTCACTATTGTGTTTTTATGCAAGGGTATTTCAGACTCTGCTGCCATGAGAGAAGCCAAAAAGAAAAGAGAGAAGTCGCTCCAGCTTCGTATGCGGGTAGGCAAGACACGTTACAGCGCTATAAAGGGTGCAGTGTCAGCAGATGGAGACGGTAAACGTAGCTCTGGAGTTGATGACCTCGCTCGCAATGAACCACCATCCCAGGTGCTTGCTTTAACTTCGCGGTGTCATATGTGGTTGCATGTTCCATATGGTGTCTAGCTTGTATTCGAAAGGCCGAAGTCGGTAAGATAAGGAAAGATATTTTTTTACATGAACCACCATCCCGTGAGCACCAGAAGACAAATAGCTAGTCAGGGCACTGGCCGAGCCAGTGACAAGCCCAGCAAAGATAGGCATCACCTGGAAGCCAACTAAAAAGCTGCGATGGTGGCGAAGCAGCCCGCCTCCCACCAGGCTCTCAGGTCCTAGATGATCATGCTCACCACTCCAGCCGGATGTCTAGCTTGTATTGCTTCCAATTTGGTTAAATTGCATCTGCTTAGCTTACACATTATACCTTTGAATATGACATGCCTTTCTGTTTTTGGTACATACTAGTACATCTGTGTATTAACCATGTTCTTACATCAAACTAATGTTCTTGTGTATCCCTCATCAATCACTTATGACGAGGCAGGCAGGCAAGGGGACTACTCCTCATTTAAAGAATGCAGCGTCAGCCTCCCGACATGATTCTCAAGAAACAGAAATGCTAGATGAAGATAGTGAACGTAGCTCTGTAGTTGATTACAGCATTTCCCCTACACTAGCATCGCAGGTGCTTGCTCTAACTTGGCAGCGTGATATGTGGTTGCATGTTGCATATGGTGTCTAGATTGTAATTCTTCCAATCTGGTTAAACTGCATGTGCTAGTCTGCTTAGCTTATACATTATACCTGTTAATGTGACATGCCTTCCTGTATTTAGTACATAGTACATCTGTCTATTAAGCATGTCCTTACATAAAACTATTGTTTTTTGTATCCCGCATCAATCAACATGACGAGACACCTTTAGTATATGCAGTGCGATATTAGTTGCATCTTTCATATGATTTATAGCATGCGCTGCTTCTAATTTGTTGAAATTCCATTTATGATGGGACGCTTTTAACTTGGCAGAGTCATATTGGTTGCATCTTTCATGTGGTGTCTAGCTTGCATTGCTTCTTATTTGCTGGAATGGTTTCTGCTTAGTTTACACAAACAGTTGTGAACATGCCATGCCGTCCTGTTTTTCGTACATATTCCATCCTGGTATCATGTGTTTGCCTTACATCAAAGTAGTGATTGTCAGTATCATGCATGAATGAGTTCTGAAGAGAGAATTTTATTGCTTTTTCTTGTCGGTTTTACTTGACAATTCAAAATCAATAAAGCGGAAGGAAGTTAGCAAGGCAGCGGATAAAGGTGCTCCTTCCGAACGGAGGGCCTCTACAGTTTCTACTCCTCCACACCCCCAAGATGATTTCCAAGACAACACATGCATAGACACTCAACAAAGCTGTGTTTATGATGAGCACGTCTCCCCTAGTGCAGCATCACCGGTGCTCCCTCTAACTTGGCACTGTTATATGTGGTTGCATGTTATGTGTGATGTCTAGCTTGTATTGCTTCTAATTTTGTTGAATTCCATCTGCTTACTTTACACATTATACTTGAATAAGACACGTGTTCCTGTTTCTAGAACATACAATATCTGTCTATCACACCATGTTCTTACATCAAATTACTACTGTTGTGTAACCTGCAACAATCACTTATCATAAGACACGTTTGACTTCGGAGTGTGATATAGGTTACATCTCACATTCTTTTCTAGCTTGTACTACTAATTTGTTGAAATGGCACTTATGACGAGACAGTTTTAACTTGGTAGAGTGATATTCGTTGCATCTTTCATATGGTGTCTAGCTTTCATTGCTTCTAATTTGTTGAAATGCCTTCTCCTTAGTTTACACATCATAAGCTGTGAATATGCAATGCTGTGAATATGCAATGGCACTAATGACGAGAGACCTCTAACATGGTAGTGTGATGTTGTTTGCATCTTGCATATGATTTATTTCTTGTACTGCTTCACATTTGTTTAAACGCCATTTATGATGAGACACTGTTAACTTGGCAGAGCGATATTTGTAGCATCTTTCATATGGTGTCTACCTTCCATTGCATTGCTTCTAATTTGGTGAAATGTCTTCTTCTTAGTTTACACATCATAGTTCTGGTTATCTCTTCCGTCCTGTTTTTCATACATATTACATCCTCCTATCATGTGGTTGTCTAACATCAAAGTTCAGTTCGTCTGCATCACGCATCAATTTGTTCTGAAGAACTAAATTGTTATTCGTTTTTCTTGTCGGCTTGACTTAACATGGCACAGAGAAAGAGGAAGAAACACAGAATGGCAGGGAATGAGAAGCGGATGAATCCTGCAGATTCTGCTGGTACTGATGGTGCAATAGAAGGTCAAAGTCCAGCAGAAAATTCTACAAACACGGCATCCCATGCTACACGAGTTGCAAAAAAGCCAAACAGAAACAAATAGCTGCCACCAAACAAGCAGAGACAGCCCTAGTTCTTGCAACACCTACCACAGTACTACCAGCTGCACGACTTACTCGTGCGTCAACTGAGCTAGCAGCACGTTCCCAAGCTCCCTTGCCACCTGACACTACTTCCCAAGCACTCTTGACACAAGACGAGTTGGCAATATCAGATGAACCTTGTGAGCTTCAACAGCAAGAAGGTAGTTGCTGGAGTCAAGTTACAGTTGCATGCTTCTTTATATGTAGTCTCACAGTTTGATGTACACTAACACTTCCTATGTTCGTTGTTGGACTAGCACCTAGGCGCAAGAGGAAACAAACATCAGGGATAATGCTCGATAGGTTAACTAAATCTAGAGGAGGAAGAATGGAGATCCGTTTTGAGGCAGGTTTAAAAAGGCCACGTGATGCTACAGAGTCAGCCAAGTTAGTATCAGAGGCAGCGGTTGCCGTTAGGTGTCATGTACGTATCCTCCCAACATGGATTCAGTACAGGAATGACAAAGACGAAACCCAGTTCAACACCTTCCTCGACCATTTATCTGTAAGTATGGTTATGTATGGAAACTAGTAATATCGTCTTGCTCTGTCCCATACTTTCTAGGTTGCTGATAATGAGACTCCCATAATTTTCAACATATGAGGTTCAAGTTGGATAGCCAACATGATGCAACCAGACAAGCTTGCACCCATGTTTTCAAGTCTGCTCTGCGAGAGTATCGGTATAACTTGAGGAAAACTCACTTTGAAGGCAAGGCTAACAGTGAACTTTCCCAAACATCTCCAGTGGAAAATATATCGGATGAAGACTGGAGGGGCCTTGTTAAACACTGGTCTGATCCGAAGTATCAGGTACATTATATATATGTGATCAGATCACGTGTTGAAGTCCTATTTACGCATGTGCCACACAAATCTATCTTCTTGTAGGTGAACTGTTCAAAGAACAAGGCCAACCTTACGAAGGTGAAATTCCAACAGACGACAGGATCTCGTAGCTATATTGCACACTGCGAGGCTCTTGTAATTAGCTGCTGTTTCACTCTTTTCGCTATACCATATTATCATATCTATATTGACTTGTTCGAAATACAGAGGAAAGCCCGCAAGGACCAAAAAGTACCTGAACCAAATGCTGTGGAAATCTTCAAGGATTGTCACATCAGCAAGAAGAAGGGCATGACTACACCAGTCAAAGCTGCTGTTGTAAGTCCTTAATCCTCATGCCTTTTAACTACTACTTACTCTGACTTGTGCCTTGAACTACATGGTTTGCAGCCAATGTCTATTACTCTTTTCAATTTTATAAACAATTGTCTTAGCGTATCATTGCACCTTACAAGGTTTAAAAGACAGGAGTGATGTTCCTTTGATCTTGACCCGTAATCTAGTTCCGTGCTGGACTTGCCCACACAACGTTACAATTGCCTGTTTGTCTGTTCTCAGTTGTTTTGTGATATGAATGATGTCATACTATGCTTACCGTATTATAAACTTCATCTCTTTATCCTTAGCCCTCAATACAATGTGAAGAAATAGACAATACATTAGCGATGGTATATGGTCATATGTTTGGAACCTGGTTTTATTATGTACTTTGCAATAAAATACAACTAATATTTTACATGGGTTCACCAGAATAAAGTTCTGTATATAGACCAAAGCTATTTTCTTTGGTTTTGCTGCCTCCTTACTATCTTCTGTTCTGGTACTACTAATGTAAAACCTCAACTTTTCAGCGAGCTACGGAAAAAATGGTGGAACCGCCACCTTCTGAAGGTGGCGAGGCAACTATAACCGCAATGTCAGCTCTTGCTGCAGTGGGTCAGTACCTGTCCACTAATAGTGCCAAAAGCACGTTCCTGCGTTGTCACATCCCTAGTTCTGGTTTGCTCTAGGCTAGCTAGTCATGTGTGCATCATGTTTAAATTTCAATGAATTTGAAATGGGGACATGTGAAAGCCTCAGAAATCATTTCTGAAAAAGACCAAGATAAAAATTGCTTCAAATAGGTCCAAGAAAATGTTCATGTTTCTCTATGGAAATATTGGCCAGAATTAAAATTCAACCAATATTTTTAGGAGCTCATAAATATTTGTTTTGGGCATTTCAAGCTAATGCAATAATTATTTGCATTGGATATATATACATGTTATATATTTTATATATGTCCAATAATTCTGGGTAAATGTGAGGGGCTCTGGAATAATCCAAATAGTCCCTACAAAATTTACCAGAAGCGTATAAAATGATTTAGTGCAGAGACTAAATCAAAACAGAGTTAAAATAAATGGGAAAACAGAAACTAAAATAGAAAGAAAGAGGGACAGAGAATCTTCCTGCACAGCCCACCACTGTCGCAGCCTACTGGCCGAAGCCAGCCCAGCCCACCAGGGGCAGCACTGTCTTCATCCTCCTGCCAGGAGGAGAAGCAGCTGCGTGCCCGGTGCGCAGACGAACCACGCCGGCTCCTCCCTGCCTGCGTGCCCCTCGACCGCCTGGTCGCCTCCACGCGTACCACGCCGCCTCCTCGACCCTCTCTCACTCTCCCTCAAGCTCATCCCCTCCTCTGGCTCGCTCTCTCACGCCCACCGAGCACGCCCGTCACCACCGTCGCCGTCCACCGTGGCTACCGAGACCCCCTCGTCCAACCACCGTATCCCCGAGCTCTGTCGTCCTGCTCTTCCTCTCCTCGTCGACGCACGCAACTCCAGGAGCAGCAGAACGCCACCCCCGTCGCCTTCATCACCGTTTAAGTCCGGTGATCCCCGTGGTCGAATTCGCCACCGCAGAGGCCTCCCCGAGCCCAATGAGACCGCCAATGACCCCGCTGTGAGCTCCACTCCGTTTCCCCTCCTTCGTTTTGCTCACCCGTGCTCCGTAGCCTCCTCCCCGATGAGCCCGTGTGTGCGCCGCCGCGCGAGGTCGTCGCCGGCATCGTTTCCGGTCACCCCGCGGCCTCCCGTTCGGTCCTTTGGATGCGGACGAGCGAGAGCCCCTCCTTGGTGCCAGCAGCGCGACGAACTGCCGTCCCTAATGCGAGTCCGGCGAGCTCTCGCCGTCGGGTTGGTCATCGCCGGCGTAGATCCGATGATGATGACATGGCACTCTTAATTAGGGGCTAATCACCCCGCTAACTAAACCGTGTGCCACTGACAGTGGGCCTCGTGCCCTAATTAACCCCGGGATTTATTCCCTGTTTAGTTTAAATTAAACCAGCCGACCCCACATGTCAGTTGACCCTGCCACGTCAAACGTTGACCTGGCCCCACTGGTCAGCCTCTGTTCTTGCCCTATTACACTGACGTGCGGGCCCCATAGGTCAGGTTTGACCTGGACCCCGCTGTTGACCTGATGATGTCATCCTGACGTAGTGCTGACGCAGTAATTTAATTACTGGAATTATTCTTATACAGGAAATTCCAGAAAATAGTGCAAACTTCTAAAATTCATAGAAATTCAACCGTAGCTCCAAATCAAATAATTTATATATGAAAAATTATCAGAAAAATCCAATCTATCCATTTATGCTACTTCCATGCATGAAAAACCAACTTATACCTGCTGTATAAGTGAAAACATTCAAATGGCATTTTAAATGCTCAAACTAGAGTTTGCATTTGAACCTTTGGTTCAAATGGACTCCCTTGCACTTGTTGCTAGCTGCATTAGCTCAATTCACAGCATATTGCCATGTCACATTCATGCATCATATTGTGCATTGCATTGATTGTGTTCTTCCTTGTTTGCCGGTGTTTGCCCCCTCTCGATAGATGTGGTTCCGACGATGAGTTCGATGACACCGATGAAGAACTATACTATCTTCAGAAGTGCCAGGCAAGCAAAACCCCCTTGCTCATTCCGATACAATCCCACTCTCTCGCTCCTGCTCTCTTTTACTGCATTAGGACAACAACGATTCATCTGTTACTTGTTGCGGTAGCTGAACCCCTTTATCCTCTGCATGACCTGTCATTGCCACAGTAAATAGATGAAACCCACTAGCATGAGTAGGAGTTGTTTGAGCCCTGATGTGCCTACTCATTCATGCTTGTTGTCATGCCTGCTATTGCTTAGAGTTGTGTCAGGTCTGATTCATCGGGAATGAATTGGAAAGTGGTGAACATGTCCTACTGTGTGAGAGCTAAGGGTGTGAACACGATTTGGTAAAGGTAGCGGTGAGAGGCCATGTAGGAGTACATGGTGGGTTGTCTCATTGAAACCGTCCTCAGGAACTGAGTTCTGTGTTTGTGATCCATGAACAGTTACTACCACACATTGGGTTCCGGTAACTCGACCCCTCTCGGCTTATTAACCGCCTCGATCTCTGTCCAGGAGTTGCAACTAGTTTCTGGTGTTTGTAGGTTGTGTTAGTAATCTACCAAGTGGTACCCGGTACAGGTGGGCTTGGGACAGACTAGGCACCGTGCCACGGTGTACCAAGCGTAGATCCATCCGTCGAGGTGGGCTTGGGAACCCTGTTCACATCGTTTGGGGCCGTGAGCGACACCCCGGCCGGATCTCCTTGCGGATGGAACCCGAATAGGCGATAAACCTGGACTAGAGACTTGTGTGGTTAGTCAGGTCGTGGCCGACTCCCTCGCCAGGCTTCCGCTTGAAGGTTGCCGAGGTACACGACGTGTACATGGTGGTAAGTGGCGAGAGCGTGTGTGACGAAGTACACCCCTGCAGGGTTAATATGATCTATTCGAATAGCCGTGTCCGCGGTAAAGGACTTCTGGGTTGCCTATAACAGTTCATAGACAAGTGAAAGTGGATACTCTAAAATGCGCAAGATAAGCGTGAGTGCTATGCATGGCGTCCTCGTAGGGAGACGGGAGCGGATCCATAGTGGTGTATTGATATGGTGAATATGTGGACTTGTGTGCGCCACCTCAAAAGAGTTGCTTGCAGTCGTAGTTCAGGTTAGCCACTGAGTCAAAGCTGGCTTGCTACAGTTAAACTCCACCACCCCTTTTGTTGATACCGATGCATATGTAGATAGTTCTGATGTAAGTCTTGCTGGGTACATTCGTACTCACGTTTGCTTATTTTATGTTTTGCAGAGAGACGTCAGTCTCGCTAGTAGTCCCGTGTGGACTTCGACGTTTAGCTTGATACCTCAGCTACGATCTTGTGCCCTTGGCAGGATCTGGTAAATAGTCAGGTTTCTCAGCCTTTTTCATTTGTAGATGTCTGTACTCAGACATGTTAAGCTTCCGCATGTGCTTTGACTTGTATGCTCTGAATGTTGGGTCATGAGACCCATGTTTGTAATATCTGGCTCTTCGGAGCCTAATGAATAAATACTCTAAGTCGTAGAGTCTTGTTGTGATGCCATGTTGTATTTGCACATATCGAGCATATTGTGTGTATGATTGAAATGCTTGGTATGTGTGGGATCCGACAATCTAGTTGTCTATCCTTAGCAGCCTCTCTTATGGGGAAATGTAGTCTAGTGCCTCCTTGGGCCATAGTTGTCCGCTACAGCCCGGTTCACCGGAGTCCTGCTAGCCCAGCACTACTGCTCTGGACACTTGACTGCCCGGCATGTGTTTCATATCGTTCCTGTGTCTGTCTCTTCGGGGAAATGCCACGCGGTGACATCCGGAGTCCTGCCTAGCCTGCTACAGCCCGGGTTCCCGGAGTCCTGTTAGCCCAGTGCTACAGCCCGGATTCGCACGCTGCTGACCGACACGTTCGATGTTGATTCATGTATGCCTGTCCCCATACGTTAGTGCCGCTTTGGGTTCACGACTAGCCATGTCGCCCGGGTTCTCTGTCATATGGATGCTAGCAACATTGTCATATACGTGAGCCAAAAGGCGCAAACGGTCCCGGGCCATGGTAAGGCGACACCCGTGGGAGTGCCGTGCGTGAGGCCGCAAAGTGATATGAGGTGTTACAGGCTAGATCGGTGTGACTTGGAATCGGGGTCCTGACAGTTTTGGTATCAGAGCCTGACTGCCTGTAGGTTTACGAAGCCAAACTGGTCGAAGTTGAGTCTAGAAATGCTTTAGTTATATAAGGGAATTGATTGTGGAAGGGAACGTAAGGCTCTTTTTACTCCTTTACCTTATGCCCTTCTGATCTGAGTCACCCTCTTCTCTTCTACGGGGATTAAGAACTAGGCTTCTCATCTTTCTATCAGGATCACGTGTTACTAATCCGTAGACTCGTCGGATTGTTGGTCTGAAGCCTCAATTCAGTTTCTACTACTTCCGTGTGATCATAGTTGGTCTCGGAACCTTGATATTGTGATGTTGAGTGGTTATGCCACCATTTTGCAGGATGTCTCAATTCTTCTTGAGCATTTACAGTCGTTATGTTGTCCGAGTCATCCCAGGTTTCTAAACAATCTGATGCATTTGCAAAATCCTTTCCCTCTGTTTTGCGTCCCTTTGGGCTAGATTAAGCACACTACCGGTGCGTTGAGGCACTCTATTGCCTCGACATATATGTTGGAGCTATTATTATGACCCTAGGTGTCTTAGGGAGTCACCTAGTAATCTAGCCATGTTTTGTGTTCCCGGTGTGATGATTCTGGCCACCATTCTCGAAAGCATCTCGTGATGCCATTTAGTAGTAGGTATTCTACTCCTGGGTTCTTGACCCGAGATTCACTCTACTTACCTCGTGTTGATAGTGTTGCTCGTACCTTTAGGATATTAGTAACCTTTGCGATAGTCCTCGAGGTCTGTGGTATATCGTTCTTCCAATACCATGAACTGCTTATGGCAGAAGTTCTCTTGAACCGAAAGATCACAACCAGAGTGCTCTTGAGGAGTACTCCATTCATATTGTGACTCTGCCAGTCCTTCCTCCTCTACATGGGTTATCCGGAAGAAATATGTTGAATTTGTTCGACATACTAATTCATGCATCCACAACTCAGAAAAACATATGTTCCTTTGGGTTGTCCCTCTTTAGCTGTATTCCGACCTTCATCTATCAATTGATGGTCAAGAGTATGTGTGCAATCGTGCTCATTGATGCCTACTATTCTTGTGGTCCGTCAAGCCATTCTATTCTGGATGGCTAGGAGAAACAAACTCCGGTACCTCATCCATATCTAGGATTGGGTCAAAGTAGTTGTATTCCGCAGATCAAATTGCCAATCCAGCCTTTGATCTGTTCTACCTTGGAATGTCACCATCTTTCATATCAAGAATGACGTGAGAATTGCACAATCTCTCATGAATTCTTGATGTAGTGATACTTCTCGCCATCATTATTCATCTCTCGGTCTCCGTGTTGGTTGTAACCGGAATGCTGACAAGTGAGCTGTGATGTGTGAAATCAATACTCCTAGCAACCCCGTTGCTTGGTAGTTAATGGACAACAATCTCATTCTTAGCGTGTTGGTTATTCAATCATCATCCTGAGATTGATCGTGTTACCTAGTCCATTTTTCCTGGTGCACTCTTTGGTCAACGAGTTAGGATTGTATCAATTCCTCGCTCTTTTTGATCACATCGTCTTGCCCTGAAAAGCAAGTTTGTTCTCGAGCTTAGTAACATAATGGTGGTTCGTGATTTCTCGAATATCTTCTCGGAAGTGTTACTAGGTTGACACCTGACCGCTATGTTGAGCTCGTGATCAAATGGTTTTCCTATAAACCACTCTTTCTCCAACAATCTGTGTTGGATACCTTGAGCTAGTTGGTTAAGCTAAACAACAACTTGGAGAGTTGGAAGATAAAAGCTTGCCTGACTTAGTTCTCTCCAAAGGATATCTCTTGTGTGTGTGTTTGTTGTAGAAAGATGATTTCTTCATCGATTGGTCCTCGTGATCAATTAATGGACCTATCATCTTAACCAAACTTTGATTTGAGTATGGGCTATTATCAATCAAATCAGAACCAACGATGATCATAATGTTGTCTTACTCGTGGTTGATCCCTCGAGCATGCACCATTTTATCTTTTGGGTCTGACCAATGCTATCACTTGTTCACATAATTATGGAATTCCATCTCCATGGAAACCTGGATGAATTGTTGTTGAGCCCATCAGCAACACTGCTACCTTCTCCATGATTCGTGTTGAACATCCAACAAGTATTTGAAACTTTGTAAGCATTGCCCTCATGTTCCGCTCATGAGGTATACGTTTTGATGGAAGAAGTGACTTCCTCTGGTTTATGTGCAATCGATGCAAGTTGCCGCCGTGAACTCGAGAAAGCTTGTTTTTGCTTCTTTTGGAATCATCCCAAGTCAGTCATGCATGTGCAAAGTATACCATGGTTTGGTAGATTAATTACCTCCACTCCATATGCATTCCATAGCACACCAAGCCCCTGATTGACCTGTTCAAGGAAGAGGAGTCTATGCTTGGGATCTAATCCATGGACTTGCGTAAAGACTTCGATATCCTTGATGAGGGTTCCCCACCGGAACTCGGTAGTGTTTCATTGTAAGACTACTATGTGGTCATGCTTGTCTGGGACAGCGTGCCCACATGTATGTAGCAGAACCAGCTCATGTTTTGGAGCTTGCTACCGTAGCTCATTTCCCGTGAATCTCGCATTGTCATCTCGTCGATTTGTGTTGCAAACCTTCATTTTCTTCTAGACTCGATGAGTCTGGAATATCCTGTTACCAACTAGATCTGAATCTCAGGCAGATATGACGGTTGGAACTTTTCCAAGATTATGATGTAGGTTCCGACAAGGTTGATGTTCTGGCCGACACACCTAGCCGGAAGATCTATCATTGTAGTATCTTGATTGAGCTATTTAACCATCTTCTCCATGAGGATTTAGTGCAACTTATTCTAGAAGTTGATCCTCAGGGGTCTTGTGCTCTCGGTTTCCTCGATTATGCTACAACCATTCAACGGTGGAATCACTCTCGTTGAGTTATCCCCAGTTACCAGAATCATACCCAGCATTTGCATTTTGTTCCCAGCTTGCACCTCAGTAATTACTGTTTAGGATCATCTTCAAAAGTGGTCCTACTATGGGTCCCATCCATCCCCGATGATAAGCAAAATCATCCATGGTGTTGTCTTCAACAAGGTAGTCCACATCATTCCTTCTAGTATGAGTATGCCATTCTTTCGAATTCGTTCACACGATCGTTTGTGATTGCCTTAGGCTGGTATAAAGATTTTCAATGATCTCTGAATCAAAAGTAATTCTTTTTGCCACTTAAAAAAATATTTCTACGAGCCACCTTCCCTAAGGTGCCCGTTTATGGAATCATGGCAATTATTTCATCGATATCTTGAAACCATTCACCATCTCCTCAAGCGTGGAATTGTTGCCTACCAAATTGAACCCCGTCATCTGTTCTTCCATCCCTGCCGAAGTGTGTTTGAACATCTCACCTAAAGGGGTATTCTATGCCTCATTCCGTGAGTTGATCGTCAGTTGCTCAATCCTCGAGAAGATCGATTCTTCTAGAGTTTCCATTTCCTCTCGTGGTCATGTTGAGTGGAGTTCTAAAGCAAGATGTCAATATCAAGATGATGCAACGAATCAACATCTTCGAGAAGGGAAGTTGGACCGTGAAGATCGTGTTAGCCTTGTGTCCCCTCTGTCTTCTTACCTCACGTCTCGAATCTCGGGACGAGATTCTTGTTTAGTGGGGGTGGGTTGTCACATCCCTAGTTCTGGTTTGCTCTAGGCTAGCTAGTCATGTGTGCATCATGTTTAAATTTCAATGAATTTGAAATGGGGACATGTGAAAGCCTCAGAAATCATTTCTGAAAAGGACCAAGATAAAAATTTCTTCAAATAGGTCCAAGAAAATGTTCATGTTTCTCTATGGAAATATTGGCCAGAATTAAAATTCAAACCAATATTTTTAGGAGCTCATAAATATTTGTTTTGGGCATTTCAAGCTAATGCAATAATTATTTGCATTGGATATATATACATGTTATATATTTTATATATGTCCAATAATTCTGGGTAAATGTGAGGGGCTCTGGAATAATCCAAATAGTCCCTACAAAATTTACCAGAAGCGTATAAAATGATTTAGTGCAGAGACTAAATCAAAACAGAGTTAAAATAAATGGGAAAACAGAAACTAAAATAGAAAGAAAGAGGGACAGAGAATCTTCCTGCACAGCCCACCACTGTGGCAGCCTACTGGCCGAAGCCAGCCCAGACCACCAGGGGCAGCACTGTCTTCATCCTCCTGCCAGGAGGAGAAGCAGCTGCGTGCCCGGTGCGCAGACGAACCATGCCGGCTCCTCCCTGCCTGCGTGCCCCTCGACCGCCTGGTCGCCTCCACGCGTACCACGCCGCCTCCTCGACCCTCTCTCACTCTCCCTCAAGCTCATCCCCTCCTCTGGCTCACTCTCTCACGCCCACCGAGCACGCCCGTCACCACCGTCGCCGTCCACCGTGGCTACCGGGACCCCCTCGTCCAACCACCGTATCCCCGAGCTCTGTCGTCCTGCTCTTCCTCTCCTCGTCGACGCACGCAACTCCAGGAGCAGTAGAACGCCACCCCCGTCGTCTTCATCACCGTTTATGTCCGGTGATCCCCGTGGTCGAATTCGCCGCCGCAAAGGCCTCCCCGAGCCCAATGAGACCGCCAACGACCCCGCTGTGAGCTCCACTCCGTTTCCCCTCCTTCGTTTTGCTCACCCGTGCTCCATAGCCTCCTCCCCGATGAGCCCGTGTGTGCGCCGCCGTGCAAGGTCGTCGCCGGCATCGTTTCCGGTCACCCCGCGGCCTCCCGTCCGGTCCTTTGGATGCGGACGAGCGAGAGCCCCTCCTTGGTGCCAACAGCGCAACGAACTGCCGTCCCTAACGCGAGTCCGGCGAGCTCTCGCCGTCGGGTTGGTCATCGCCGGCGTAGATCCGGCGATGATGACATGGCACTCTTAATTAAGGGCTAATCACCCCGCTAACTAAACCGTGTGCCACTGACAGTGGGCCTCGTGCCCTAATTAACCCCGGGATTTATTCCCTGTTTAGTTTAAATTAAACCAGCCGACCCCACATGTCAGTTGACCCTGCCACGTCAAACGTTGACCTGGCCCCACTGGTCAGCCTCTGTTCTTGCCCTGTTACACTGACATGCGGGCCCCACAGGTCAGGTTTGACCTGGACCCCGCTGTTGACCTGATGACGTCATCCTGACGTAGTGCTGACGCAGTAATTTAATTACTGGAATTATTCTTATACAGGAAATTCCAGAAAATAGTGCAAACTTCTAAAATTCATAGAAATTCAACCGTAGCTCCAAATCAAATAATTTATATATGAAAAATTATCAGAAAAATCCAATCTATCCATTTATGCTACTTTCATGCATGAAAAACCAACTTATACCTGCTGTATAAGTGAAAACATTCAAATGGCATTTTTAATGCTCAAACTAGAGTTTGCATCTGAACCTTTGGTTCAAATGGACTCCCTTGCACTTGTTGCTAGCTGCATTAGCTCAATTCACAGCATATTGCCATGTCACATTCATGCATCATATTGTGCATTGCATTGATTGTGTTCTTCCTTGTTTGCCGGTGTTTGCCCCCTCTCGATAGATGTGGTTCCGACGATGAGTTCGATGACACCGATGAAGAACTATACTATCTTCAGAAGTGCCAGGCAAGCAAAACACCCTTGCTCATTCCGATACAATCCCACTCTCTCGCTCCTGCTCTCTTTTACTGCATTAGGACAACAACGATTCATCTGTTACTTGTTGCGGTAGCTGAACCCCTTTATCCTCTGCATGACCTGTCATTGCCACAGTAAATAGATGAAACCCACTAGCATGAGTAGGAGTTGTTTGAGCCCTGATGTGCCTACTCATTCATGCTTGTTGTCATGCCTGCTATTGCTTAGAGTTGTGTCAGGTCTGATTCAACGGGAATGAATTGGAAAGTGGTGAACATGTCCTACTGTGTGAGAGCTAAGGGTGTGAACACGATTTGGTAAAGGTAGCGGTGAGAGGCCATGTAGGAGTACATGGTGGGTTGTCTCATTGAAACCGTCCTCAGGAACTGAGTTCTGTGTTTGTGATCCATGAACAGTTACTACCACACATTGGGTTCCGGTAACTCGACCCCTCTCGGCTTATTAACCGCCTCGATCTCTGTCCAGGAGTTGCAACTAGTTTCTGGTGTTTGTAGGTTGTGTTAGTAGTCTACCAAGTGGTACCCGGTACAGGTGGGCTTGGGACAGACTAGGCACCGTGGCACGGTGTACCAAGCGTAGATCCATCCGTCGAGGTGGGCTTGGGAACCCTGTTCACATCGTTTGGGGCCGTGAGCGACACCCCGGCCGGATCTCCTTGCGGATGGAGCCCGAATAGGCGATAAACCTGGACTAGAGACTTGTGTGGTTAGTCAGGTCGTGGCCGACTCCCTCGCCAGGCTTCCGCTTGAAGGTTGCCGAGGTACACGACGTGTACATGGTGGTAAGTGGCGAGAGCGTGTGTGACGAAGTACACCCCTGCAGGGTTAATATGATCTATTCGAATAGCCGTGTCCGCGGTAAAGGACTTCTGGGTTGCCTATAACAGTTCATAGACAAGTGAAAGTGGATACTCTAAAATGCGCAAGATAAGCGTGAGTGCTATGGATGGCATCCTCGTAGGGAGACGGGAGCGGATCCATAGTGGTGTATTGATATGGTGAATATGTGGACTCGTGTGCGCCACCTCAAAAGAGTTTCTTGCAGTCGTAGTTCAGGTTAGCCACTGAGTCAAAGCTGGCTTGCTGCAGTTAAACTCCACCACCCCTTTTGTTGATACCGATGCATATGTAGATAGTTCTGATGTAAGTCTTGTTGGGTACATTCGTACTCACGTTTGCTTATTTTATGTTTTGCAGAGAGACGTCAGTCTCGCTAGTAGTCCCGTGTGGACTTCGACGTTTAGCTTGATACCTCAGCTACGATCTTGTGCCCTCGGCAGGATCTAGTAAATAGTCAGGCTTCTCAGCCTTTTTCATTTGTAGATGTCTCTACTCAGACATGTTAAGCTTCCGCATGTGCTTTGACTTGTATGCTTTGAATGTTGGGTCATGAGACCCATGTTTGTAATATCTGGCTCTTCGGAGCCTAATGAATAAATACTCTGAGTCGTAGAGTCTTGTTGTGATGCCATGTTGTATTTGCACATATCGAGCATATTGTGTGTATGATTGAAATGCTTCGTATGTGTGGGATCCGACAATCTAGTTGTCTATCCTTAGCAGCCTCTCTTATGGGGAAATTTAGTCTAGTGCCTCCTTGAGCCATAGTAGTCCGCTACAGCCCGGTTCACCGGAGTCCTGTTAGCCCAGCACTACAGCCAGGATTCGCACGCTGCTGACCGACATGTTCGATGTTGATTCATGTATGCCTCTCCCCATAAGTTAGTGCCGCTTTGGGTTGACGACTAGCCATGTCGGCCCGGGTTCTCTGTCATATGGATGCTAGCAACATTGTCATATACGTGAGCCAAAAGGCGCAAACGGTCCTGGGCCATGGTAAGGCGACACCCGTGGGAGTACCGTGCGTGAGGCCGCAAAGTGATATGAGGTGTTACAGGCTAGATCGGTGTGACTTGGAATCGGGGTCCTGACATGCGTAATACTGGGTTGGTTGTTAAGGCAATATCGTCCAAACTGCCTCATGATCAAGATATGCAAGCTCAAAGCAATGTTGTATCTGTGCTCCAGACACAAGTCCATTCCCTAACAGAGACCCTTTGTGAAACAAGGAGAAACATTTCTCAATGTCATCAAGATATGCATGGTTTTGAAACCAGACTATCAGACATTTGCTATGTTGTTCAGGAGCCTAGGGGAAATGAAGGCGAGGGTTATGGTGCTCCATCGGACAATACAGCGTGAAAACGTAACAGTCAGGTCAAATGAACTGAGCTTCTGAACTTCTGGTGGTGCATTTATCTACTAGACTGTTAAGTTTTATGCCAACCTTCCTTTTGTTATATAGTTGTAATTTGTTTTTTTGCGATACAAAATTTATTCTTAACGTGCAGCCACCGGCTGAAGAAAATAGCAAGCCATTTTTGTATAGTGTAGGGTGTTCCCTATATTTGCACTGGTGGCGATCTTTGATGCCGACTGGATGTAATCTGTGCAATCGCCTTAATAGCCTAGCGTTAGTTTCGGCCTTATTTATTTCCTAGTCTTCTTTTTCCCTGGTTTGCTAGTGGCCGCAACTACCATGGGCCATATACAGGCCGTAGGATCCATGGGTCTCCTACGGGCCGTCGATAAATGGGCCTGTAATCGGTGGGCCTCGGGCCGTCGGATAAATGGGTCTACATGGGCCGTAATCGGGCGTAATTGGTATCGGCCCAGCACGGTAACAGGCCGTTAACAGGCCGTAGGACAGCAAAGGCTTAATTCTGTCACAGGCATAACGGGTCGTTAATGGGCCAGAATATAGGACGGGCTGGAAACGGCGCAACGGGTTAACAGGCCAGAAACGGGCCGACTCTTGCCATGGGCCGAATTTGACCCATGAGGGGAACAGGCCAGTAACGGGCCGACTCTTGCCATGGGCCGAATTTGGCCCATTAGGGGAACAGGCCAGTAACGGGCCGGAAGTAATCGAGGGCCGAAAAGGAGCCCAAGAACGTATGGGCCGTCAATAGGCCAAAAGCTAACACGGGCTGGAAATGGCCCATGTAAATCACGGGCCATTAATGGGTATAAAGAAAATAACTGTTCATTATGGAGTCACCGTGGCCCTGTAAAGGGCCGAAAGATACGAAGGCCTCATATGGGCCAAAAGACGTCATGGGCCATACATGGGCCGAAAGTGAAATGAGCTGGTGTTATATTCGACGGCCCACATGACATTGTTGGACCGATTTCCTTTAGGGCCAAACGGGCCGTAAAATGGGCTATTTGCGAAGAGACCATTAATAGGCTTTTCATGGGCCAGCCCGTTAACTTTTGACCAAGTCAAACGGGCCAGCTTTGTAAGCTAAATGGGCCAGTGGTGGGCCGTGGCACGTGTCGACATATCATAGGCGCCTATCTGACCCACTGACGAGCTGACACGTGTTTCGTCCGGCCAATAAGAATTTTACACGTGGAAATTTCCCATTGGTCGGGGCTGTTAACGGATTATCGGATCCAAAACCCGACCCGATAGCTTAACGGTGTTACGTTACGGTGGATGCCACGTGTCGGTCACCCTTGATGAAAGCACTTCTGTGACGCACGATTTATCATCATGGAAGTGGACACTTCCGTGATGATAATTTTGGTAATATCATGGAACACTTCTACGACAGCACAGGTATGACTATCTTGATTCTGTCATAAAATCGTCATGGATGTACCTGCATGACAAAAAACGCGACCTACTGTGACAAACACGTATCATCACGGAAGTGTATTTTTTTTGTAGTGAGATCGAGCGGAGTAAAAATGAAGTGAGGAAGGGGAGGGGTATATATAGCCAAAGTGAAAAACTGTTCGCCCGTAGAAATTGGACGAACGTGCCCCTGACCCTTCTCATTCGCTTGACATGTGTCACCCACGTACGGAGAGGTGGCGATCGTGTGAGATTGTGGGTGAATAGATAAGTATTTTCGTGGGATGTGGAACGGTTTCAGCGGCAAAGCCGAAAATTTAGATAAGATAAGTTAAAAGTTCCGGTCTCAGATTGTTCCGCTGACAAGGACATAGTGAAGATTTTGAACGAGTTTCAAATAGAATGCACATGAAGAATTTGTGAATAGATTGGGTTGAGTTTAGCATAGAGGAGGAAGGGTCCGATCACATTCACTTAGCAGAAAAAGCAACTTGAAGAAATAGCAATAAGTGAATGTTGTAGACGACATAAACTCATATATATATATAGGGTGGGTCTATTATGATAACACCCCTTGAGAGTCTTATTCTAATAACACCAGCCTTATTCTTCACATCCCCCACCAGATCGCCGCCGCCCCTCCCCTCCCAACCTTCTACCACGGCAGCGGCCTCGGAGCGTCGCCGCCCCTCCCCTCCCGACCTTCTACCGCGGCAGCGGCCTGGGAGCGCCGCCGCCCCTCCCCTCTCGGCCTTCTTCCGCGGCAGCGGCCTGGAAGCGATGTCGCCTCTCCCCTCCCGCTTTCTCCCACGGCGGCGGCCTGGGAGCACCACCGCCCCTCCCCTCCCGGCCTACTTCCGCGGCAGCGGCCGGCAGCGACGCTGCCCCTCCCCTCCAGGCCTTCTTCCGCGGCAGCGGCCAAGCAGCGTTGCCGCCCATCGCCACTCGGCCTTCTTCCGCGGCAGCAACCGAACAACACCTCCCCCACCAGCATATCGGCCTTCTTCCACGGCAGTAGGTCAGTAGCGCTGCCGTCGAACTCCTCCGGGCCTGCAATTAGCTGTACTTCATCAGATGTGGATTGGTGCTGCCTCGACATCAAACCAATTCAAGAAAGGAGGACTGTGCGCAAGGTTCCTTCATCCACGGCAGCTTCTTGGATTAAGTCTGCAACGACCTTCAGAGCAAATCCTCCGTCTCCGTTCACCTTGAGCAACGTCCAGACCGCTCATGAACTTCTGAAGGGCAAGTGGACTGCACAGGCAAACGCTAAAGTTGTGCAGACGGACGAGAAGAGAACTTCCTCCTGCAAACGCAAGAAATCACTGCAACACGAGGTAAGCAGTACACTTCGTCAACCATATCAGTTTAGTTATTCCAGACAAAGCAGTACACGCAGTCCAGTACGCCTACAATAACGATGCAGTGCAGTTGCTTCGGTTCGTTGTGGGGGGAAATGCAGTGAACTTGTTCGGTTATGCAGTACACTTGTGTAGGTTCATTACGGACAACGATGCAGTGCGGTTACTTCAGTTCACATTGCAGGGTGATGCCGTCAGCATGCATTAGTTTCGTAGTACCGTTTGTAACACATTGCAGTTCGCATGATTCAGTTCATTTTTCCTGACAATGCAGCTCGGTCATTTTTTCTGCAGGAAATGACGTTCAGCAAATACAAAATGCCGCGCATAATTGAGAACCCAGGGAACAACAACTTTCAGAAGAGTAAAGCTTCTTCTGAAAGAGATACTGGCTGGGTTACCCCTGAGATTCCTCGAGGATTCTTCACGACAACAAACAGGGTGCACTACTCTCCGGAAGAGGATTTTTCCAGGGAGAAGAGGTAGTCGAGGATGACGACGATGTCACCTTCATCTGGGAGGGCACTCACTGACAGGAGGATGAAGATGAAGACGATGAAGATGACCCAATAACAGTTCTCAACCCAGAGTATAAGCACGAGTTCACTACGATTGGACAGCATGTCCGAACAGACAATGATGATGCAGTTGAACACAATGTTGCAGCAGATGATGATGATGTGCCACCGCTCCAAAATTTTCAAACCAATCCACTGAGACATCCTCACAACACTGGATTACCACCACGTCCACCTGCTGCACCCCAAAACAGAGCTCAGCGTCCACCTGCTGCACCAAAAACAGAGCTCCAAGCAGAGCTGCTGCATCAACTTCGACAAAGCGACCACCAACGGTGCCTCGGTCAAAAGTCAACAGCAGGTACAAATCCTCCTCACTATTGCCGCCGCGAGATCCTCAACTACACAGATCTGCTATAACCCCGCCATGTCCAATACAAGCCGGCGAGCTGCAAACACCATCGGGTGAACGACTCCACACACATGTAAGTTTATGTTCTGAAAAATAATAATAATAGTTGCAGTCCATTCAGATAACATTGCAGTGCACACTGATATTTCTTGTGAGGTTTGACCTAGCATCTAATACATTGGATTCTTCTGAAAACTTAGGAACACTGCAATGCTTTTTTAAACTCGTATGCACTCCTCGTATTTAAAAAACAGAACAAAACAAATTATCTCATAGAGCATTGCGCTTAATGCAAGATAAAAACATGCCGCTGAACCTCATACCTGCCGCTGGAATGAAGTTCACCACATACGACAAGGCATGGGACTTTTACAACAATTATGCAAGATGTGCAGGGTTTGGCATACGGCAGAGGGCACAACACAAGACAAATACCTACATTGTCTGCTCAAGAGAAGGGACGCACAAGCAGACTGTGTCAGATTATCAAAGGAAACGTCAGAAGACATCAAAAAGGATTGACTGCCAGGCAAAGATTAGAGTCAAAAAGAGGAAGGACGGCAAATTTGTGATACAAATGGTTGAACTCAACCACAATCACAAGATGCTGGAAAGCCCCGGGATGCTTTTGCACAAGCGATCGCACAAAAAAGACGATCCTTTGATAGACCAGTTAGTGAAAGACATGCAACTAGACAACCACACACATGCTCAGATGATGTCAACGCTGTCGCGTATGCCCGGTGGTCTGCAGTACATGGGACATACTAGCCGCGACTGGGTAAACAAATAAGCACATCACAGAACATATCGCTTGCGCATCCTGTCGGTAATTATTTCCTGTTTGATGAGATGAGTTTGCATTGCGTTTGAAAATGCAGGAAACAAAAGTTTGCCAGAGAAGAGTCCCAAGATGATGTCAAGAAACTTCTGGATTTCTTTAAGATGCAGAAGATAAACCCAGAGTTCTTCTCTGATTATGACGTTGATGCAGATAACCGTGTAAGAAACGTCTTTTGGGCCAACGCAAGTTGCAAAGGATCGTATGAAGATTTTGGAGACTGTGTTACATTTGACATGACGTATAAAACTAACAAATTCCACATGCCGCTGGGAGTCTTCGTGGGAGTGAACCATCATCTACAGAGCACCATATTTGCTGTTGCCCTCATGCGAGATGAGACAATACCATCGTTCGAGTGGGTTTTCAAAACATTTCTGAGGTGTATGAACAACAAGCCGCCAATCTGCATCCTCACATGTAACAAAAAAAACCTGCATACTTACGTTTGTTTGGTGCACTTATATTTCTTCCATCTATCTTACACACACACGAACAACTTAATAAAAAAACACTATTTGTGCCTTCTCAGACCAGTGTTCTTTGATGAAGGCAGCATTAAAAACTATCCTCCCACATACTCTGCATAAGTTGTGTCGGTGGCATATCATGAAGAAGTACAAAGACCACCTCGCCTTGCTGTATAAGGCGCATGAGAAACTCAAGGATGATCTCAATGCGGTGCTCAACCACCCACTAATGCCGTCAGAATTTGAATGAGCATGGAAGGACCTCATTCAGAGATACAACTTGCAAGACGACGAAGTGATGAATTCGCTGTGGGAAGACAGGCACGAGTGGATCTCGGCTTACTACAAGGAAGTTTCTGTGCTCGGATGACTTCCATGCAGAGAAGCGAGAGCATGAACCGCATACTGAAGCAAAACTTTGTAAAACAGAAGCATGATCTCCATCTGTTTGCTCAGCAGGTGGACAAGTGCATTCAGACCAGGAAGGCCGTCGAGCACGCAGAGACAGTAGCAAATGAGGTAAACAAAAAAGGTCCATCAAAAACTGCTAGAAAATATAACTACAAAAACAAACAATTTTTTCATTTATCTGGTTCGTAACAGTGCATTTATGATCATGCAGTCAGAAGTAAAGACAACAACCCAGTTTGGGTTCGAAGTTCAGCTATCGAAAGTGTATACAAGGGCAGTGTTTGCAGATTTCAAAGAAACACTCTACCATAGCACTGCATTCAGAGCAGAACGGTGCCCTGAGAACCCGACAAAGTATCTCGTACACCACTACAACAGATCGGATGCATTTGACTAGGCAAGGCATAATTTCCAAGTGGTCACCGACGAACAGAAAGGTGTCTACGAATGTGAAAGCAAACTCTCGACACACACAGGTGAGACTCCTATCAAAGAAGTTCACTTCTTTAAAATGAACAAACAAAGGAAAAAATGTGTTTATTAATTTCATGCAGTTCACTTACAAAACAAAGAAATCATGTGTTGTCTGCAGGGCTCTTTTGCGTCCATGTGTTATGCATGCTTTCATTTGAGAGTACTCAAGATTCCTGAGGTGTACATCATGAAAAGATACACCCGTAATGCAAGAGCAAATGCAATGTTTGACAGAAGAGACTATGAACAAACAGCACCAGATGGAACATCGCCTTTTTGCCGTTGAAAATTGCTGACAGAAACAGCAATGGACCTTGCAAACAGAGCGACAAGGTCCGATGCTGGGTGCCATAGAGCATTGTCTGGTATGAGGGCACTGATCGAGGAAGTAGATGTGCTCAACGAAGAAGAAGAAGAAGAAGAAGAAGAAGAAGAAGAAGAAGAAGAAGAAGAAGCAAAACTAAAGCAAGCAGAGAAATCCCAGCATGACAATAATGCCGAGCAAGTAGAAAATACCAAACACAGCGGAACTAGTGCTATCAAAAAAAGAAACAATTCTTCCACCTCCTGTTTCAAACACAAGAGGAAGGAAGAAAGGGGGTGACGCAACCCAGAAAAAGGTTGCATGCAAGGAGAAAAATGATGACAAAAACAGTAAGCCACAGCCTGAGCTAGACAGTGATGGTCACCCACTGGGAATAAGAAGGTGCAAGACATGTAATGAAATCAGAGGCCACAATTCCAGGACATGTACAAAAAGACATGAACAAGAAAAACAAGGACATGGCGATGCACAATCAAACAGAAATTCCACTCACAACACTAAGAAATGGACGAAATTGAGACGTTGTAGCATCTGCAAAAAGAGGAAGAGACACAATTCAAGAACCTGCCCAAAAGAACAAGATCAGAAAATGAGGAAGACGAGGAAGATGGAATCAAAGAAGAAGATGGCGACACAACTGAAGAAGAAATGGCTTATGAAGAAGCAGATGAAGAAGAGGAGGAAGAAGAGAGTGAAGAGGACGAAGAACATGAAGAAACTGAAGAAGCAGTGGCTTATGAAGAAACAAATGATGAAGATGAGGAAGAGCAAGAAGAGGAGGAAGAAGAGAGTAAAGAGGACGAAGAACATGAAGAAACAATGCCAACAATGTCGGGTGGTAGGTGCGACATATGCCAACGGGTGGCTTATCATTGTGGGAGCCAGTAAGACGTCGCCGGTGCCTGGAAACGGGATGAGGCGAAGACATGCACGCCGATGAATCTTACCCAGGTTCGGGGCTCTCCGTGGAAATAACACCCCTAGTCCTACTCTGCGGGGTCTCCGCATGATCACTAGATCAAGACAAATAGCTACAGGTGCTCCTTGAGCTGTCGGGTTAGAGGGAGAAGAAGGGCAAGGCTAGCTCTCCTTTTGTCTCTATGTGGTGTGTGTAATTCTATGAGACCAACCCTTTGCATGGGTGTCCCGGGGGGTTTATATAGGCCTACCCCCCAGGGGTACTATGGTAAACCGGCTGGGCGCGGGTCCCAGCCATCAGTGTCTATGCTCGCTGGCTTCTCCGACGGTCATTGGGGCCCGCCGACTGGTGGGTCCTTTCGGCTGCCGGCTTCTTGGCCGGCACGCCGGCCCCACCGCATGGGGGCTTTGTCGGCGGCTGGTTACTGTTGCCTCGCCTCTGATGACGAGGGCTTTATCAAGGTAAGCATGGATACAGTGTCGCCGCCTTGCGAGCTATCACTGTAGCCTTACCTCGTCTTGTCTCCTTAATAGGGTGCATGCTTCAAGGGAGGGAGGTAGCCGGATGTTTGGAGCCGGCCACATCCCTGGCCGACTAGAGGAGGCCGGGCCGTCTCCAGATGTCTACCTGGAAAAGGGGCCCGCCGCCCGCGGGCCGTTCTGGCACCTGCCGTGGGTGACGTCGGGGCCAACATGGCTACAGTGCCGCGCCGGACGGGGGATGGCTGGCCCGTACGGCGCCCTGTGGCCATGCCTGTTCCGGGATTCGGGGGTAGTGGGCCGTACTGCGGCCACGCCCCATCCTATCACCGTTATGTGGGTACAGTCTTAGTGGGTGCAGTCTTGGCCGGCTTCTGGGAGTCGGCTTTCTTCATGGCCGGCTTCTGGGAGTTGGTCCTCTTGGGGCCGGCTTCCTGGAGTCGGCTATCTCGTATCTTTCTTGGGGGAGGTTTTCTAAGACTGGGTCGCCTTCTGGGAGTCGGCCCTGGGGATAGCCGGCCGGGGGAAGGTGGCCCTATGCTTTGTAGAATTGAAGGCTCGAATGGCCTGATAATTTTTCGAAGAGCCAGGGGGAGTCGGTTAGGCTACCCGTGGCCATTTACTCCGACGGTAGTCCCCAAAGCTGATTGGGCTTCGAGGTTGAGTGGAGGTCGAGAAGCTCAGGCAGCTTCTTATCTTGACGAGCCAGCAGCTGGGAGCCGGCTCCGGTTGGGCGTGCCGTCTTGGCGAAATTTTTAATGTCGGAAGGCGAGAGTCTGTTGGCGCGTGCGCCGGGCTGCGGGCCGGCCGCTCGCCGCCTGCGAACCACGTGGCATCCCCTAGCTGAAGAGAGCCTGCCAACCCACGCGTGTGACAAGACGCCACCGCAGGCCAAGGGCCCACCACTCCTACGCCTAGGCCCAGGCGCGGATTCTTTGCGGCCCAAAGCCGTCCGCACATCTTCCGGTGGCGGTTTCCGCACGTCTTTAAGGCGCAGTAATCGCGAGACGTGGGGGAGTGGGTGCAGTTAATCCCACGTCCCACCCACGCCTCGCCTCCTCGGCTTCGCCGCACGAGGCTATAAGTAGGGGGAGGAGGGGAAGCGGCAGACGCTCGCACGCTCCTCTCCTCTCCGCCATCTTCTTCCTCCTGCTTTCCCTCACAGTAGCGCCTCGCTGCCGCGCCGTCCCACCATTATTTTCCCCGCCGCCGCGCTCATTCTTGCCGGCCTCACGCCGCCATGCAGTACGGCAAGGACTGGGTCGGCTCCAACGTCCATATGGACCACGTCGAGTTCCTCCGCAAGACGCGGCGGCTGCCCGGCGCGGATAAGTGCGTGTCCGTCTCGCGCCTGAGAAGGAGATCACGCCGGAGCCGGAGGAAGGCGAGCGGGTGGTCTTCCGCTCGCATTTCCTGCGCGACATCGGCTTGCCGGCGAGTGCTTTCTTCCGTTCCTTCCTCGAATTCTATCAACTCCAGCCGCACCACCTCACCCCGAACATGGTGGTGCTGTTGTCCGCCTTCGTCACCTTGTGGGAAGGCTATCTTGGCGTTCTCCCCACCCTCGAGCTCTGGGGGGAGTTCTTCCAGTCCAAGCTGGGCACGCGTATGCAGGGCGTGCCGGCCCAGAGTGGCGCCTTCATCGCGATGCGAAGGGTGGCAGCCGACAACCCCTTCCCCGTCATCACGCTAATCCAGTCGGTGAAGCTCTGGCAGAAGTCATACTTCTACGTGAAGAACGTCGCCCCGCAAGGCGACTACGTCAATTTGCCGGCTTATGTAGCCGGCCCGCCGGTGGGTAGGCAGCCCCAGTGGTCCTATCGGGCCGTGACGCTGACGCCGGCTGGAGTCGCGGCCGTCGCCCGACTGCGGGTGATGATCCAGTCGGAGGGCCTAACTGGGTCCGACTTGCTGGCCACCTTCGTCGTGCGCCGGGTGCTTCCGCTTCAGAGCCGCCCTCACCTGATCTGTCAAATGAGCGGCCAGCTCGATCCGAGTCGGATGTGCACCAAGGACATGCCGCACGACGAGGTGGCCCATATGGTGAATTACCTTGCGAACTACAAGCTCTCCGCAGAATGGCAGTTTGGCAAGGAGCCATATTCCCGGGCACATCCGCCGCCCACGGTATGTTCTCTTTTCCCTTTCTTCTCTTAGTTTTGTCGCCGAGTTACTTTTGGCCGAATCTGACCAGTCGGCACGTCTCGGCAGAGCCCTCTCTTTCGGCCTACAGGCAGGTCGGAGGCGGAGCGCCGATTCCTCCCCGACCGGACGGAGCACGACCTCGAGGACCCCGACTTGGGGGCGGCCGCCATGGATGACAACACCGAGGCGGGTGGCGGCCAAGCCGGCAGCGAGGCAGGCGGCTCCGGGCTTGGAGTCATCTTCGACGACTGGCCGGATGATGACGAGGCGGAAGTCGTCCCACGCCGCCAGCCGGCATCTGGCCACGGCGCGGGTTCCTCCGCCGCGCCGCCTACTCGGGGCGGCGGGCAGAAGCGTCGTGCCGCGGCGGGCTTGTTCGGCAGTCGGACGAAGAAGCCCAAGGGCGGGGCAGCCGCGACCAGGCGGGATGAGGCGGCCGCGAAGGCGGCCCGCTTCCGCAAGGCGGTGAAGCAGCCGCAGACGGTGTTGTCATTGGATCGCCGGGAGGATCCGGGAGCACCACTCGCCGCGTGGACCCCCGTGCCGAGCTTCAGGCGGCGACGGAGCGAAACGCGCGGGAGGCGCGGGAGGAGCGGGAGGCAGAGGAGTTGAGGGCGGCCGCCGCCAAGGCGGCGCAGGAGGAGTAGGCGGCGAAGGCGCGCGCCGATGCAGCGGCCAAGGCCCAAGCGGAGGCTGTGGCCGCGGCGATGGCGGAGGGGGCCTTGCTTGTCACCCCTCTGCGCGTCGTGGCACCTGAGGTCCCAGAGCCCCCGCCAGAAGAAGCCGGCGGTGACCAGCCAGGATTGGAGAGGGAGGACGACGTCGTTGTCCTGGAGAGGGAGGCAGCACCGGCTCCTCCGACTGGGGCGACCCAAGGCGGCCGGCCTAACTTGCCGCCTGCGCAATCAGCCGGGGGCGAGCCAGCCGCGAGGACTGATCTGGTGGTCCAGACGCCATCGCGCTAGCGCGCGAGGAAGGCTGCATCGGAGCCACAGAAGGCCGCGGGCTCCAGCTCGTCGGCCCAGGACATGGAGGCGGCCAGTGCCAGCTCAGGGTGGACGCCGGGTGGAGGGACGGCTGTGGTGAACGTGGCCGCGCAGGACGTCCGGAACCGGCTTCAAGCCCAGGCTGCGGCGCTGAGGAAATATATGAGGAGTTCCTTGCGACGCGGGCGGCCATTCGTATTAGTCTTCTTGTCTTTGCTTCCGTGGGGGCGCGTCAGCGCACCCACTGGGTGTAGTCCCCAAGTTCCGAGTCAGCTGCTGAGCAGGCGGCTTGGAACTTCCTAGCGGGCCTTGTATTGTTATTCTTGTTCTCATTCGCTCCTCTGCCTGACTTGCAGGACTACCACAACCTCCGCGTGGCTGCCTTCAACTCCCAGGCTCGGGAGCTGACCCAGAAGACTGCTGACCTATCTGAGAGCCGGGGTAAGTGCTTCGTCTTTTATCTCACGTGGGGGCGCGTCAGCGCACCCACTGGGTGTAGTCCCCGAGATTCGGGCCGACTGCTGAGCAGTCGGGTCGGATCTTCCTTGACGACTTCTTCCTTATTGCTTCTTTCTTTTCTGCCATCCCTGCAGCGGGAAACGCCAGTCTAAGGGAGCAGCTGGGCAGGAGTCAGGCCGCCCTCCGCGCTAAGGAGGCCGAGTTTGCCGCCTTGGCACAGGAGCGTGACCGCCTGGCCAAGAGGTTGGCCGACCAGGAGGAGAGCCACAAGGCGGCCCTGAAGGCGGTGCGGGACAGCGAGGCCGCCCTCCAAGCCGAGTATGAGACAGAGGCGGCCAGCTGGGCCAAAGCGAAGCAGACGCTGATCAACGGCTATGGCCAGATCGAAGACTTGGTTGACGGTAGGGCGCCTTCCTCTTCGTCCTTGCTTGCCACTTGCCGTTTTAGCTCGTTTTCTGACTTGGTGTTTTTCTCTTCTTTCTCTTTCTTCCTTGGGCAGAGTACTTCCCTGGCTACTCTACCGCCGCCAACCAGGTCGTCGAGGCCCACCGTGAGGCACAAAGGCAGGCTGGCGCCGAGATCGCACCAAACGCTCGCCGGTCGCTGGAGGAGCAACTCTTGGCGATCCAGGCCCGCCTCCAGCCGGCTCATCGCCCGCTCCGCTGGCTTCAGCGTGTTGGGGCGCAGGTGGTGGCCACTCTCTGGCCTGGTGAAGTGATTCCCCGCACCCTCAGTCGGACTGCCGACTGGCTGGAGGAGGCGGTCGGCCGCTTCGAGGCCTGGAAGGCTTCGGCGGCTCGGTCCGGCGCCAGGCGGGCGCTGGAGTTCGCCAAGGCCTGGTATCCCGAGCTGAGTCTAGACCAGCTGGCCACCTGGCGGCAGGAAGCCGACACGGAGCTGGAGCCGGCGCGGCCGGCTATCATCCAGCGGGCTTCGGCGATCGCCGACTACACCGACACCAGCGCCTTCGGTCCTGAGATGGACCACAACGGTGTTGCCCAGCCGGAGGAGTGGTTCGGGCTGAACCCGGCAGACGGCGAGGACTCGGCGGAGGAGATCGACTCCAGCTACGAGGGCGAGGAGGAGGAGGAGGAGGGTGAAGACGCCGGGCCAGATGGTGGAGCGGCCGGTCAGCCTCAGCTTGACCGTGCCTCCAGCAACAAGGCACGCGCGGGTGCACCGCCTGCAGCCGGCGATGATCAAGCTGAGACCCGCCAGCCGGCCACTCCTCCAGCCAGTGGCGCCGTCTCCACCGACCAACCCAGCTCCCACACCGCGCCCTTAGTCTAGTCTGCTGCCTCTATTTTCCTGTTTTACCACTCTTGGAACAGTATTTTGTTAGGTTTGCACAATTCCACCCACTGGGGGTGTATTCGAACTATATTGATTACCGGCCTGTTGGGGGCCTTATGTGTAAAAATAATTATGCATGTGTTTGGCTTTCTCTTGTTCTTTGCTTTTCATCCTTCTGCTGTTTCCTTTGCCGCCCTCCCTTGGTTGCCGCCTCCCCAGTCGGACAGTTGCTCTGCAATCTGTGGCTGCATGTGTTTGGCTTTCTCTTGTTCTTTGCTTTTCATCCTTCTGCTGTTTCCTTTGCCGCCCTCCCTTGGTTGCCGCCTCCCCAGTCGGACAGTTGCTCTGCAATCTGTGGCTGGAGAAGTGCTTGGCCAGTTGGGAGGGCAAGTACTCTAGCTTTGTGGGATTATAGCGAAGTGATTGGGAGGCCAGCCAACCGGCTGTTTTGACAGCCGGCAAGCGTGGTTGGAGGCCGTCTTTGCGTTATACAAGTTTGTTAGTCCTTAGCCGTTTTTCATGTGGGCATCCTTTCTGCCTTTGGCTCTTGCCAGTCGGACAGTCGGTTCTTCGAGCTGCGACTTTCAACAAGAGAGGGCTCAGGTGCCGACACACTACTTGTCTGACTTCGGGTAGAACTTTAATAAAACTTAAGGCGGCCAGTCCCCGGGCCGACTAGTCGAACCCGGTGCCTAGACAGAAAATCAAATGTAATAATACATTCATGAATATGACACTCATCATTCATAGATAAAGGAGGGCAGTCCCCGAGTGCTCCCCGGGGGGCCCGTTGTTTCGTACTTAATACAAAAAGCTAGCATGATACATACTGCTTTCAACTGTAAAATCTTCTTAGAAGGTTCGCGTTCCATGGTCGCTCCGACTCCTTGCCGGAATCATCCCTCTTGCGTGCTCTTGGTTTTTGTGCGTCGATCAGGTAGTAGGAGTCGTTGCCTAGTGCCTTGCTGATGACGAAAGGGCCTTCCCAAGGGGCCTAGAGCTTGTGCTGGCCGGCTGTTCGCTGGATCAGCCGAAGCACAAGGTCGCCCTCTTGGAAAGATCTTGGCTTGACCTTGCGGTTATGGTAACGGCGCAAACACTGCTAGTAGATGGCGGACCGGCTGAGCGCTAACAGCCGGCCTTCTTCCAGCAGGTCGACGTCGTCTTCTCGTGCTTCCTTGGCCTCCGCCTCCGTGTACATGCTGACCCGAGGCGAGTCGAACTTGATGTCAGTTGGGATGACAGCCTCGGCACCATATACAAGGAAGAACGGAGTGAAGCTGGTTTACTTGTTAGGGGTAGTATGCAGACTCCAGAGGACAGCCAGCAGCCGGCCGATTGCTCCAGTGGTACGACCAGTCGGGGCTTGATGCCGGAGAGGATGAGTCCATTTGCTCGCTCGACCTGGCCGTTTGACTGCGGGTGGGCAACGGATGCTAAGTCCAGTCGGATACCCTGCGTCGCGCAAAAACGTGCCAGTGCTCCTTTGGCAAAGTTTGTGCCGTTATCGGTGATGATGCTGTGCGGCACGCCGTACCGAGTAGTGATGTCGGCAATGAACGTCACGGCAGTCGGCCTCAGCTTCTTGATCGGCTTTGCTTCGATCCACTTGGTAAATTTGTCCACGGCGACAAGCAGATGTGTCAAGCCGCCGCGGGCTGTCTTGAATGGGCCCACCATGTCCAGCCCCCAGACGGCAAAGGGCCAGGTGAGGGGGATGGTCTTGAGTGCAGAAGCCGGCAGGTGTTGCTTGGAACTGAAGACTTAGCATCCTTTGCAGCTTTTGACTATCTCTTTGGCATCTTCCAAAGCAGTCGGCCAAAAGAAACCGTGGCGGAAAGCTTTGGCCACAAGTGATCTTGAGGCTACGTGGTGGCCGCATTCGCCTTGATGGATATCCTTGAGGATTGCCACACCTTTCTCTGGCTCAACGCAGCACTGGAAGACTCCAGTGACGCTGCGCTTGACAAGTTCTCTGTTTATTATTGCATATGCTCCGGCTCGACGTTGCACTAGCCTTGCCGAGATCTCATCAGCCGATAGATCTCTGTTTACTAGGAAGTTGAGGATGGGCTGGGCCCATGATGGAGCTGTGACTTCTTCTACTGTCAGTACGGCCACTGTGACTCCGGTGGGCGGGTTGGGTGGTGGGGAGTTGGAGTCGGCCACCGCTTCTTGTGTCGCTGTAGTCCCCGGGCCGACTGTTGCAGTCCCCGGGCCGGGTTCTGAAGTCCCCGAGCCGGGTGCGACTATGGCAGTCCCCGGGCCGGTTAAGTTCCCGAGCCGCCTGCTGGGTTCCTCCAGTCGGATCCGGCTGCATCGGTGGCAGGCGGTACGAAGATAGAGTCAGACTATGGAGACGGCTTGATGGATGGTTTGAGGAGGCGCTGGAGAGAGACACCGGTCGGTATAGCCTGTCGGGTGGAGCCGATCCCCGCCAGGGCATCTGCTTGGTCTTTGTCGGCCCGTGGCATGTGAAGGAACTCGCACCCTTCGAAGTACCCACTGATCTGCTGGACGAGGAATCGATAGCTCGCCATGTTTGCATCCTTGGCGTCCCAGTCGCCAGATGACTGCTGGACCACCAAGTCTGAGTCGCCATAACACAGGATCCGGCGTATGCCGAGCTCTTTGGCTAGCCGGAGCCCGTGTATGAGTGCCTCGTACTCGGCCACGTTGTTCGAGGCGGCGAAGTGGATTTGCAGCGTGTATCTGAGTTTGTCGCCATTGGGGGAGGTGAGGACGATGCCGGCTCCCAAGCCGGTGCGCATCTTGGACCTGTCGAAGTGCATCCGCTAATGGATAGAGTCGGGAGTCGGCGGTAGGTACTGGGTCTCAGCCCAGTCGACGAGGAAGTCGGCCAATGCTTGGGACTTGATGGCAGTGAGGTGCTGGTAGAAGATTGTGTAAGGTGCCAGCGTAATGGCCCATTTAGCCACCCGGCAGGATGCATCCCGGCTGCCTATGATCTGGGCAAGCGGGGCGGTGCACACGACCGTGATGGGATGCTCTTGAAAGTAGGGCTTCAGCTTCTTGGCGGCGAAATACACTCCATAGCACATCTTCTGGTAGTGCGGGTAGTTTTGCTTTGAGCTGGATAGTACTTCACTTAGATAATATACCGGCCTCTGGACTAGCTGGGCTCGGCATTCTTCCGGGCGCTGGAATGTAGAGGAGCATGGGCTCCTTCTCAGTCGGCGCCGCCAGGACAGGTGGAGTAGTCAGCATCTTCTTCAACTCATGGAAGGCTTGGTTTACTTGGTCATTCCACTCGAAATGAGTGGATTTCTTCATGAGTCGGTACAGGGGGAGAGCCTTCTCTCCTAGCCGGCTAATAAAGCGGTTTAGGGAGGCCAGGCACCCAGTGAACTTCTGCACGTCTCGCAACTTGGTGGGAATCTCCATTCTCTCAATGGCCTTGATCTTCACAGGGTTGCACTCAATGCCGCGTTCGGAGACCAAAAAACCTAGAAGCTGGCCGGCTGGTACTCCGAACACGCACTTCTCGGGGTTGAGCTTGATCTAGAATTGGCGCAAGTTGGCAAATGTTTCTTTGAGGTCCTCCAGCAGGGTGCCGCGCTTCTCTGTCTTCACCACAATATCGTCTACGTAGACGTGGGCATTTCTGCCGAGTTGCTTGAGGAGGCATTTCTGCATGCAACGCTGAAAAGTGGCACCGGCATTCCTCAAGCCGAATGTCATAGTCAGGTAACAGAAAGCTCCGAATGGTGTGATGAAGGCAGTCTTCAGGCGGTCTGCTGGGTCCAACTTGATCTGGTGGTATCTTGAGTAGGCATCCAAAAAACTCAACAGCTCGCATCCGGCCGTGGAGTCTATCACTTGATCAATCCGTGGCAAAGCAAACAGATCTTTGGGGCAGGCCTTGTTGAGGCTGGTGTAGTCTATACACATACGCCATTTGTTGTTCTTCTTCAACACCAAGACTGGGTTGGCAAGCCACTCTGGGAAAAATACTTCCATAATAAAGCCGGCGGCGAGGAGCAGGGCTATCTCTTCTCCTACGATTCTTCGCTTCTCTTCTGACAGTCTGCGGAGGGGCTGCTTGACCGGCTTCACGTCGGCTCGGACGTGTAATTTGTGCTCGGCGAAATCCTTCGGAACACCCGGCATGTCCTTTGGGGACCATGCAAAGATGTCTCGATTCTCACGGAGGAAGTCGACGAGCTCGCCTTCCTATTTACTGTCCAGGTTTGCACCAATGACTGCAAACCTTTCCGGGTTCTCCGGGTCCAGAGGTATCTTCTTCGTCTCCTTGGCCGGCTGGAAGGAGCCCTGCGCATCATAATCCTTGGAGTTGGGAGACAAGGCCGGCTGCTTGCCGGCCATGGCCACAACTCGCTCCAGCATCTTCTTCTCTTCTGCCACTACGAGGGACTCGGCCAGCCGACTGCTGGCTGCAGCGCACTCGATGGACTTCTTGTAGTCGCCGGCTACAGTGATGATCCCCTTCGAGCTCGGCATCTTCATCTTCAGGCAGGCGTAGTGGGGCACAGCCATGAACTTGGCCAGAGCAGGTCGGCCAAGCAAGGCGTGGTAAGGGCTCTCCAGATCTACTACCTCGAACCAGATTGCTTCTCGGCGAAAGTGATCCTTGTCTCCGAAGAGAACATCCATCTTGATCATGCCGATCGGGGAACAGGACAGGCCGGGTACGATCCATGGAACATGGTCCGTCTTGGCATGAGCTGCTTTGTCTTGAGGTTCAACTTCTCCATGGTATCGCAGTATAGTATGTTGATACCGCTTCCGCCATCAATCAGAACGCGCGAGAATCGGGCAGCTCGCCTCTCCGTTGCGAGGGTGACATCCAACACTAATGTGTAGGAGCCAGGGGACGGCATCACCTCTGGGTGATCGGCCCGGCTCCAGTTGATAGGCTTCTCAGACCAATGCATGAACTCGGGGTTGCTGGAGGCGACGGCGTTGACCTCTTGGTGCTGTCGGCGCCGGCTGCGCTTGTCTTCAACTTGGCTCGTGAAGACGACGTAGGCGGCATGCTCTTCAGGGAACTCATCTTGAATGGCTCCGACTGCTGGTCGAGCAGCCGGCTGCAGAGGGGCTGGAGGCGGCGGGCCGGGAGGCGGAGGTGGCACCAGCCCCTTGCCCTTGGAGATCTGTGTGAGCCAGTGGCACTTTCGGGTCGTGTGGTTGGACGGCTTCGCGCCGCTGTGGAACTTGCAGGGGGCATCGAGAGTCTGCTCGTAGGAGAAGGCCGGTTGCCAAGCCGGCTTGCCGCCCTTCTTCTTGGGAGCGGGCCGTTCTTCGGGCTGCTCATCTTCGACTGTGGCCACCTGCCGACTGGTGGAAGGTGGCATAGGGGCCTTGCGCTTGTGGTCGTTCTGGTAGGGGCGCCGATTGGAGTCGCCAGCCGGCGTCTTGGGAGCCGGAGTGAGCACCTTCCCAGAGGCGTCCACTCGGAGCTCGGTCTTCATCGAGGAGTTGGCCGTGGCGTACTTGTCCGCAATGATCAGTAGCTCGTCGAGGGTAGCTGGCTCGTCGCAGAGGAGTCGGTGCTTGAGGAGGGTGCCCTCTCGGCACCCGGCGGTGAAGTATTCGATGGCTTGAACCTCGTGCACCCCCTCGCAGGAGTTGCGGAGCTCGGCCCACCGCGTGAGGTAGTCGCGGGTCGACTCGTTGGGCCCTTGGACGCATAGGGAGAGCTGGCGGGGCTTGGGAGACCGCTTGTACGTGCTGGTGAAGTTGCGGACGAAGACTTCCGTGAAGTCCAGCCAGCTGTTGACGCTGTAGGGCTTGAGGCTGTTGAGCCAGGTGCGTGTCGTGCCTTGCAGCATGAGAGGGGCGTACTTCACGGCTACGCGCCTGTTGCCGTTCGCTATGCTGACAGCAGTAGAGTAGTCGATGAGCCAATCTTCCGGCTTCACAGAGCCGTTGTACTTGGGCGTGTCTCTGGGGAGCGAGAACCCTTTGGGGAAGGGCTCGTCGCGGATGCGGGGGCCGAAGCATGGTGGGCCGACATCGTCTTCTTCTTCTAGCGCCACGGATCGAGCTAGGCGGCTGATCCGGTGGCGGGCGTCATTCTCGCCGACTCCTTCGCGGTGGCCTAGTCGGCCACCAAGAGTCGGATACGTGACAGGCGGCGGGGTGGGATATCTCTCCCCTCGAGGCGGGGGAGGAGGCGGATTTCCTTGGCACTCCACTGCTCGAGGGCGGCCTTCCGCGTCGTGCTCGATGGTGATCCGAGTCCGGCTGCGGCTAGCAGCCGGCTCCTTGTCTTTCCTTGCGCGGCCGCCGCTCACAGTCGGCGACCAGGATGTCGCGGCGTGCTCGCGGCGTGGGGGAGGACTCTCAGCGCGGGCGCCGGCTTAGTGCCGTTCTGCGGCCGCGTCGATCAGCTGCTGGATGCGCCTTGTCTTGTAGGGGAGCTCATCAGCCCCCAGCCCGTTCAGCTCTTCAGCGGCCGCCTGAGCGGCTCTCAGATTCTCGAGCGGGGTGGCGTAGACGGGGTGGTCTGCCCCCAGCATGCTGGCGATGGCCGCGCCGCGCTTCTTGACGAGGCCGGCTCGGCTCGGCCCGCCAGGAGGTGGCGTACCGAAGGCGGCGCGGTCGACTTCGCGCTGGTGAGCCTCGGTGAGGCATCTCATGGAGGCTATCTTCTGACCCTCCGTGATGAGGGCAAGGCGGCGTGCCTCCAGGATCTCGGCGTCGGCGTCGGCCGGGATGGGGACGGACAAGTCATGCATCGCCGCTCGCAGGGCGTCGTGGGTATTCTTGCCCGAGTCGGCGACGTGGCTGATGACCAGCACCTCAGTGACAGCGCTGCTGCCGCTGTCAGCTCGGGGGAGAGGGTCGTTGAAGACTACCACGTCGGAGGGGTAGGCGTCGAGCGATGCCGTGTCGGAGTCGACAAGCATCGGGTCAGTGGAGCCGACCGACTCCAAGTCTACAGGAAGCTCGCTGGAGACGTGAAGTTGGTCGAGGAGGCTGACGAGGTGACTCTCGGGGTAGTCCGTGCCTCCGTCGGATGCGGGCTCGTCGGAGATGTGAGCCTCGCCAAGAAGATCGGCGAGGCAGCTCGCTGCGCAGGCGTCGTCAACGCCTTGCAGCCCGTCGGGGCAAGCGCCATCGGGTGTAGCGGGCTGGCTGCGCTCGCGGGGGAGGAAAAGGGTTCCCGTTCAGAATAGGTCTCCGGAACACGGTGCACCTGGCCCCACGGTGGGCGCCAAATGTCGGGTGGTAGGTGCGACATATGCCAACGGGTGGCTTATCATTGTGGGAGCCAGTAAGACGTCGCCGGTGCCTGGAAACGGGATGAGGCGAAGACATGCACGCCGGCGAATCTTACCCAGGTTCGGGGCTCTCCGTGGAGATAACACCCCTAGTCCTGCTCTGTGGGGTCTCCGCATGATCACTAGATCAAGACAAATAGCTACAGGTGCTCCTTGAGCTGTCGGGTTAGAGGGAGAAGAAGGCCAAGGCTAGCTCTCCTTTTCTCTCTATGTGGTGTGTGTAATTCTATGAGACCAACCCTTTGCATGGGTGTCCCGGGGGGTTTATATAGGCCTACCCCCCAGGGGTACAATGGTAATCCGGCTGGGCGCGGGTCCCAGACATCAGTGTCTATGCTCGCCGGCTTCTCCGACGGTCATTGGGGCCCGCCGACTGGTGGGTCCCGCCGGCTACTGGCTTCTTGGCCGGCACGCCGGGCCCACTGCATGGGGGCTTTGTCGGTGGCTGGTTACAGTTGCCTCGCCTCTGATGACGAGGGCTTTATCGAGGTAAGCATTGCTACAGTGTCACCGCCTTGCGAGCTCTCACTGTAGCCTTACCTCGTCTTGTCTCCTTAATAGGGTGCATAATTCGAGGGAGGGAGGTAGCCGGCTGTTTGGAGCCGGCCACATCCCTGGCCGACTAGAGGAGGCCGGGCCGTCTCCAGATGTCTCCCTGGCAAAGGGGCCCGCCGCCCGCGGGTCGTTCTGGCACCTGTCGTGGGTGACGTCGGGGCCAACATGGCTACAGTGTCGCGCCGGATGGGGGATGGCTGGCCCGTACGGCGCCCTGTGGCCATGCCTGTTCCAGGATTCGAAGGTACTGGGCCATACTGCGGCCACGCCCCATCCTATCACCGTTATGTGGGTACAGTCTTAGTGGGTGTAGTCTTAGCCGGCTTCTGGGAGTCAGCTTTCTTCATGGTCGGCTTCTGGGAGTCGGTCCTCTTCGGGCCGGCTTCCTGGAGTCGGCTATCTCGTATGGTCGCCTTCTGGGAGTCGGCCATGGGGATAGCCGGCCGGGGGAAGGCGGCCCTATGCTTTGTAGGCTTGAAGGCTCGAATGGCCTGATAATTTTTCGAAGAGCCAGGGGGAGTCGGTTAGGCTACCCGTGGCCATTTACTCCGACAAACAAGACCACCACAAGGGAATGTTGCTGTACAGAAACAACCGAGGACGACACCACTTTCAAAAAAAGGTAGGAGCACGAAAGGATGCAGTTCACAGCACTCAAAAACAAAAGCAGCCATCAACCAGCACGCGGGGAGCAAAGAAGGTTGCATTTCAAAGCACTGGAAAACAAAAGCAGCCATCAACCAGCACGCGGGGAGCAAAGAAGGATGCAGTTCACATCACTGGAAAACGAAAGCGGCCATCAACAAGCACAGGGGGAGCAACGAAGGATGCAGTTCACAGCACTCAAAAACAAAAGCCACCATCAGCCAGCACGCGAGGGACTACAAACACACGGTGCAGAGACAAGAACGGTGCAGAGAAGCAGCAGGTTAACGACCAAATAGATGAACTTCAATAAATTAATCATATGCATAGCAGTTTGCTTATCTGTATGACTTATGTATCAGTTTAAATTTCGTGTAAACACAAATTTCCCACTGACTATGAGTTATTCAACTAAACCATCTAAAGACAAATGGTGTATATAGTAAACCATATATATAGCAGCCTAGAGTAAAACTTTGACACATATTAATCTAAAAACGATGTAAAAAATGCAGTTAGCTCACTGGCAGCATGAAGTTCGGAATAATAATTAAAGCGGTTCAGATCACAAAAGTGCTTATTACAAAACAAATCAAAAAGATGAAGCGTTCGACACGCAAAAGTACTTATTACAAATCAACCTCATAACCTTAACCAATCATGTCAAACCTGATTCTAACCGTACGATCCTCGAGTTCAAAGAAGTTGAGGACAACAACTTGCTCAGACTTCAGGCCACTATCAATGACAAATTCCTTCCACCCTTTCTGCAGACACAGCCGCCCGTCAACGCCTACACGGTACTTGGCTGGTTTAAGGTGTCCATTACCAAGAACAACTTGGAGAATTCCCTTCTTCTTGAGCCGGAGATACCTAACAGCTCGTTGGGGAATTTTCTGCAAAAAAGCAGTACAGATTAAACGCAATCTAATGTGCAGTGCGGAACTTGCAAACAAGAAGTACGCTTACAACTATTATGAAGTTCTTGAGACTACCTGCATGTAATACAAAACCTACAAGCGGGGAAAACTGTGGAAACTACTACTTCTCATCTAGTATCTAAGCAGTTCACATATTGTAACCATGCAAAATAAAACACGAGCTCCATGCACACAAGCAAAGAAATAAAAACAAGATATAAGTACAAAGTGCAGTACACTTCAATAAAACAAAATAAGTACATTCCTAAAAAAACTAGAAGTTCAGAGTAGTATGGAATTATACAAAAAAACAAAACACAAAGAAAAAATCAGATCAAGCGAAAATTACCATCTTTTAGTGAGTCTCAACATCTGTTGGCGTAAGCTGATGGACAAAAGGACTTGTGCGGCCAAGGCCACGGCGAAGCAGGGCGGAATAGAACGCAGAAACGTTGATGTGGCCCATATCCAATCCTTCTGTGAATACTGTGCCATATGCAAGCTGCTCAGCTCGCCCAGCTCGGCACAATACCTTCCCCCCACGATGAGCACGACGGGCATGCGAGCAAGCTGAGCAATCGCAGTGCGTCGGCACACCACAATCATGCCCGCAGCAGGAGAGATTTGCGCAGGGGCCTGGAGCCATCGCAACAAAAACCTAGAAAAGGTAAAAAAATAAAGAGAGGCTAGAGAAAGGAGAGGAGTTGCGGCTGGAGGAGAAATGAACTGCAAAGGAAGGGTAGAAGTTGGCCTACATTTATAGGAGAGGAATGCAAAAAGGTAAAAACTGAAAATTAAAGAGGAGTTAATGAAAATTACGTTACCAAGAATGAAGGACAATCAATAAAGGTTTATGTTACCAAAACAAAAAAGTCTTACCAGGAAGTTCTACAAACACTTTGACTGCACAAATTCCCATGAACTAACCGCAGATCATTAAATAATAATTCTGTGAAAAAATATAATTCACAGACCATTTTATGTGTGCAGTTCTTCAAAGTCTTACCAGGAAGTTCACTATATGTGTGCATGAAGTGCAGTACATGCTCAAAATGAAGCACAAAGAAAAGCACTTTCGCGCAGTGCACAAAAGCAGAATTAGTGCACCTGGTGTAGTCCTTATCTGTAAGCCATGCAGTCCGCAGCGTTGGCATAACCAGTCACAACTTTAGCACAAAGAAGCATGCACACACCTGAAGCACAGGACCACGACGAATGCAGTGCATAGAGGCAACAAAGCAGTGCACACCCCTACCAATGCAGTACACAAAAATGTAGCGCAAAACATGTGTAGTACGGAATGCGTGCACATGCAGTCCAGAACACTGATCAATGCAGTGCACGAATGATTTGCTAGGCAGTGCACGCCCCTACATTGAAAAAAATACTTAAGATAGAAAATACAAAGAAGAAAAAATGACCACCACAGGTGCATCCGGCCCCAGCCAGTCTTGTAGTAGGTCTGCGCCCACCGTAGGCGAGCCGTTCTGATCCACAATGCATGGGGCTGGGCGCACATGGGCCCAGAGGTCAGAGAGCATAGAGTAGCGAGCATCGTGTATAAGCGCCCAAATAAGTAACCAGAGGAGTTCGATACGGCTGCCTCGCCAGCGCTTATAAACAGGTCGGGCGCGCCTTCCGCGGGCAAGGTGGGACTAAACATTAGGCCGCACACAACGCACCGGGAACCAGCCGTGCTCACAGGCCGACTTGGGCCCAATGCTCCTTCACTCCACGAACACAGGTCCAACAAGGCCCACTAAGAAAAAACAATAACTTCAAAAAAATGGGGGCCCCCCCAACCCCCCCCCCCCTTACCACTCCTGTACAGGGACTGCAGTAACTACAGGCAAAAATATTGATGCAGTACGCAGCACTAGAAAGATGTAGTGCATTTAGCTACACGAAGCAGTACGGTTTAGCAAATCCAGTTCCGGATTACCTACATGAATAAATAAACAGTATAGAACACAGCGAAAAACTCGTAAAATTGCGGAATACATTGTACTTTATTCAGGGGCTCCAGCAAGGACAAGCAAAAAATACTGTGAAGTAAGCACCTCTACACAACATGCAGTTCTCCGTTGCACACGATGCAGTGCGGAACTCTAACCAATACAGTTTCATTATCACGCAGGATACATATAAACGTCACAAAATGCCCGTTCGCACAGAAAGTGGTGGTTAAAAAAAATCTACTAATCAAAAATAAAAAAACCACGTTAAAAAACACCACATTCGCATACAACCACCCAATCGGAGTGGTTCCATCGCTACAAGCCCACGATCAGAGACGCAACACCAACCCACGATCTGCACAAACCGCATCGTCAGCGAGATCGTGCAGTTCATCCGATGCGGCCATCCCACCCCGCGCCCTCCACTTAAATTTAGACCCCTGCCATAGGCCTTCTCATCCACAACAACACAAGTATCCATTGCGCTTCCACCAAATCGCTCCATCACATCCATCTCCACGCAAAACACCAAGCCCCTACTACCGGCCATGGCGTTCGCCGACGAGTACAAGGACGTGGAGGCCCACGGCAACACCAAGTTGCACGTCATCCACACCAACGACAAGAAGCAGGTGGCGACCACCCTCGCGCAGTACGAGCGCCACCTCAGCCTCAAGCGCCACAAGATCGTCGGCATTGATCTCGAGTACAACAACGAGCCTGAAGCGACGCAGAAACCCGCCCTCTGCAAACTCTACATCGCCAAGAAACACCCGGTGCTGCCCTTCCAACTGAGCGCCGCTGAAAGGTGCACCGTCTTCGACAACTTCCTCGCCGACCCCAGGTACACCTTTGCAGGCTTCTCCATCGACGGCGACAAAAAAAGGCTAGAGCGCATCAATCTGGAGGTCGCCAACTTTGTCGACATCCAGAAGGAGTGGAGGGTGCCCGAGGCAACCAAGGAGTTGGACTCCCTTGGAGACGTCTCCGGCATGCTCATCGACGACTACTACAACAACATGAAGAAGAAGATCACCGACGACGAGCACAAGCACTGGGCCACCCTGCCTCTGTCCATGAGGCACATCGAGTACGTGGCAAAGGACGCCTACGCAGCATACGAGATATGGAACCGCATCACCCTCACCCAGGACGGGCTTCGCCGTGCAAAGCTGGAGAAGGAGGAGCCCCCCAAGAAGCGCGCCAGGAGCAGCTGGGGATGGGGAGACGCTGACTGGTGAAGAAGAAGATGGTGCCGGCCAAAGAGCAACCAATGCCAGCGTCGTTTTAGAATTATCATCAAATTTGTTATGTTGTTCGCTTATGTATCGTTAGTTTGCTTGTGATCATTTGCTTTTGCTAAACTTAGTTTGCTTGCCATGCAGAATCACTTGTAATGATGTGAACTTTTATTATGTTAGATTGCTTTCTGTTGAAATTAGTTTGCTCATGATGAACTTGTCGTACAGGATGCCTGTGATAATTTGTTTTCTGTTGTTTGCTTATGAATCATTAGATTCGAGCAGTGTGCAAAACGAAAATAAGATGCAGTGTGCAAATAGGACGCATGCAGTGCAAGTTGTGTACCAATGCAGTACATACTCTGTCGAATTAAGTTTACACATACGCAACAAAGCAGTGAACACCCCTAAATTTGATAAAAAAGAATACATAAGAGCAAAAACACAAAAAGAAAAAAATGCGACCTGTATATGTAGTGCGGAAATATATGAACGTGCAGTACACAAACATAATCAATGCAGTACGATGTATGTTTACTAAGCAGTGCACTCCCCTACATTGGAAAAAAGATTACATAAGAGCAAAAACATGAAAACAAAAAATGAGAACTGTACATGTACTACGGAATGCATGCGCATGCAGTACAGAACTCTGATCAGTGTAGTGCACAGATGGTTTACAAAGCAGTGCACGCCCCTACATTGAAAAAAAGTAGTGTGGAAATATATGAACATGCAGTACAGGAACATAATCAATGCAGTACAGGTATGTTTACTAAGCAGTGCACTCCCCTACATTGGAAAAAAGATTATGTAAGAGAAAAAACATGAAAACAAAAAATGAGAACTGTGCATGTAGTACGGACTGCGTGCACATGCAGTACAGAACTCTGATTAGTGCAGTGCACCGATGGTTTACAAAGCAGTGCACGCCCCCCCCTACATTGAAAAAAACAATAGAAAAAAATTGACCACCCAGGTGTAGCCGGCCCCAGCCAGTCTCGTAGTAGGTCTGCGCCCACAGCAGGCGAGTCGTTCTGAGCCACAATGCGTGGGGCCGGGCGCACATGGGCCCACAGGTCAGAGAGCATAGAGTAGCGAGCGCCGTGTATAAGCGCCCAAATAAGTAACGAGAGGAGTTCGATACGGCTGCCTCGCCAGCGCTTATAAACAGGTTGGGCGCGCCTTCCGCGGGTGAGGTGGGACTAAACATTAGGCCGCACACAACGCACCGGGAACCAGCCGTGCTCACAGGCCGACTTGGGCCCAAATGCGTCTTCACTCCCCGAACACAGCCCAACAAGGCCCACTAAGAAAAAACAATAACTTCAAAAAATAAAACATCAAAGAAAAATTAGAAAACATTTTTTAAATGAATAACAACAACTAAAGAAAAATGTGCGTGGGCACTGCCAGAAACTACAGTTTGTTATTAATAAATAAAACGCGGAAAGCCCAAAGTAAAAGTACAAATGGAGTCCGCGACGCCAAACAATGCAGTTATCCACGTGGAAGCACGAAAAAAAAATCTGAAATGCAGTTCTCCTTCTACTGCATTGCAGTCTCGCTAAAATGAAGAATGCAGCCCTGTTACTTAAGCAAAGCAGTCCACTATAAAATAAAGAACTGCATGAAAGAACTCCATCAAGAAACTAAATGTGCGTACATCTGTATCAATCCTAATCCGATATAATTCAGTGCATGAAGAATAAATTTCACTTCCATGCAGTACACTACGTGGACGTACGCAGTTATGTTCTGATATAAAAGAAGTGCACTTAATAGGAAAATTCACCGAAAACACAATCATCACATTTTCTGACAGTTGCGTGCATACCTGAACAAGTCACGAAAAAAGAGGACACGACATTCCGGATTTCCAACGCACTAACAGAGCCTCCTCATAGCAGAACCTCTGTGTAGTTGCCACATAACTAAAAACAGAGCCCCACCATGCTACCACCCCGCTCCACCTCCCCCACATCCTGTCAAGGAGAGCACAGGAGAGCAGAGGAGAAAACACAACCCCAAAAAAACCCATTGCTTCTTCTTCTCCAAACTTCCTTTCACCAACCTCTTCTCTCCAGAACAAACACGAGAGAGCAGAGGAGAGTCATGGCGGATGCGCCTCTTTACAAGCAGCGCCGCAGGTACACCAGGGAGCTCCACGACTACGACCTCCACGGCAACCACAAGCTCCACGCCGTTTGCACAAGCAAGGGTGAAGACGTGGACGAGATGATGTCCACGCTCAGGAGGAAGCTCGGCGGAATGCCCGTCAAACTAGTCGGCGTTGATGTCGAGTACACACACTACGTGAAGCCACAGCGGGCAGCAGTGCTCCAGTTATGCATAGAAAAAGAATGCCTTGTCTACCACATCTCTGCAGCTAAAGACAGATCAGAATATAACTATCAATCTGTACTATTGATTGTCAATATTGATTTTAAATTTTCTTCACTGCAATCGCCACTATTTAAACTTTGGTTTTCATTTTTGAAAAGCATGGCATATGAATTCATTGACAGTTTTCATCTGGCTCCATGTATGTCACTCATGTGCTCGATTCTTGAATTATATGATCTAGCAATACACGCAGTTTTATTTTGTTTTACCAAATACAAACTATTTGACTGAACAATAGAAAACTGCAACATTACTATACAAAACATGTATGAAATTCAGTTCAAGAATACAATCATGCACAAAACATGCATTGTTTATGCAATATATTATCATATTACTAGTTATGATGAACAAAGTATTAGCAACTACTCAATGTAAAAGATTTAGATATTCATATTGCAGTTCAGTTTCAGACAAAACAAAAAACATTGGTACTCCTAAGAAAATAAACTATATTCACTCTATACAAACATCTTGCAGTCCAATGGAACTAGACAAATTCCTCATGAATGGTGAGTACACCTTCGTCGGATTCGCCATTGCAGGAGACAAAAGCAAGCTGAAGCTATCTGTTTTGGAGATCAACTCTGACAACTACATTGATATTCAGGTGGAATGGAGAGACCCATACAATAAAAAGAAGTTTGACTCTTTGGCTGATGTTGCCGGCAGGATGATAGACATTCACTACAATGACATAAAAAAAATAACCGCAAGGAGGACCATACTCTGTCGGGATTCTGCCCACTACCAGAAAAGCTTATCAAGTATGCAGCAATAGATGCGTTCGCAACATATGAGTCATGGAGAATCATCTACGATGTCATCATGGGACTGGACAGGGCAAAAAGAGACAAAGAAGCAAAGCAGAAGAAGAACAAGGCTGTAATCCAATACAGCAACTAGAAATAATTCAGGGCTATGTTTTAGTTTCACTTTACTTTAGTCGTTGTGTTGTTCTTTGTATCATGTATGCAAGCTTTTGATTATGTCCATTGCTTCATATCGAACATTTCTTTTGTAAAAACAATGTCGTTTTAGAATTATCATTAAATTTTATTTATGTTGTTTGCTTATGTGTCACAGTTTGCTTCTGATCAATTGCTTTCGCTGAAATTACTTTGTGTTAGAACAAGTATCCAGAAAACTTTGAAAAAATTAATGTGTGATACCAAAACGTGAATACAGTTCACATAAGAAAAATAACACAGTTCACAGAGTGTATACATGAAGTGCAGTACATGCACAAATGCAGAACAAAGGGGCTGCAGCAACTTTCGTTCAGTGCAGTACTCAACATTGGTGCAAGCAGTAGAAATGACATCATTTGTACTACCACAAAATATATATACTCCAAAAGAAAAAAAATGCTTCAGATAAGGGAAAAAATTGACCACCCAGCTACAACAAGGCCTCAGCCAGTCCCGTAATAGGTCTCTAAAAAATGCGTGCAGTTCTCCAAAGTCTTACAAGGAAGTTCAATATATGTGTGCATGAAGTGCGGTACATGCTCAAAATGAACCACAAGAGAAGCACTTTCGTGCAGTGCACAACACAGAATTAGTGCACCTAATGCAGTACTTAAATGTAAGTCCTGTAGTCCGTGACGTTGGCATAACCAGTCACAACTTTGGCACAAAGAAGGATGCACGCAGTGCAAAATGTGTACGCGTGTAGCACAGGACTATGACGAATGTAGTGCATATAGAAGCAACAAAGCAGTGCACACCCGTACACTAGAAAAAATGATACGTAAGAGGGAAAAACAATAAATAAATATGCTACCCATGCAGTGCACAAAAATGTAGCGCAAACATGTGTACTACACAACCCCAGAGCCACACCCCTAAGATAGACAGGGAGGCGATGGGGTGTGACAGACTCGCCTGCGCATGCGGCGCCGCGGCACGCCGCGTCGCCGCCTGCTCCGGCTCGTTCCAGGCTCGGCCTCGCAGGGGGGTGGGGAGGGGGGGTCACGACCCCCCTCCCACCCCCCTGCTCGGCCTCGCGCTAACGCACGCAGTGCGCTTGGTTGACAGGCGCAGTGCGGACATTCTGTTTTTCCAACAATAGGACGCACGCAACCCCAGAGCCACACCCCTAAGATAGACAGGGAGGCGACGGGGTGTGACGGACTCGCCTGCGCATGCGGCGCCGCGGCACGCCGCGTCGCCGCCTGCTCCGGCTCGTTCCAGGCTCGGCCTCGCATGGGGGTTGGGGAGGGGGGTCACGACCCCCCCACCCCCCTGCTCGGCCTCGCGCTAACGCACGCAGTGCGCTTGGTTGACAGGCGCAGTGCGGACATTCTGTTTTTCCAACAATAGGACGCACGCAACCCCAGAGCCACACCCCTAAGATAGACAGGGAGGCGACGGGGTGTGACGGACTTGCCTGCGCATGCGGCGCCGCGGCACGCCGCGTCGCTGCCTGCTCCGGCTCGTTCCAGGCTCGGTCTTGTAGGGGGGTGGGGAGGGGGCAGGCGAGTGCGGACATTCTGTTTTTCCAACAATAGGACGCACGCAACCCCAGAGCCACACCCCCTAAGATATACAAGGAGACGACGGAGTGTGACGGACTCGCCTGCGCATGCGGCGCCGCGGCACACCGCGTCGCCGCCTGCTCCGGCTCGTTCCAGGCTCGGCCTCGCAGGGGGTGGGGAGGGGGGTCACGACGCCCCCCCTCCCACCACCCTGCTCAGCCTCGCGCTAACGCACGTAGTGCGCTTGCTTGACAGGCGCAATGCGGACATTCTATTTTTCCAACAATAGGACGCACGCAACCCCAGAGCCACACCCCTAAGATAGACAGGGAGGCGACGGGGTGTGACGGACTCGCCTGCGCATGTGGCGCCGCGGCACGCCGCGTCGCCGCCTGCTCCGGCTCGTTCCAGGCTCGGCCTCGCAGGGGATGGGGAGGGGGTCACGACCCCCCCTCCCACCCCCCTGCTCGGCCTCGCGCTAACGCACGTAGTGCGCTTGGTTGACAGGCGCAGTGCGAACATTCTGTTTTCTCAACAATAGGATGCACGCAACCCCAGAGCCACACCCCCTAAGATAGACAGGGAGGCGACGGGGTGTGACGGACTCGCCTGCGCATGCGGTGCCGTGGCACGCCACGTCGCCGCCTGCTCCGGCTCGTTCTAGGCTCGGCCTCGCAGGGGTGGGGAGGAGGGGTCACGACCCCCCTCCCACCCCCCCTGCTCGGCCTCGCGCTAACGCACACAGTGCGCTTGGTTGACAGACGCAGTGCGGACATTCTGTTTTTCCAACAATAGGACGCACGCAACCCCAGAGCCACACCCCTAAGATAGATAGGGAGGCGACGGGGTGTGACGGACTCGTCTACGCATGCGGCGCCGCAGCACGCCGCGTCGCCGCCTGCTGCGGCTCGTTCCAGGCTCGGCCTCGCAGGGGGGTGGGGAGGGGGGTCACTACCCCCCTCCCACCCCCCTGCTCGGCCTCACGCTAACGTACGCGGTGCGGTAAGTATAGGGAATACAAAGAGCAAATACAAATCTATAAACAACCAAAAAATGGGGGGGCAACCCCCCCCCCCCATACCTTACAATAAAAACAATAAAAAAATAACCAACTGAAGGACGCATCTTTAGGCAAAAGCAGTGCACTTGGTTAGGCAAAAAGCAGTGCAGTATCTTAAAGCAACGCAGTTCCAGGATAGACACATGAATGCAGGGTCTGCGGCAAAAAAGTGCAGCAAAAAACAGGTGCAGCATAAACTTGTAGACAAATGCAGTCCTTTTTGTTGGACGAAGAAGTTCTGCATCACATGCAATGCAGTTTATGCGACACATAAGATACATATAAGCGTGACAAAAATGTCAGTTCACACAGAACGTCTAAGTTCAACAAAAATAAAAATATACACATATATATACTATATGTATTATTTATATAAAATACACATACAGATACATATTCGTCCATAAAAACACTGCTCCAAAAAAGCAGACGAAAAATGACAACAACAGAAAAACGAAAGTCTTTTCATACATTATATACCTTAGACACCACACAGTACACAACATGAACCCCTAGTTCTTGTCCATACACAGGGTTTTTACCAAGTAGATTGTTACTGCGTCTGCGATTGCGATAGGGAAGTAAGCCCGAGGTCCGCAATCAGTTCTCGTAGCTCAAGCGGCATGCCTTCATAACACAACATGTTCGAAGGATTGAACAGCAGCTGGAACATGTACTCCGCCTTCCAATCTTCAACAGTAGGCTGAAAAAAGAAAAATTAAAAAAATGCAGACAGTGATTAAATAAAAGGTTGTCATAAAGAACAAAAAGTGAAAAAGTAAAATAATAATAAAAAGTAACAAGAAAAAGAAGAAAACAGAGAAGGTGCTACGTCGATTTTGATAATTTTCTCAACTAGACGTTGGCCGTCATACAACTGTGTCACCCTCAGAACATAGATTCCGCACTCGTTTGCTCCCTGCGCTGGCACGACCGGGTAAAAGGGCTTCTCTGCCAATTTAACATAGTCAGGGTGGTTCTTAGATTTATACACTTTTTCACCATAAATCGCCTTTAGCAACTGAGTCATCCTCCTCATCTGGCAAAAAAAAGGAAGCACAATGTAAAAATAACACACACCATAGATCAAATTACTATTCATACGAACTGAAAAATACAAAAATTGTTCTCAACGTCTAGACAGTCCCTCTTTTAAATGCACGTGAGGTCATTTCCTTTTATCTCCTTTTTTACAAGGATTATGGGGGGCCTGAGAAAAATGCAGTTCTATCATGCACATGTTGCAGTGCACTACATAAACAAGTGTGGTTCTATGTGCGCTAACATTGCATGCGCAGTTTATAAAAAAATGCAGTAGGCGAAACACAAAAAAGCTCTGCACTTGGTAAGAAAAAATGACATACCACTTCAATGCAATCTGAGTGGTAATCAGTCCTGCGCCACTTTGTCGTGACATCAGGATGGCCAGTGTACTTCCTAGTGTCATGGATATCAAACGTCTGGAGATGCTGGTTCATCGTGTATAAGGAATAATGATCATCCTTGGAGCGCGGCATCATAATCTGTTCACATCAAAAAAAACAAAAAATGGAATGAAAAGTTATTTCGACGCGTAGCACTAGGACCACTGTTACAAAAAATAAATATAAAAAGAAATGCAACAAACCAGAAAAATAAATGACAGGAAACAATGAACTTACCAGTTTTGCATCCAACAGGTTTACGTCGTCACTCACAAAAACCTTGAACTGGTTAACTGCATCTTGTAAAACAAACGTGTTATGCACAACTAGCAACACAGGGTTTCCTTCATCATCTCTTGTCACAAAGGTTTCCATCTGAAGAACATACTGCAAAGAAAAAAGAACAAAAAAGGAAATGAAAAAAGGAATAAACAATGCATTCAGGCATGGACATAAAAAACCAGTACAATAGAAAAAAAATGACAGCACACGTTTACCGTGATAAATAAGGGTGAAAGTAGCACACGTTCACCAGAATGATAAACTAAACCCATTTCAGGGTCTTGCTTCCAGTACTTAATGACAAAATCCATGAGATACGAATCCATTAAAGCTCCTTTGCCAAATGTATTATATATATAGTCAACATTGTAAGTATCAAGATCACCAAAAGGACTATGCACCATAAAGAACGCATTCCTGTAGTAAACATACAGATATGGGATCAATAAAATTAAAATTAAAAACAAAACACACAAAAAGGATTAAGCACACACACATTAAACTTACTCGTGGTATTTGGTTACAAAATATTTGCTCAGAACATGATCCTTTATTTTCCTCGCCTCATCAATATATTTGAACCTCGGAGGCTTCAATTTCCATATGGAGCATCTCAACTTAAAAGCCCTCTCACCTGCCCTCTTGTTCGAAAATATTTCAACGTCATCTTCAGGAGGGCGATTAATTGCTGCACTCCTAGCCCTAGTGGCGCGAGGACACGGCGTAACAAAATCATCATCATCAACATCAAATACATCGCGTGGAGAGCTAGGTCGAGAAACACTTCCACCATCAGGTCCAGACGCCACAACTGTGTTCAAACCATCTCTAGCCAAAGAATTATCTAGAGAGATTTCAATGACACAATCCTCCATAACCACCTCAGAACCCTGGGACTCAAACAGTGACGTACAGCCTTCATGAAGCCCCCCATCAAAACCTAAAACCGTGTAGAAAAAACATGGAAACACTCAGCACAAAATATAAAACCTAAAAACATGTAATACAGCTCATTAAAATAAAAAAAATGCAGTTCACTAAAGAATAGAATGCAGCACAATTGTCTACAACAACGCAGTCCACTTGTCTACAACAATGCAGAACAAAAAAGGTATACAACAATGCAGCCCACTTGTACACAACAATGCAGCCCACCTATGAAGAACAATGTAGCTCACTTGCCCAAAAAATAAAATGCATCTCACTAACACAACAAAAAAAATATGCACATCAATTCTAAATCACGAACTTAACTAGACAAACTAGTAAAAAAAGCTCGTAAGAGCCGGAAGCAAGCAATACAAAATAAATAAATAAATAAATAAAGGAAGGATAAAGAAGTTCACTAAAACAACCTTTATCTCCAAAAATTAAAAGTGATGTTAAATCAAGGGAACACTTTCTCGATGTGAGCCAACTATAGAGCATGGCCTTTCTGATGTAGCCAATGTGCTCCACCCCAAACTGAGCAACTCGAACACCATCGCAAGTATGCAAGAATTGAAACATATAGAATCCACAATCATGCCTGCAATAAAAGAATAAAAAACATCAGTTTCACAAATATGAAATAAAAAAACTTGAGCAGTATGGATAAGAGGGGCTGTCCGGAACACACCCATTTGGCTGCATTGGGACAATGACATGTTTCAACACAAATCCATCTAGTGTAGGAGGATTTAGCGGCTCATCAGAACTTGAGCTTCCTTCTTTCCATGCACGCTTGATATTTTTAACCATCCTCCTAAAAACCCTGATCGCATCAGCGCTGCCAGGTTTATTGAGCGAGTCAAGAAATTCAAACCGCCTTTCTTTCACATTTAATGCAACTACACAATAATGACCAACGCCATCCCTCATATCTGGCGGATCAAAAGTTTCAAAAAGGACATGTTCAAAGGATGAAAAAATAAATAAAAGTACTATAAGAAGAAGAAACATAACACTATAAAAACAAACACGCAAAAATATAGTATTCGACACATAAAAACGTTACTCACCATATCCTTTTTATCAACACGCTCCTCGGCTTTTGAAGTTCCTGCCTACAGTACCACCATTCCAAATATTTGTCTGCCAATACAAAACCAAAAATCAAATAGTGCTCAAGAAAACATGTCGTCGCACGAAATCAGAAAAGAAAATCAAAAAAATAAAACAAAAACTTCTGCATTCTTACACAAATATGGTACAGGACAACCATTGTCGGAGATCCCTTAAACTTATCTACCAGCAAAGAAACCCCAAGATCTACAAGTCTTGTAGTGAGCATCCCTTTATCCCAAAAGGATTGACCAACTTCGCCAATGGTAATATCACCCAACTCAGTCTTAAAAGCAATCATGTCCCTGAATTTTTCATGAAAAACTGAAACATAAGATACTAAAAAAATAACAACAAAGAAAAAGGGCTGAAAACCAAAATTAGAAAATACATATGAACAAAACAATTTCTAAAAAAACCATACTTCTTCTTCTTGTCCTTCCGAACCCTCGTAACAGAAGCGTACAACTCATTGTATCTTTTCAGGAGAGCTGGATCAATGCTCGACGGTGTCACAACAGGAAGTTCGTCATCTGTAATAAAAAAGATGAAGTTCACTTATCCAAATAATGAAGTTCAAATATTAAGCCAAGGAAATTCTGCTAGCTATTTTGAAAATCATAAACGAAAGATCAAGTTTCACTTATCATTAAACATCTAATACGAATACCATAGTAATTAAACAAAAATGAAATGAGAAAAACTTCAACTGTACTGTTCAAAACAAAACTCTTGCCTTCAGTGTCAGAGTCTTCATGTTGTTGTTCTTCAGAGCTGGCCAATACATTTTCTTTGATAGGTTGCGACGAATCCAACACAACATCACTAGACTGCCCTTCTGCAGCAACATCAGCATTATCTGGATTTACAACAGTCTGGTCAACCGCAACGTCCTTAGATACTTCAGCTGCATGAGGCTCCACTCTCGGTACTTCAGGGACATCGTTGGCCGCTAGACAAACACGGGAAGCAACAACACTAACAGCAGGGACGACATTCTCCAGCGGCTTTTCAATGCCAAAATCAGAATCTTCATGCCGGCTCGGGGAAACAGCATCATGGGATTCTTGAGCTACAGATGGGTCTGAACAGTCGACGGCAACCGATGCAGAAGCACCAACACTGCCACCACCATCAACAGCACAACCGCCCTGATTCAGATCAACGTGAACTTCCATGTTTTCTTCTCCAGGCTGTGGAAAGATTAAAAACACACAATAACAAAATACTGAGTGTGGGGATAATTAACACAACAAACAACTGCAACCCACGTGTATCAAAACAACTACAACTTCAACACACATATACGTAAAAAAAGAACTGCAGTTCACTTTGTCAAACGCTGCAGTTCAGTTATGTTAAATACTGAAGCTCACTTATGTAAAACATTATGGACCACGCATGCGAAATTAAATGCAATTCACTTGTGTCAAAGACTGAAGCTCACACATATAAAACTATTGCAGCTAACATATGTAGATGAAAATGCATATGACTGAGCATAACACCGCACATCAAGTTTATAACAACAACAACAAAATTAGATTACAACACACTAACAGAACAAGTAATACAACTATACCTTATCAGCTACAACATCCGGAGGGGACGATGCATCACCCAAGACCTCATCCTTCCCAGATCCATCGTAGGACTCTTTGTGCACATCACAAGCAGCAACACCAGTCTACGGGCATAGAACAAACCAAAAATGAAAATAAGATGGTTATGACAAAAAAATCAACTATGCACAAGCAGTACACACTTTACAACCGTGAAGTACACAAAAAATACAATAAAAATGGAAATGAACAAATGCAAGTTTAAGAAGAGGGACACGTGACAGAACAGACATGGCAGAAGTACTTGTACCTGACCAATTCCATCGTCCCTAGTTCCATGGACACCAGAAGATTCCACTCCAGCCTATCACAAAAAACAAAAAAAGTGAGGAGCAGTCCACATAATACACAAAAGAGGTTCAAAGCAACAAAAAACCTAGAACATACATTATCAGCGCCAACCCCAGCGTCCTGGCGGTTCATTTCATCCAAAATATGCCCAGCATCCTTCTCATACCGACCGCATTTTTCCTCCTGTGTATGTCTCAATTGAGCATAGGAAGACCGAACATTCGTCACTGCAATCTTCAGGCTTTCAATCACGCCACAATCAAAATTGTGAGCAGCAACAATATCTTCATCTCGTGGGCCATGGCCAACAGGGAAAAAACCAGCAACTGTCCTCAACCTCACCAGAGGTTGGCAAATCTTCAGTCAACTTCAAAACCTTCACAAGAGGCTCATCAATCTCCTCGTGTTTTTTGCCGCCAACAAATCTCTGTTTAGAAGAGCTTCTATTATGAAACATCTATCGAGCCATGAAACCACGAGTACGCGGCACCTCATCATCACGGGCAGGAAGCTGGCTACATATAGGCTCATAAAACCTAGCAAGAGTGCTAGGTCCCGCATCAGAGCTGCCGCATACAACTGCAACAGGACGGTTGTACACAATATCACCTGGCGCCTTCCACTGTAAAAAAAAGACAAGAGGCAAAGACAAGTACACATGTGAGTACTAGAAAAGTTCAGATTTATAATGGCTGCACCTTTTTAAAAAAACTGATATTAAAAACTCAGATGCACTAACCGGCAGCTTCCCAAATTTGTAAGTTTCCAAGTAAATATTTCCCTTCACAAGCACATCCTCATTGTATAACATCATCAGGTCTTTGGTCGTCAGGTATGACGCACGTGGCGTCAACGTGTGCATGACTGAAAATTTGCGAAGCTTCAAGCAGTCAAGATACATAATCAGGGGGACAATGGCACAACCCTCTGCACAATTCTGCTTGCTGCCTTCTGTTTGCCACCTCACCACAGCTGCCTGCAACTCATCAACAACAAGCTGACAAAAGTCCATCTGAGCCATAGCCGCATAATCCATGTTCTCTACCATTGCAGCAACTCTACCCAAACGAACTGCAGGCCCGGGGCACAACAAACTCTGGTAGAGTATCAGGAAGAACACCTTCACAGCAAGGTCAACGGTCACATGATCATCTTCCTCCACCAACGCCTTCAACTTCTCAAGCAAGTCCTTGGCACCTATACTTTTTGAATGGTCAAAGCCAAGCTCATCCTTGAGGGCACTCAACGAGTCATCATGGCCGCTGGCAGCAGCCATGGGTGTAGTGTGACGTCCCATGGGTAAATCAAAAATGTGATCAACTGCATCACGATTGATTCGAAGAACCCTGCCATTCCCAAAGTCCATTATCATGGTGGCAGGGTCAATCACTCCCATCAGATAGCACATAAGAATGCGCGACACATTTTTCTTTACTGTCAGTTCAAAGACAACACCAAATCCAGCATCCCGAACACGACTACAGTGTGCTCCTTCAACAAGGCATCAGCCTTGCAAACAGTGGGAAGCGACAAACGTACGGTCTTGTTAAATCGAGAATCATCTCCCTCGGCATCATCTTCAGCTGCATTGCTCTTACTAGACTTCTTCCTCTGTGTAAAGGGAAATGCAATCCACATTAGACGACTAGCCATAAAAAAAGAGACAGAGAAAACACAGATAGAATAACAATGAAGAAAAAAATGCAGTCCACTTCAACAAACCTTTGGAACAACATCCACCTCCTCGCCAGAGTCACCACAAAAATCTTCATCGACATCGTCACGGGCACGCTTGGGTACTCTTAGATGAACCATAGTCTTTGCGTCTACCACTATGAACATCCCTCACAAAATCAGCAAGCACAAAGTCGTCATCATCAGAGTTGGGACCTTCAGTGACATGTAGTCGCTTGCACTGAGGATCATCCATTCCACCAGCTTCAGCAGTTCTCTTGCCAAGATTCTTGTTCATGCCAGCAACACATGGACTTCACCGAGGTGTACCACCTTCCTCAGCAACAGTACTCAGCTTCTTCTTCTGCAAAGAAGGCTTCTTCACCTTGGCAAATTTGGCACCCTTGGCACCATCTGCAGCTCTCCTCTTCTTCTCCTTCTCCGCAAACTCTTTTGAGTCACTTTCAAACCTCAACTTCTTCTTGCTTTGCTTCAACTCATATTCACGAAGCTGTTCCGAGACCATCCAATCATGTGTAACTTCCTCTGTACCATCAACAGACTGCGACTGTGTCTCAGACAAAACGGGACGTCTCTGGTCAAAGCTCACACCAACATTACCCTCTGCAAAATAATGGTCAATCAATTGAGTAACCTCCTCAAACCCAGGCGCCCCAGCATGGAAAATAGACACTGCGTCAAAATGTAGTTTGACTATGGTCGTTAAAAAGTGCACAAAAAGAACAAATGCATTACACTTAGACATATGAAATGCAGTGCTCCAACCATAAGCTAAAAAAATGAATGCATTGCACAAAAAACTTGAATAAAACAACAATGCAGTTCACACATACATATAGTGGAGTTCACATATAGAAAATAAAATACAGTTCTACATACACTAACTTCATGTTTCTTCCCAACAAAATGCCGGACTATATACAACAAGGCAACACCAATTGGTACAACATCAAAGTAACCAGCATACACAAAATAAACAAATCAATCATATCGGCGAATTCAATTGATGTCCTCCCTCCACACCATGATCCTTACCACCAGGACAACGAGACCCAATTGGCATATCATTATGAGAACCACAATCACCTCCTTGATTAAAAAAGAACCAGAAACAGAAATTACAAAACATCACGTGACAAAATAAGGCAAACGAACGCTGACAACTAACAGAGCATAAACCAATATGCAGGATGATTTAGGAAACTAGATAAACATCAAACAAAATAAACAAAAAGCCTAAAATAAGCACTCCACATACCCTGAATTCCTCCTCCCACTCTGCTCGGCGAAGACATGGCGTTTGCCTGCAGCACAACGACGAAGTGACAGATTTAAGCAACAAAATTGGCAAAAATCTCACGAAACCCTAGATCCACCTTGCTACACAAGAGTATCGACTCCAAAATCGAGATAAAATTGGCTGCCTACGAAAAAATTACACAAGCAAAAACAGCAACAGCAACTACGAGAATAACAAAACAAGACGAGCGGACGATCAAGACCGAGAACAAGCAAAACGTACCACAAAAAAGGTGCGGCGCAGGCGGCGGCGGCGATGACGGGGAGGGGGGAGGGTGCGGCGACGGCAACGGACAGGAAAGGGCTGCGGGAGCGCAGCGGCAAGGGCTCGCGGAGCGGTCGACGCGGAATGCAGGAATAAGAACCTCTTGAGGGCGGCGGTTCCTCGGGCGACGGCGGTTGCTGCGGGCGACGGCGGTTTTTCTCGAGGGAGGAACTACAAGAGAGGAGAGGGGATTGTTCTCGGTCTCTCTCCCTGTCAGTGGAGCGGTGGGATCGCCTGGAACGGACATGTAGGAGGCCCACGTGTGGCAAAAGGCAACATAAAACGGGCTGGCCCAAAAACGGCCCGGCTAAAATAAGAAAGACCACATCAAAACGCACATGATGTAGTTCTATATGAAGAACAATGAAGTTCCGTCTGTAAAACAAAAATAAAATAAACGCAGTTCGTAAAAAAAGTTAAAATAAAAAAACGCATGTTAAGAAAACGCATCCGAAAAGAAAAAGTCTACATTCAAATAAGTGCCACACAAAAAAAGCCCCCCCCCCCCAACACCCCCCCTACCCCTCCCGTACAGGGACTGCAGTAAGTACAGGCAAAAAAAGTTGTGTACCAATGCAATACAGACTCTGTCAAATGAAGTGTACACATACCCAACAAAGCAGTGCACGCCCCTAAATTTGGAAAAACGAATAGATAAGAGAAAAAACACAAAAAGAAAAATGCGATCTGTATATGCAGTGCGGAAATATATGAACATGCAGTAAAGGAACATAATCAATGCAGTACAAGTATGTTTACTAAGCAGTGCACTCTCCTACATTGGAAAAAAGATTACATAAGAGCAAAAACATGAAAACAAAAAATGAGAACTATGCATGTAGTACGGACTGCGTGCACATGCAGTACAGAAAACTGATAAGTGCAGTGCACAGATGGTTTACAAAGCAGTGCACGCCCCTACATTGAAAAAAACAATAGAAAAAAAATTGACCACCACAGGTGCATCCGGCCCCAGCCAGTCTCATAGTAGGTTTGCGCCCACAGCAGGCGAGTCATTCTGAGCCACAATGCGTGGGGCCGGGCGCACATGGGCCCACAAGTGAGAGAGCATAGAGTAGCGAGCGTCGTGTATAAGCGCCCAAATAAGTAACCAGAGGAGTTCGATACGGCTGTCTCGCCAGCGCTTATAAACAGGTCGGGCGCGCCTTCCGCGGGCGAGGTGGAACTAAACATTAGGCCGCACACAACGCACAGGGAACAAGCCGTGCTCATAGGCCGACTTGGGCCCAATGCGTCTTCACTCCACGAACACAGGTCCAACAAGGCCCACTAAGAAAAAACAATAACTTCAAAAAAATGGGGGGCAACCCCCCCACTTACCCCTCCCGTACAGGGACTGCCGTAAGTACAGGCAAAAAATTGATGTAGTGCGCAGCACTAGAAAGATGCAGTGCATTTAGCTACACGAAGCAGTATGGTTTAGCAAATCCAGTTCTAGATTACCTACATGAATAAATACACGGTATAGAACACATCGAAAAACTCGTAAAATTTCGGAATACATTGTACTTTATTCAGGGGCTCCAGCAAGGACAAGCAAAAAATACTGTGAAGTAAGCACCTCTACACAACATGCAGTTCTCCGTTGCACACGATGCAGTGCGGAACTCTAACCAATACAGTTTCATTATCACGCAGGATACATATAAACGTCACAAAATGCCCGTTCGCACAGAAAGTGGTGGTTAAAAAAAATCTACTAATCAAAAATAAAAAAACCACGTTAAAAAACACCACATTCGCATACAACCACCCAATCGGAGTGGTTCCATCGCTACAAGCCCACGATCAGAGACGCAACACCAACCCACGATCTGCACAAACCGCATCGTCAGCGAGATCGTGCAGTTCATCCGATGCGGCCATCCCACCCCGCGCCCTCCACTTAAATTTAGACCCCTGCCATAGGCCTTCTCATCCACAACAACACAAGTATCCATTGCGCTGCCACCAAATCGCTCCATCACATCCATCTCCACGCAAAACACCAAGCCCCTACTACCGGCCATGGCGTTCGCCGACGAGTACAAGGACGTGGAGGCCCACGGCAACACCAAGTTGCACGTCATCCACACCAACGACAAGAAGCAGGTGGCGACCACCCTCGCGCAGTACGAGCGCCACCTCAGCCTCAAGCGCCACAAGATCGTCGGCATTGATCTCGAGTACAACAACGAGCCTGAAGCGACGCAGAAACCCGCCCTCTGCAAACTCTCCATCGGCAAGAAACACCTGGTGCTGCTCTTCCAACTGAGCGCCGCTGAAAGGTACACCGTCTTCGACAACTTCCTCGCCGACCCCAGGTACACCTTTGCAGGCTTCTCCATCGACGGCGACAAAAAAAGGCTAGAGCGCGTCAATCTGGACGTCGCCAACTTCGTCGACATCCAGAAGGAGTGGAGGGTGCCCGAGGCAACCAAGGAGTTGGACTCCCTTAGAGACGTCTCTGGCATGCTCATCGACAACTACTACAACAACATGAAGAAGAAGATCACCGACGACGAGCACAAGCGTTGGGCCACCCTGCCACTGTCCAGGAGGCACATCGAGTACGCGGCAAAGGACACCTACGCAGCGTACGAGATATGGAACCGCATCACCCTCAGCCAGGACGGGCTTCGCCGTGCAAAGCTGGAGAAGGAGGAGCCCCCCAAGAAGCACGCCAGGAGCAGCTGGGGATGGAGAGACGCTGACTGGTGAAGAAGAAGATGGTGCCGGCCAAAGAGCAACCAATGCCAGCGTCGTTTTAGAATTATCATCAAATTTTCTTTATGTTGTTTGCTTATGTATCGTTAGTTTGCTTGTGATCATTTGCTTTTGCTGAACTTAGTTTGCTTGCCATGCAGAATCGCTTGTAATGATGTGAACTTTGATTATGTTAGATTGCTTTCTGTTGAAATTAGTTTGATCATGATGAACTTGTCGTACAGAATACCTGTGATAATTTGTTTTCTGTTGTTTGCTCATGAATCATTAGATTCGAGCAGTGTGCAAAAAGGACGCATGCAGTGCAAGTTGTGTACCAATGCAGTACAGACTCTGTCAAATGAAGTTTACACATACCCAACAAAGCAGTGCACGCCCCTAAATTTGGAAAAACGAATAGATAAGAGAAACCCACAAAAAGAAAAATGTGATTTGTATATGTAGTGCGGAAATATATGAACGTGCAGTACAGGAACATAATCAATGCAATACAAGTATGTTTACTAAGCATGCACTCCCCTACATTGGAAAAAAGATTACATCAGAACAAAAACATGAAAACAAAAAATGAGCACTGTGCATGTAGTACGGACTGCGTGCACATGCAGTACAGAAAACTGATAAGTGCAGTGCAAAGATGGTTTACAAAGTAGTGCACGCCCCTCCATTGAAAAAAACAATAAAAAAATTGACAACCCAGGTATAGCCGGCCCCAGCCAGTCTCGTAGTAGGTCTGCGCCCACAGCAGGCGAGTCATTCTGAGCCACAATGCGTGGGGTCGGGCGCACATGGGCCCACAGGTCAGATTGCATAGAGTAGCGAGCACCGTGTATAAGCGCCCAAATAAGTAACAAGAGGAGTTCGATACGGCTGCCTCGCCAGCGCTTATAAACAGATCGGGCGCGCCTTCCGCGGGCGAGGTGGGACTAAACATTAGGCCGCACACAACACACCGGGAACCAGCTGTGCTCACAGGCCGACTTGGGCCCAATGCGTCTTCACTCCACGAACACAGGTCCAACAAGGCCCACTAAGAAAAAACAATAACTTCAAAAAAATGGCTGCAGTAAGTACAGGCAAAAAAATTGATGCAGTACGCAGCACTAGAAAGATGCAGTGCATTTAGCTACACGAACACAGGCCCAACACACAAAAAGAGAGGCCACTGAATTTTTTTTAAATAATCCCACGTACCATACACAAACGCAGGCCCAACCACGCGTTCCGCGGTTCGTCTTGATATGACAATGCAGTTCGCTATTTTCAGGTATGCAGTCCTCTTACTACTCAAATGCATTCGCGCACACTGAATCAGAACCAATCCGCCACCTAACACCAACCACAAACATTTATTACTTCCGTTGGTCAATTGGTTGCATAAAAACGTATCCATTCGTGCTCCAGACTAACACAACGCCTCCCCCATTCCTCTTTTTCTTCAAATCGTAGATCTAGGGTTCATCCCATGCCCAGCTCTTCTATAGAATTCCACTGAACCGCCATGGACTGTAAGTGCGGGTGTTTGGCAAGGATGGCGCCGGTAGCGGACACATGCGTGTACGCAGAAGGTCAAGAGCTCACCAACACCGAGTGGCGCAACATGCTCGGGTGCCTGATGATACCCAACAGGGGGTTTCAGCCGCCATTTCTTCATCGCCTCACAACCGCAGATCTACAGGAAAGTTGGGTATGTTTTTCCCCTCACAATTTTGGACATAATCTACCTGCAAATCCACATCTGAATATATAGTTCAATCAATTTGTTCAGTAGTGTCAACAAAATACAAAACATAATTTGTATTGTTGTTCAGATTTGTTAGCTATTAAGCCTAGATGCTTCCACCTATTTTTCTTCAGTACCACAACACACGAACAAAAAAGAGGGTTAGTAGATCAGTATTGCAGTTCTCTTAACATGCTAGCGAAGTACACTGTAAATGACCTTGCAGTACAAACATGTTACAGTATAATATATATCCTAGTAAAACTAGAGGTCAATTCTGTATATAAGTTTGTTCATACATTGCAACTACTTTATAAAAAATAGTCGGTGCCAAGGGCGAGGGACGAAGAGAACCATTTTCCTGCTCGTTGAACCAGGCGGACCGTTAGGCAAAGTTCTCGTCCATCGGTGGCTACCGGAATATCATCAACAATAGTAACAAGGTCTTGCTGACAGAATTGTACACCGAGGTGTTCACATAAGCAGGAGAATATTACTGCTTAGATCATATAGATCACAAGAAACGTTAAACCAACCAATGTAAAGGAAAATATGATTATCAGATTAAACAGAACAATGGAAAGAAAATGTGTTTAAACACATATTTCAGGGGTATATCCTTTCCAAGGACAAACAGAACATGATATCCGTGACAGGATACAAAGTAGAAAACCAATTAGGTAAGGGGGGAATCTCATGATATTAGCCATACAACGGTGTTTGGATAATTGATAAAGAAAATTTAGCATGGTGCTTCAAATGTTCTTATTGAAGATCGGAGTACCACAGACATGCTTCGAGATAGCATTGACATGGTCTTCAAGCAAAGGTCGGACTTTGGATACACAAAGGATCCCTCAGGATAAACTTATTAAACAAGGCATTCAATTTCCTCATGGAAAAATGGTTAACCTTGTTAAAAAGGAAACTATAACACTAGGTCCTTCAGCCAGGTGTGCTAGGAATGACATCACCTTACCGGGTCATAAAAGACCAATGTTATAACTCTTGGAAATATGTTCCAACCATCATATCTGACCGAGATTCAGTTCTGATTGGGGTCAGGATACCTGAGAAGAAAAAGGTGCGACACATATTGACAGAAGACATTGTAAGATTCTCAGGAAATGAACTATGGAAGCGAGTTCCAAAACAAGATTTCATCGGTAAACCAAGGAGAGGATGAGGAGGTGGTTGATGAACTCAGCGACAATTCATCAAGATTTCCAAAGGATGGATTTCCACAATTAAATATTGAACGAAAATGCACCTAGAAATATGGACCAAGTAGGACGATCAAAGTTAGAATGGTGATTCGATAACGAAACTATCGGCCATTCACTTCAAAACAATAGGGTTGCTAGAGATATCAAATTCCCACAACAGAGTTCACTCAACACGGGGGGGCCAAGAAAAGAATGGTGATGGCGAGAAGCATCACTGTAACAAGAATTTCTTAAGAGGTGGTGAAATTCTCACGACATTCTTGACATAAAAGATGGTAATACTTCAAGGTAGAACATAACATAAGTCGGATAACAAGGAACTCAAGGTATAACACAAAACAAGAACAAGTTTTGTGTTGGAGGAAATGCAAGAATGTTGTCGATGTTAATACCAATCATCGAGGAGAAAGGATGGTATTTCCCATCGTGAATTCGATTCACACTTGGAAGAAGGCATATCATTGTTGATGATGATCACGACACATTTGTCGAGAGATTCCATTAAGATGTAATCGATCGGTGATGACATCAAGTCAAGGGAATGGTGAAGCAAAAGGCTATTATAACCATAGATAAGACGTCATCTCAGAATTTAGAGTTGTCTCTCAAGACAAACAATATGATGGTGAAAGTTTGATGTAAGCTTAGAGCACTGTCGGGATTGTGTCCCGAGGATGAGGGACATAGGTAGAATGGTCAAGCAGTCAACCTGACGATGAAGATGTAGTCAATCAGCTGGGAATGACACGATCGAGTACAAACTCGTAAGCAATGAAGATTACTAAGAGTTGTTGAATCACAGTGCGGACTCGATTCAGTTATCGGTGTCCTTGAGTGTTTAAAGACTTAGAGCCTGTGAAAAAATTCGAATCAGCGAGAATGTAGTACTTGATGGAGAACTCATAAGAAGCTATGCAGTTCCGTGATAATCTTGAGATACCATGGTGTAATACTCGGCGAAAGATCAAAGTAAAGGTTGGACTGGTGTATTGATCCACAGAAGACAAATACTCACTTTGCCTGAGAAATGGTATCAAAGAAGAACAATATGGTCGGAAAGCACGATTGCAAAAGACCAAATCCCAGATATAAGATGAAATTATATCAAGCGGATAATTATTGCTACGAGAAGCTTCCATGACAAGATCTACATCGTGTCCATGGGCATGAACTCAAAGTTCAAGGTCGACTCCCACTTCTTCAATGTATAACCTTCCATTCACCTCTCGTTTTTTAAATGACATTAGTTGTTGAAAGTTTTACCTGGTGCAATACCAGATAAGTATGACCCGTGAAATCTTTCGGGTTCACACAGAATAGTGAAGGTGTTGGTTCAACCCAACAGGGCCTCTTAGAACATATACCATGAACTTTAGGATCAATTTAACACATGCTCGAAGCAGAGCATGGTTGACAAAAAGCATAGGATATAGCTTGCCAAAGGCAAAAGACACAATTTACCAAAAGCATTATGTATCAGGGGAGAAACTCTCAAGGTTATTGGATATGAAGGACACTGTCGGATAATAACCAAGCAATTGGTCTTGCGGACCACAAGGAATCTGATGTGAGTATCGGTACTCAATCAGAAGGAAAGAGAATGCAAAGGCATCAGATTATAGAAACAACTGACTAATTCAAAGCTCAAATGCAAATGAATTATGATTTCCAATCAAGGGATCAAAAGCAAACGCTCTGATTAAGAATGGATAAGTTGAATGGACTTAGGGGTACATTCGACGTCAACTTGATTGGTCGAGGACCAGCTCATGTTCAAAATGACGTCTGAGTCGGAAGGATGAATTCTAGGATCTGATTGAGGATTGCGAGCATTCGCAAATTATCGAATCAAGTGACTCGAAATGATAAAGGCAAAGGACATCCATGAATATTGCTAGTCATTTGGAATTAACCAAAATGCAGGCAGACAAGCATTTCAAGAGCCATAGGCTAATGAGGATTCTCGAAAGATCGGATAGTATTTCAAAGAATTTTGTGAAACACATGAACAACTGGGGATGAGCGGATACTCGGTAAGAGCGACAATTATCCGTAGGGGTATTCAGGTGGCAAAGAATTACAAGGCACAAGGTATTCTCGGAACAATAGAGAGAATTTCGGTGTATCTTGTAATAACAAGATCAACTGGGGATGAATGTATGAATGACAAATGTAGGTAGTTATCCATAAGAACACATCGGTGATAGGTAATTGTAAAAGCGATGGCACATAGTCTCAAGAGAACATCGTAGGGTGTCTTCGGAATCTTCTGGTGAAACAAGCGATCGTTCGGACCGAGGGGCTCTCCGGGAGAAAGTATTTACGAGAACCTAGAGTTGGAGTTAGTAAAATTGTTTAACCCGAATAGAAGAGATGTCAGAGTCCCAGAGTATAGGTCGAGGAATAAAAGATCCTACTACCACCCAATGGCGACGTGGGCCCGTAAGCCGCACAGCCATGTTAGTAAAAGTTTTGCAATGACTAGACTCAACTTCGGCCAAAGAGCGTGGAAGGGGGATTCCTACATGCAGTTGGCTCTGATACCAACTTGTGACGCCCCCGATTCAATCGTACACTATCATGCACGCAAACATGTATGATCAAGATCAGGGACTCACGGGAAGATATCACAACACAACTCTAAAACATAAATAAGTCATACAAGCATCATAATACAAGCCAGGGGCCTCGAGGGCTCGAATACAAGTGCTCGATCATAGACGAGTCAGGGGAAGCAACAATATCTGAGTACAGACATAAGTTAAACAAGTTTGCCTTAAGAAGGCTAGCACAAACTGGGATACAGATCGAAAGAGGCGCAGGCCTCCTGCCTGGGATCCTCCTAACTACTCTTGGTCGTCGCCAGCGGGCTGCACGTAGTAGTAGGCACCTCCGGTGTAGTAGGAGTCGTCATCGATGGTGGCGTCTGGCTCCTGGGCTCCAGCATCTGGTTGCGACAACCAGGTAGAAAGGAAAGGGAGAAAAGAGGGAGAAAAGCAACCGTGAGTACTCATCCAAAGTACTCGCAAGCAAGGAGCTACACTACATATGCATGGGTATATGTGTAAAGGGAAAGTTCGGTGGACTGAACTGCAGAATGCCAGAATAAGAGGGGGATAGCTAATCTTGTCGAAGACTACGCTTCTGGCAACCTCCATCTTGCAGCATGTAGAAGAGAGTAGATGGTAAGTTCACCAAGTAGCATCGCATAGCATAAACCTACCCGGCGATCCCCTCCTCGTCGCCCTGTTAGAGAGCGATCACCGGGTTATATCTGGCACTTGGAAGGGTGTGTTTTATTAAGTATCCGGTTCTAGTTGTCATAAGGTCAAGGTACAACTACGGGTCATCCTTTTACCGAGGGACATGGCTACTCGAATAGATAAACTTCCCTGCAGGGGTGCACCACATAACCCAACACGCTCGATCCCATTTGGCCGGACACACTTTTCTGGGTCATGCCCGGCCGCGGAAGATCAACACATCGCAGCCCTACCTAGGCACAACAGAGAGGTCAGCACGCCGGTCTAAATCCTATGCGCGCAGGGGTCTGGGCCCATTGCACACCTGCATGTTGCGTACGCGGCCGGAGAGCAGACCTAGCAACCTCCATTTCAAAGGAAGTCACGTTACGCGGTCCAACCCGGCGCGCGCCGCTCAGTCGCTGACGTCACGAAGGCTTCGGCTGATACCACGACGTCGAGTGCCCACATCTTTCCCACGTAGTTGGTTAGTGCGTATAGACCAAATGGCCAGACTCAGATCAAATACCAAGATCTCGTTAAGCGTGTTAATTGATGTAACCGCGGACACCGACCAGGGCCAGGCCCACCTCTCACCTAGGCAGTCTCAACCTGCCTTGTCGCTCCGCCACAAAGATCCACCCATAGGGCCGTCGGGACAAAGGTCCTTTCAGCCCCCAATCCGTGAATCACTCGCGGGTGCTCCATGAGCCGACCCGACTTTAATCACCACATGTATCATGTATAAAGTATATAGTATATACCCGTGATCACCTCCCGAGTGATCACGGGCCGATAGTATAGCACAGCAGACGGACAAGAATGTAGGGCCACAGATGGAAAACTAGCATCCTATACTAAGCATGTAGGATTGTAGGTAAAGGTAACAACAGTAGTAGCAAGGGCAGGCTATGCATCAGGATAGGATTAACGGAAAGCAGTAACATGCTATACTACTCTAATGCAAGCAGTATAGAGAAGAATAGGCGATATCTGGTGATCAAGGGGGGGCTTGCCTGGAAGCACTGTTGCACAGGAAGAAGGGTCGTCAACAGCATAGTCGGATGGGGCACCAGCAGCGGCGTCGGTCTCGTAGTCTACCGGAGAGAATAGGGGGAAGAAACAATGAATACAATGCAAACAGATGCATAACGATGCATGACAAAGCAAACAGCGGTGTTAGGTGTGCCCTAACGCGGTAAGAGGTGATACCGGCGAAGGGGGGAAACATCCGGGAAAGTATTCCCGGTGTTTCGCGTTTTCGGACAGATGAACTAGAGGGGGAAAGTTGTGTGTTTGCTATGCTAGGGGTGTGTGGCGGACGAACGGACTGCATATCCGGATTCGTCTCGTCGTTCTGAGCAACTTTCATGTAGAAAGTATTTTCATCTGAGCTACGGTTTATTTTATATGATTTTCTAAAGTTTTAAATCATTTTTAGAATTTATTTAATTAATTTAATTCCACATTATCCAGAACAGTGCATGCTGACATCGTCACGACGTCAGCATGACGTCAGCAGTCAACAGAGGTGTTGACTGGGTCGCTGACGTGTGGGTCCCACTGGTCATAGACTGTTTAGTTAGCAGTTTAATTAGACAGAGTTAATTAGGTTAACTATCTAATTAGATAATTTAAACAGAATTAATTAAGATATTTTTTAGTTAATTAATTGATTAATTAATATTTAATTTTATTTATTTATTTAATTTTGTTTCTTTTTCTTATAAAACGTTCTAGGCTCTGGGCCCCATTTGTCATGGGTACACGGGACACGGCCCAGTTGTCAAAGGCCCCTGTGGCCTTAGCGGGCACGGGGCGCCGCGCGGCCCGAGCGGGTGGACCCGGTAGGGCGCCCGAACAGGGGAGGCCGGTGGCCGCGGCCGGAACGACGATCGGCGAGCAGCTGCAGAGGTGCAGAACGGTGCGCGTGGGGGTGAGCGGAGGTAGCCGCGTGGGGAGGTCAGTGCGGCGTGGTGGCGGACGCCGGTGGAGCCGCGAGCGGCGGCATGTGGGGAGGCGCAGGACGTGGGTGAGGCACAGGCGCGATCGGCGCGGTGCCTGCTGCGGCAAGGCGGGCGACGGCTGGCGTGGAGCTCAGGCCGCAGCAGCAGTGAGCATCGCGGGAGGACGGGCACGGCGTGCAGGGTCGGGGCGCAGCAGGGGAACATGGTGGGACGCGGCTAGGAGGCGGCAGGAGCTAGCGGGTGGCGTGCGCGTGCGGGACGGCGCGGGCGCGCGCGTGCGCTAGACGAGGCCGCGGCCATGGGCGCGCGGGTGGCCGGAGCCGGTGACAGAGATCGAGGGAGAGGAGGCCGGTGGCCTCACCAGCGTTGCAGGGACGAGGGGCGGCGAGGCTTGGTGAAGCTGCTCGGGGGGAAGATGAGGATGACGGCGGCGATGGTTGACGGCTCCGGCGAATGGCGCTCGGCGACGGCGGTTCGTGGCGGCGTCGAGGTCGTGCCCGGATCCACAAGGAGGGGTGAGGACGGGGAGGCGAGCGACGGGGTCGAGGCGGCGCCGGATACGACGAGCGGCGCTAGGGGAACGTCGTCGGTGAGGTGGGTAGCAGGGCACCGGGGTCGGAGCCCGATCTGGATCGAGGGAGGGAGAGGGGATCATGCGGGGGTGGGGGAAAATATCTCGGGCTGACGAGGTCGAGGCCGAGGGGGAGACTTATCCCCTCGGGGGCGTAGGTGGGCTCGAGTGGGCCAAAGCCCGGGAGGGCACGGGGCTGCTCTTTTCTTTTGCTTTGTCTTTTTTTTACTTTTTATTTAATTTTCTTTTCTATTTTCTTTTAGTTTCCTTTTATTTATGTTTTAGCAAAATACCAAAAGGGGACCTAATTTGATGTTACCAAATATGCCACAGCCACACTAACTTGCTACCCAAACTAAAATAGTTTCGTAATTATTTATTATTTAAAAGTATTTAGATAATAGTTTTGGCTATTGTTTTATTCATCTAATAGTATTAAATATTTTATAAAGGTGAGGTTTCTCCACCATAATTACCTATGCATTATTTGGTTCACTCCGAACATTTCAGTTTCAATATTCGAAAACTTTTATTGTTTGCTTGATACTGAATTTGAATTCGAACCAGTTTCGAACTAACGTGAGATTAGCAATAGTAATCGAGGTGACGTGGCATCATTAACGTGGTATTACTGTAGCCTAATTATCCGGGCGTCACAATTTTATCACCCATTTTTAGACAAGTTGCTGCTGGCAGTAATGCAGTTCTCTCAAACACATAGTTGGTCCTAAATATAAAAAGAAGCAGTCATTTGAACAGTAACAATGCAATGCGAATGGTCGAAACTTTGCAGTTAACATATGATGTTCAAAAGAATTCTCATAGTATTCAGTTCAAAAAAATTGTCATAATAACTATTCAGCTAACAAAAGCATATAATGGACCATCTATTCTAATAGCACAATAGAAGATTAACCATACTGCTAATGCAGTACGAAAGTGCATATTATGCAGTCCTCTAAAACACAGAATGCAGTTTAAGAAAAGAGAAATCTCATAAGCTGCCATGACCACTGTAATACAGCTAAAATGAAGTACACTGCTAACGAAAATGCAGTGCACTACAGCGTATGCCAGAACAACAACAATAAAATTACAGCAGTAGAAATACAGATATGTCGTAGACTAACAGAGGTGCCAATTCAATCGCACTTACATAACTCGCCTAACAATTGTCCAACAACTAAACTATCGCAAAATACCCCGCAAAAAACTACACCGAACACACGGCAAACTGGACGAACAACATCAGCTTTTATTTAAAAATTGCAAATCAAAGAATGAGAATTATACCCGCAATACAATGAATTAAAACCAACAGCGACAGTAATTACAAGATTCAAAAACACATCGAGGCGCAAAATCCAGAAAATCAACAAGAACAGAGGAGCGGACGAAGCTCACCCGCCCACACAACCAAATTCGCAGGAACTGGAAACTAACTCCTAAAAATTACACAATTTCTAGAGTAAAAGGTGCGATTAAACGAACGATATCAAACAATTCCGACTAACAAACAACATCCAAGCGCCAAAGAGTCGATATCGACACGAACACGAACGAACAGAGAAAAACTCGCCGGCCAAATCCCTCGATTTACCAAGATTTTAGTCGTTTTTCCTGTAAATTACAAAGAATAAAGGTCGACTGACATCCATAAACAAATTAAATCATCCCGCAACACCCGATTCCACACAGAATACGCGGGCAGGCCGCCAGAAAATGAAGCAGTTCTCCCGTGTAGCATTGCAGTGCGCGACGTAAAGAAGATGCAGTGCGGAAGTGTTATCAGAATAGTTATTCTGATAATATTATCAGAATAGACCGGCTGTATATATATATATATATATATATATATATAGTGATGCTATTCATCACCCAGGGTGCAGAATAAGTTATTTTTCACCCGAGGTAATCTTACGATCACTTCATAAATAAATTACATTTGAAATTCAAATAGTTACATTCCTATTAATTCAATATGTAAAATTTGGTATAAGAAAATAAAAAATATAGGTCATAAGACAAAAAATTTGAAATTTATGTATATTTAACACTATATTTTTACGTTTGTAATTTTACATAACATAAAATATTTTTTACAGCAATTATATATTTTTTACGGTCTCTTATTACATCAGAAATAAGACAAAACTTACAGAACGTAAAATTACAGTGCACTGGTGTTAAAATAGAGAGGGTGAAGAATAACTATTCCTCACCCAGGATGACGAATAGTCAATCCCTATATATATATATATATATATATATATATATATATATATATATATAGCCAATGAAGAAAAACGACGGAAACAGTGAAGACAATGCAAAGTTGAAGAAAATGAACAACTGAGGAATTTCAAAAATGAAGAAAAACTCAAATTGAAGATTTTCAACTTTTGGTGGTGGCGTGACCCACCGTATAAGAACGATGATTTCAGACACCGCATACAATTGTCGTAGGGCTCTGAGAATCAAATTCTTCGTTAATTTCTTCACACTTAGAGTGTGTGTGTTTTTTTTGACAAAAAGATTGTAAGGGAACCCCTTACAGTATAATTGGTGCAACAAACCCAAATTGCAAGTACCATGACTTGAACCTGGGTGGGTGGGAAGGCATCAGCCCCTTCACAGTTAGAGTGTTAGTCTTCATTGATTGAAGAAAAACATTTCTTCATGTGTTGCACATCTAAGTCATCAATTTTGCATAAGTGTTAGGATGAGTGTCCTTTTCAATGAACATTCGAAGATTCTAAGATATTTAGCTCACACCGCAACTTGCTAAATCTCTTCTCATCCAAGGGCTTTGTGAAGATATCGGTTAGCTATTCTTCAGTCTTCACATGCTCAATAGAAATGTCGCCCTTCAACACATGATCACGAAGAAAATGATGACGAATCTGAATGTGCTTTGTCTTCGAGTGCTGAACTGGGTTGTGAGCAATCTTGATGGCACTCTCATTGTCACAGTAGAGAGGCACATTCTTCACGTTGACGCCTTAGTCCTTGAGAGTTTGCTTCATCCACAACAATTGAGCACAACAAGAACCAGCAGCAATGTACTCAGCTTCAGTAGTAGACAGTGATACACAGTCTGTTTCTTCGAGGACCATCAAACCAAAGATCGTCCGAGGAAATGGCATGTGCCAGATGTTGACTTGCGGTCCACACGATCACCAGCATAGTCAGAGTCTAAATATCCAATGAGATCAAAAGCCGAGCCCTTGGGATACCATAATCCAAGTGTTGGTGTGTGAGCTAGATATCGAAGAATATGCTTCACAGCCTTATGGTGTGATTCCTTGGGTGTAGCTTGAAATCAGGCACACATGCAAACACTAAGCATAATGTCTGGCCTAGATGCACATAAATACAATAAAGAGCCAATCATGGAGCGGTATACCTTTTGATCGAAGTCAATACCATTTTCATCAGTGCATAGATGGCCATTTGTGGGCATTGGAATTTTGACCCCTTTGCAATCTTGCATGCCGAATTTCCTCACTACATCCTTGAGGTATTTCTCCTGAGATATGAATATGCCATTGCGCTGTTGACGAATTTGAAGACCTAAGAAGAATTTTAATTCTCCCATCATAGACATTTGATATTCTTCACTCATCATATAGGCAAATTCATCACTGTAATGTTGGTCAGTACACCCAAAGATAATATCATCAACATATATTTGGCACACAAACAATTCACCATCATAAGATTTAGTGAAAAGAGTTGGGTCAAGTGAACTGGGTTTGAAGCCTTTCTTCATGAACAATTCCTTCAAATTATCATACCATGCCCGAGGGGCCTGCTTGAGGCCATAGAGGGCCGTATTGAGTCTGAAGACTTTGTCAGGATTCTTTGGATCTTCAAAACCTGGGGGTTGAGAAACATATACTTCTTACTCAAGCTTACCATTGAGGAATGCACTTTTCACATCCATTTGATATAAAGTGATATCATGATGGTCAGCATAAGCAAGTAATATGCAAATAGCCTCAAGTCTAGCAACAAGTGCAAAAGTTTCATCGAAATCAATTCCTTCAACCTGTGTGTAGCCTTGAGCTACAAGCCGTGCCTTATTCCTCACAACAAGGCCATTTTCATCTTGCTTGTTGCGGTAGATCCAGTTTGTGCCAATGATATTGTGCTTGCGAGGATCTGGACGTTTGACTAGTTCCCAGACGTTGTTGAGCTCGAACTGATGTAATTCTTCTTGCATAGCTTGAATCCACTCAGGCTCCAGAAATGCTTCATCTACCTTAGTGGGCTCTGTGATAGACACGAAAGCAAAGTGCCCACAAAAGTTAGATAAATGTGAAGCTTTTGAGCATGTGAGAGGACCTGGTGCTTCAATGTCATCGATGATTCTCTCAATTTGCACTTCGTTTGCAACGCGAGGATGAGCGGGTTGTCGTCGAGGAATTTGATCAGTAGTTTCTTCAGCACCATTTTCTTCAGGTGCATCTGCTCGACGTTCTTCACGTTCTGGAATGATTTCTTCAACAGATTCTTCGGTAGGAATGAAATCCTCAGTAGCCTTGAACTTGATAGTTTCCTCAGGTGATTGTTCATCTAACACAGAAGGTAGGTGCTCTCTTTGCGAGCCATTAGTTTCATCGAACCGCACATCTACAGTTTCAACAACTTTGTGATGAACGTTGTTGAAGACTCTGTAGGTGTGCAAGTCCTTTCCGTAACCAAGCATAAAACCTTCATGTGCTTTTGGTGCAAATTTAGAGTTGTGATGAGGATCTCTAATCCAACATTTAGCACCGAAGACTTTGAAATAACTCACATTGGGTTTCTTGTTAGTGAGGAGTTCATAAGCTGTCTTCTTGAAGAATTTGTGAAGATATACCCTGTTGATGATGTGGCAAGTAGTATCAATTGCCTCAATCCAGAAACGACGAGGCGTCTTGTATTCATCAAGCATAGTGCGAGCCATCTCAACAAGAGTCTTGTTCTTGCGCTCCACGATGCCATTCTGCTGAGGAGTATAAGGAGCAGATAACTCATGATTAATACCAAGTTCATCAAGATAGTCATCAAGACCAAAATTCTTGAACTCAGCTCCATTATCACTTCTGATGTGCTTGATCTTCACACCAAAGTTGGTTGAAGCCCTCGAGGAAAATCGTTTGAAGACTTCCTGCACCTCATGTTTGTAAGTGACAATATGTACCCATGTGTAACGAGAGTAATCATCAACAATAACAAAGCCATATAGAGATGCATAATTTGTAACTGCAGAATAATGGTTAGGACCAAAGAGATCCATATGAAGCAATTCAAATGGTCGAGTGGTAGTCATGATTGTCTTCGCTGGATGTTTGGCCTTGGTCATCTTTCCAGCTTCACAGGCTCCGCATAAGTGATCCTTGAGGAATTTGACATTCACAATGCCAATGACATGCTTCTTCTTTGCAAGCGTGTGCAAATTCCTCATGCCTGCATGACCAAGTCATCGATACCATAGCCAGCCTTCTGAAGCTTTTGCAAGTAGGCATACGGCTGGTTGCGGTCCTGTAGAGAAATCAACAATATACAAGTCTCCTCTCCTAAAGCCTTCGAAGACTTTGGAATGGTCAGCTTCCATGATCACAACACAATGATACTTGCCAAAGACAACAACCATATCAAGATCACAAAGCATTGAGACAGACATGAGGTTGTATCCTAAGGACTCGACAAGCATGACTTTGTCCATGTGTCGATCCTTTGAGATCGCAACCTTACCTAGACCCAATACCTGACTTTTGCCTTTGTCAGCGAAGATGATATGCTTTAGATGCGATGGAGATAAGGGAGCATCCATCAATAGATTCTTGTCACCAGTCATGTGATTTGTACATCCACTATAGAGGACCCACTCATTGGCTTTGGGTTGATCATCCTGCAGATGAATTAGTGTAACTTACGAACTCATATACTTCATCAGTGAAGAATATGACATCAATTTCATCAGATCAAGTAATAGAACAGATAAAGCAATATGAGGACGTGAGAAATGAAAGTTCATTTCTTCATGATTAGCCTGCGTTCTTTCAGGCAATTTCAGGTCTCTAGCAAATTCTTCAGACGTTTAAGCACGTCTGGAAACCTGACCCTGCATAAGAGATTAGTTCTTTTTCTTCACCACCCACATCTGAAGGGGTGGCAAAGAGTTCCTGCAAAACAAAGGTGTTAGCACGATGATGATCATATGAGGACTTTGATCCTTTTGAGGAATTTGATCCACGTGAGGAATTTGGTCCATATGAGGACTTGGATCCATATGAAGAATTTGATCTGGGGTTCCTATTCTTCATAGGTGGTGTCATGAGGACATTCACCTGAAGACTTTCAAGGCATCTTTTGGGAACCCAGATTTTCTTCATAGGGGAACCGTTCCTGCAGTTAGTGCCAAAATATCTAGCAAATACTTCACCATTCTGATTTTTGAATAGTTTATAGTTGGAGTCAAATGACTCATCAGCAGAATGAGGAGAATCACATGTAAAGCCAGATAAAGTAGATGGATCTACTGTAGGTCCCTTTGCAGCAACCCATGAGGTTTTGGGGTACTGCTCAGGCTTCCAATATGTTCCATCAGCATTGAGTTTCCTCTCAAAGGAAATACCCTCTTTCCTAGGGTTCCTGTTGAGGATCTGCTTTTTAAGCACATCACAAAGAGTCTGATGCCCTTTGAGGCTTTTGTACATGCCTGTCATGTACAATTCCTTCAGCCCTGCATCATCAGTGATACTAGCAATGTCCTCAGGTGAGGAATTAGTGATAGCAGAGACAGGTGAAGAATTTGTAGCATTAGAAGCATTTGAACATTCAGGTGAAGAATTAGCAGATTCACGTTCAATGCACTTCAAACATGGAGGAACAAATTCTTCCTAAAAGCGCTGATTTGTTGAGCAAGTAATGAATCGCGCTCCTTCTAAAGATCTTCATAACTCACCCTTAGGTTTTCAAGATCTTGCTTTCTTTGAAGAAATTCATAAGAAAGCTTCTCATGATCAGATAAGAGAGTGTTATGATGACCTTAAAGGTTGTCAAACCTGGACTGAAGTCTCTGAAGATTTTCAGTCAAGATCTTAGTGCGATCCATTTCGTCACCCAACATATCATCACTTTTGTCTAGCATGTTTTGAACCTTTTCAAAAGCCTTTTGTTGTTTCACAGCAATCTTAGCAAGTTTAGAATAGCTGGGCTTTAGGTTTTCATCAGATTCATCCTCACTAGATTCAGAGGAGGTATATTTGAGTACCTTGGCACCCTTTGCCATGAAGTAATAGGTGGGAGCGTAGTCATCATTGACTTCATCAGCCTTGTTGATGAAGCCATTTTCTTTAGAGTAGAAGATGGACTTGCTGACGAATGCAGTGGCGAGAGCTAGGCTCGCCACACCGAACTTGGACTCCTTAGATGCCTCCTCTTCCTCATGTTCCACAGATTCAGCCTCAGAGTCCATTTCCTTCCCAATGAATGCCCGAGCCTTCTTGGAGCTGCTCTTCTTGTGAGATGAAGACATCGAGGATTTTGATGATGAAGACTTTGAACATTTCTTCTTCTTCTTTGAGTCATCAGAACTGTAATCCTTGTATTTCTTCTTCTTTGATTCCTTTTCCCACTGAGGACAATCTTGAATGTAGTGACCAGGTTTCTTGCATTTGTGGCATAGCCTCTTCTTGTAGTCACTGGATGAGGAATCATTGCTCCTTGAGGATTTTCCAAAGCGACCACGTCTTGAGAACTTCTGGAATTTCTTCACGAGCAGTGCTAGCTCCTGGCTCAATTCTTCAGGATCACCAAGGCTACTACCAGAATCTTCACCTTCAGATTCAGAGACAGCCTTGGCCTTCAGGGCACGTGATCTGACATAGCTCGAACCATAGAGATCTCTCTTCTCAGCAAGCTGGAACTCATGAGTGTTTAGCCTCTCGAGGATATCAGCGGGATCAAGTGACTTGTAATCAGCACGTTCTTGTATCATTAGTGCCAGAGTATCAAATGAAGAATCAAGCGATCTCAGCAATTTCTTCACCACTTCATGGTCGGTGATGTCAGTGGCACCAAGTGCTTGAAGCTCATTTGAGATGTCAGTGAGGCGATCGAAGGTTTGTTGAACATTTTCATTGTCGAGTCTTTTGAAGCGACTGAAGAGATTGCGAAGAACGTCAACTCGAGAGTCACGTTGGGTTGAGACTCCTTCATTCACTTTGGATAGCCTATCCTAGATAAGCTTAGAAGTTTCCAAAGCACTCACTCTTCCATACTGCCCTTTGCTCAGATGACCACATATGATGTTCTTCGCTTGAGAATCGAGTTGCTTGAATCTCTTCACATCAGCAGCATTCAGAGAAGGTGTGACTGAGGGAACACCATTTTCCACAACATACCAGAGATCATTGTCAATTGCCTCAAGATGCATTCGCATCTTATTCTTCCAGTAGAGGTAGTCCGTCCCATCGAAGGTAGGACACCCAGCAGAGACCTTGATCATACCTGCGGTCTACATAACTAACACTGTAGGCGGTTAAACCAAAATCACACAGAACAAGGGAGTACCATGCTCTGATACCAATTGAAAGTGCGTTATATCGACTAGAGGGGGGGTGAATATGCGATTTTTATGAATTCTTCACTGAGGAATTTCAGGGTGAGGAAATTCCTAAGTGAAGAACTACTTACAGCGGAATAAGTACTCAGATGTAAACATAACAGAACACAAGCATGGTCATCATGATGAAATGAAAACAAGCACAGAGTACAGAAAGCGTAAACACAGGATAAAACAGGATGAAGACAAACATACTGAAGAAACTGAACTGAGGAAATTGAGAAAGTCTTCAGTCAAAGTCTTCAAACAGATATGAACAAGCACACAACAATTGTAATGAGGAAATGAAAGAGTTGAGGAAATAGAACCAGTAGGCTTGGTGAAGACAATGATTTGGTAGACCAGTTCCAACTGATGTGACAGTTGTACGTCTGGTTGGAGCGGCTAGGTATTTAAACCTGAGGACACACAGTCCTCACCGTATTCTCCTTGAGCTAAGGTCACACAGACCTCGCCCAACCACTCGTGGTAAGTCTTTAGGTGACTTCTAAACCTTCACAAACTCGGTCACTCGGCGATCCAAAATTTCCTCTTAGATGCTCTAGACCATGATGCCTAACCGTCTGGAAGATGCACAATCTTCAAAGGTAACAAGTGTCGGATCCACACAGGATCAATCTCTTCAGTGATGCTCAATCACTTTGGGTTTGTAGGTGTTTGGGTTTGGGTTTTCCTCACTTGATGATTTTTGCTCAAAGTCCTCGGAGGATGGGATGCTCTCAAATGACAAGTGTCAGTTTCTCTCGGAGCAGCCAACCAGCTAGTGGTTATAGGGGCGGCTATTTATAGCCTAGGGAGCTGCCCGACATGATAAGACATAAATGTCCTTCAATGATATGACCGTTAGGTGGGTAGATATTTTGGGACAGCTGGCGCGTAGCACAGCAACGGTCGGATATTTGAGGCTCAAATTCCTCAGGGCTATCATGTTCCTCACTTGTAGGCAATCCGCACTGGCGAATTCCTAACTCCTCGGTCAGAACAAATTCCTCAGCGACCAGAAGAACTTCGTCTCTGTCACTGAAGAAATTGACTGAACTGTATGAGATTTCCAATGGCTTCACTCGAAGGGATTGGTAGGTGTAGAACTTTGAGTTGAGCATCACATAGAAATTTTTCCTTAGTATTTCCTCGACCCCCTTTAACAGTACGGTGTTTCCTATGACTCCAGAAAGAGAAATGAAACTATAAAAACAAAATTCTTCACGCTTCATGTTCCTCGAATGAATGCCAAGTCTTCAAGGTCACACCAATTTCTTCACTTTCAAAGTCTTCAGAAAGTCTTCAGAAATCCACAGTCTTCAGTCGAAGAACTTCATTTTTAGGGGTCGACATTCTCTGTAAATATCAAACTCCTCATAGACTTATAGACCTGTGTACACTCAAAAACACATTAGTCCCTTAACCTATAAGTCTTCAATACACCAAAATCACTAAGGGGCACTAGATGCACTTACAACCCATATACCCCGAAAACATCCAGGAGCACCATGAAACCCTATTTCCACCGCCGCAACCTTCTGTACCCGTGAGATCCCATCTTGGGGCCTTTTCCGGCACTCCGCCAGAGGGGAATCGAGCACGGAGGACTTCTACATCAACACCATAGCCTCTCCGATGATGTGTGATTAGTTTACCACAGACCTTCGGGTCCATAGTTATTAGCTAGATGGCTTCTTCTCTCTCTTTGGATCTCAATACAAAGTTCTCCTCGATCTTCCTGGAGATCTATTCGATGTAATTCTTTTTGCGGTGTGTTTGTCGAGATCCGATGAATTGTGGGTTTATGATCAAGATTATCTATGAACAATATTTGAATCCCCTCTGAATTCTTTTATGTATGATTGGTTATCTTTGCAAGTCTCTTCGAATTATCAGTTTGGTTTGGCCTACTAGATTGATCTTTCTTGCAATGGGAGAAGTGCTTAGCTTTGGGTTCAATCTTGCGATGTCCTTTCCCAGTGATAGCAGGGGCAGCAAGGCACGTATTGTATTGTTGCCATCGAGGATAAAAAGATAGGGATTATATCATATTGCTTGAGTTTATCCCTCTACATCATGTCATCTTGCCTAATGCGTTACTCTGTTCTTATGAACTTAATACTCTAGATGCATGCTGGATAGTGGTTGATGTGTGGAGTAATAGTAGTAGATGCAGAATCGTTTCGGTCTACTTGTCGCGGACGTGATGCCTATATACATGATCATGCCTAGATATTCTCATCATTATGCACTTTTCTATCAATTGCCCGACAGTAATTTGTTCACCCACCGTAATACTTATGCTATCTTGAGAGAAGCCACTAGTGAAACCTATGGCCCTCGAGTCTATTTTCCATCATATAAGTTTCCAATCTATTTTATTTTGCAATCTTTACTTTCAATCTATATCATAAAAATACCAAAAATATTTATCTTATTATCTTTATCAGATCTCCCTTTTGCAAGTGGCCATGAAGGGATTGACAACCCCTTTATCGCGTTGGTTGCAAGATTCTTATTTGTTTGTGTAGGTACGAGGCGACTTGTGTGTAGTCTCCTACTGGATTGATACCTTGGTTCTCAAAAACTGAGGGAAATACTTACGCTACTTTGCTGCATCACCCTTTCCTCTTCAAGGGAAAAACCAATGCAAGCTCAAGAGGTAGCAAGAAGGATTTCTGGTGCCGTTGGCGGGGAGATCTACGCCAAGTCAAGTCAAGTCAAGACATACCAAGTACCCATCACAAACTCTTATCCCTCGCATTACATTATTTACCATTTTCCTCTCATTTTCCTCTCCCCCACTTCACCTTTGCCTTTTCTTCGCCTTCTTCTTGTATGTATTTTTGTTTGTGTTTCCATGTGCCTTCTATTTGCTTGCATCTTTGCTTGCTAAAAATCTATTGATATGGATCCACTTAAAGTATTCTACTTGGATCATCTTCGATCCTTATGCGCTCGTGCTGAAACCCCAACTAGCCTAGTTGATGGGAAATCTTTAGATGAGCATGCTCATTTTGTGCGTCACCGTTTGTCTGAAAAAGGGAGACTCTTATGGGATCAAATAAAAAGATTGTTGTGTTATGCTTGGAATCTTTGTGAAATTTATGATTTTACTTGTTGCTCTAAGAACCCTAAAAACACCTCCCATACCTATGTGAGTTTAATGATAATGAAATCTTGTCTTCTTATGCAAAGGGTGTTTATAGTTACTACGATATCGAACAAATTGAAGAATTTGTTGCTTTTAAGGGTGCTTATGAAGTTGCTTCTTTAATTGAAAAGTATGATATTACTCTCTACGAATCTGAAAATTTTGACATACTTAAATATTGCTATGAAAACTATGCTCATAATGTTTATGTCAAAGAATTTATGGAGAGAATGATCGTTGCTTTGGAAGAAAATAATCATATGCATGAACCTATAGATAATGATGATTTCGATGATTTGATTGAAATATCCCTTGATGAACATGATGCTTGCTATTCTTGTGGCCATGATGCCAATATTTATGAAGATGAATTTGCTATAGTTCCTTATGTTAAACATGAGATCGTTGCTATCACACCCATACTTGGTAGTTCCTTCGATAAAAAGCATGATTGCAATGATTTGACTATAAATTCTCTTGATGTCAATTGTGCTAATAATATGCAAAACCCTAAGCTTGAGTATGCTAGTTTTGCTATGTCTACTACTTGTTGCAATGATCATGATTGGGGTGATTCTTCTTATGTTCTTGAAAATTTATTTAAGCCCTATGATGAATATGAGATTGATAATAATGTTTGCAATAATATTGAAAGTGGGTTTGGAAGAGTGTCAACTTTAGATCCCACATATTTGGAGAATGTTCAATCTTATAAAGTTTTTGATAAAAGTGGGTTTGGAGAGGTCATGACTTTAGTTAATATTAATCCCACTATTTTGGAAGAGTGTCAACTTTGCATACATGTGGATTGTGTTAAGAATATGTTTTGTAATAGATATATTGTTGAATTTGCTTATGATCCTACATGTAATTATTATGAGAGAGTAAAATATGGTTGTAGAAATTTTCATGTTACTAAATTACCTCTCGTTATGTTGAGATTGCTATTGTTTCTTTCCGCTTCCTTGCATATGCTAGTTCTTGCTTGCCGTGATAATTTGTTTTCCTATAAGATGCCTATTCATAGGAAGTATGTTAGACTTAGATGTGTTTGCGTGTTTTATGATACTCTCTTTGTGCTTCAATTCTTGTCTTTCATGTGAGCATCATTGAAATCTCTATGCCTAGCTAGAGGCGTTAAATGATAGCGCTTGTTGGGAGGCAACCCAATTTTTATTTTTGTTCCTTGATTTTTGGTTATGTTTAGTAATAAATAATTGATCTAGCCTCTGGTTAGATGGTTTTATGTTTTAATTAGTGTTTGTGCCAAGTAGAACCAATAGAATCTTCTCGGGTGGAAGTTGTTTGATCTTGCTGAAAAAGACAGAAACTTTGCGCTCACGAAAATAATTGTTAAAATTCACCAGAACCTGATAAAATACCAATTCTTTTTGCCCTAGATCAATATACAAATTTTGCATGTTTTCCTAGTTTTTCAGGATTTTTACAGTTCCAGAAGTATTCGAACAAATCTGATTGCTACAGACTGTTCTGTTTTTGACAGATTCTGTTTTTCGTGTGTTGTTTGCTTATTTTGATGAATCTATGGCCAGTATCGGAGGGTATAAACCATAGAGAAGTTGTAATACAGTAGGTTTAACACCAATATAAATAAATAATGAGTTCATTACAGTACCCTATGGTGGTGATTTGTTTTCTTATACTAACGGAGCTCATAAGATTTTCTGTTGAGTTTTGTGTTGTGAAGTTTTCAAGTTTTGGGTAAAGATTTGATGGATTATGGAATAAGGAGTGGCAAGAGCCTAAGCTTGGGGATTCCCAAGGCACCCCAAGGTAAAATTCAAGGACAACCAAAAGCATAAGCTTGGGGATGCCCCGGAAGGCATCCCCTCTTTTGTCTTCGTCCATCGGTAACTTTACTTGAGGCTATATTTTTATTCATCACATGATATGTGTTTTGCTTGGAGCGTCTTGTATGATTTGAGTCTTTGCTTTTTAGTTTACCACAATCATCCTTGCTGTACACACCTTTTGTAAGAGACACACATGAGTTGGAATTTATTAGAATACTCTATGTGCTTCACTTATATCTTTTGAGCTAGATAATTTTGCTCTAGTGCTTCACTTATATCTTTTTAGAGCACGGTGGTGGTTTTATTTTATAGAAATTATTGATCTCTCATGCTTCACTTATATTATTTTGAGAGTCCTTTAGAACAGCATGGTAGTTTGCTTTGGCTATAAAATTAGTCCTAATATGATGAACATCCAAGATGGGTATAATAAAAACTATCATATAAAGTTTATTGAATACTATGAGAAGTTTGATACTTGATAATTGTTTTGAGGTATGAAGATGGTGATATTAGAGTCATGCTAGTTGAGTAGTTGTGAATTTTAGAAATACTTGTGTTAAAGTTTGTGATTCCCGTAGCATGCACGTATGGTGAACCGTTATGTGATGGAGTTGGAGCATGATTTATTTATTGATCGTCTTCCTTATGAGTGGCGGTCGGGGACGAGCGATGGTCTTTTCCTACCAATCTATCCCCCTAGGAGCATGTGCGTAGTACTTTGTTTCGATAACTAATAGATTTTTGCAATAAGTATGTGAGTTCTTTATGACTAATGTTGAGTCCATGGATTATACGCACTCTCACCCTTCCACCATTGCTAGCCTCTCTAATACCGCACACCTTTCGCCGGTATCATACACACACCATATACCTTCCTCAAAACAGCCACCATACCTACCTATTATGGCATTTCCATAGCCATTCCGAGATATATTGCCATGCAACTTACCACCGTTCCGTTTATTATGACACGTTTCATCATTGTCATATTGCTTTGCGTGATCATGTAGTTGAAATCGTATTTATGGAAAAGCCACCTTTATAGTTCTTTCATACATGTCACTCTTGATTCATTGCATATCCCGGTACACCGCCGGAGGCATTCACATAGAGTCATATTTTGTTCTAAGTATTGAGTAGTAATTTTTGAGTTGTAAGCAAATAAATGTGTGATGATCATCATTATTAGAGCATTGTCCCAAGTGAGGAAAGGATGATGGAGACTATGATTCCCCCACAAGTCGGGATGGGACTCCGGACGAAAGAAAAAAAAAGAAAAAAAAAGAGGCCATAAAAAAAGAAGAGAAAAAGGCCCAAATAAAAAATGAGAGAAAAAGAGAGAAGGGACAATGTTACTATCCTTTTACCACACTTGTGCTTTAAATTAGCACCATGATCTTCATAATAGAGAGTCTCCTATGTTGTCACTTTCATATACTAGTGGGAATTTTACATTATAGAACTTGGCTTGTATATTCCAATGATGGGATTCCTCAAAATGCCCTAGGTCTTCATGAGCAAGCAAGTTGGATGCACACCGACTTAGTTTCTTGGCTTGTGCTTCAAGGTTCGAGAACATCAAAAGTATGAAACAATTGCTTGGCTTGTCATCGGGGTTGTGCATGATTAAATTGTTGGAAATATGCCCTAGAGGCAATAATAAATAGGTTATTATTATATTTCCTTGTTCATGATAATTGTTTATTATCCATGCTAGAATTGTATTGATAGGAAACTCAGATACATGTGTGGATACATAGACAACACCATGTCCCTAGTAAGCCTCTAGTTGACTAGCTCGTTGATCAATAGATGGTTGCGATTTCCTGACCATGGACATTGGATGTCGTTGATAATGGGATCACATCATTAGGAGAATGATGTGATGGACAAGACCCAATCCTAAGCCTAGCACAAGATCGTGTAGTTCGTTTGCTCAGAGCTTTTCTAATGTCAAGTATCATTTCCTTAGACCATGAGATTGTGCAACTCCCGGATACCGTAGGAATGCTTTGGGTGTACCAAACGTCACAACGTAACTGGGTGGCTATAAAGGTGCACTACAGGTATCTCCGAAAGTGTTTGTTGGGTTGGCACGAATCAAGACTGGGATTTGTCACTCCGTGTAAACGGAGAGGTATCTCTGGGCCCACTCGGTAGGACATCATCATAATGTGCACAATGTGACCAAGGAGTTGATCACGGGATGATGTGAGTTACGGAACGAGTAAAGAGACTTGCCGGTAACGAGATTGAACAAGGTATAGGGATACCGACGATCGAATCTCAGGCAAGTAACATATCGATAGACAAAGGGAATTGTATACGGGATTGATTGAATCCTCGACATCGTGGTTCATCCGATGAGATCATCGAGGAGCATGTGGGAGCCAACATGGGTATCCAGATCCCGCTGTTGGTTATTGACCGGAGAGTCGTCTCGGTCATGTCTGCCTGTCTCCCGAACCCATAGGGTCTACACACTTAAGGTTCGGTAACGCTAGGGTTGTAGAGATATTAGTATGCGGTAACCCGAAAGTTGTTCGGAGTCCCGGATGAGATCCCGGACGTCACGAGGAGTTCTGGAATGGTCCGGAGGTAAAGATTTATATATGGGAAGTCTTATTTTGGTCGCCGGAAAAGTTTCGCACTTTATCGGTATTGTACCGGGAGTGCCGAAAGGGGTCCGGGGGTCCACCAAGGGGTCCACCAGCCCCGGGGGGGCCACATGGGCTGTGGGGGGTGCGCCTTGGCCTATATGGGCCAAGGGCACCAGCCCCAAGAGGCCCATGCGCCAAGAGAAAAGAAAAAAGGGAGAGTCCTAAAGGGGGAAGGCACCTCCGAGGTGCCTTGGGGAGGAAGGACTCCTCCCTGGCCGCACCCTTCCTTGGAGGAAGGGCCAAGGCTGCGCCGCCCCCCCCCCCCTCTCCCTTGGCCCTATATATAGTGGGGGGAAGGGAGGGCAGCGATACCTAAGCCCTGGCGCCTCCCTCTCCCTCCCGTGACACCTCTTCCTCCCCGCTTGCGCTTGGCGAAGCCCTGCCGGGACCCCGCTACTTCCACCACCACGCCGTCGTGCTGCTGGATCTCCATCAACCTCTCCTCCCCCCTTGCTGGATCAAGAAGGAGGAGACGTCGCTGCTCCGTACGTGTGTTGAACGCGGAGGTGCCGTCCGTTCGGCGCTAGGATCATCGGTGATTTGGATCACGACGAGTACGACTCCATCAACCCCGTTCTCTTGAACGCTTCCGCTCGCGATCTACAAGGGTATGTAGATGCACTCCCCTTCCCCTCGTTGCTAGATTACTCCATAGATTGATCTTGGTGATGCGTAGAAAATTTTGAATTTCTGCTACGTTCCCCAACAGTGGCATCATGAGCTAGGTCTATGCGTAGTTTCTATGCACGAGTAGAACACAAAGTAGTTGTGGGCGTCGATTTTGTCAATTTACTTGCCGTTACTAGTCTTATCTTGATTCGGCAGCATCGTGGGATGAAGCGGCCCGGACCGACCTTACACGTACTCTTACGTGAGACAGGTTCCACCGACTGACATGCACTAGTTGCATAAGGTGGCTAGCGGGTGTCTGTCTCTCCCACTTTAGTCGGATCGGATTTGATGAAAAGGGTCCTTATGAAGGGTAAATAGAAATTGGCATATCACGTTGTGGCTTTAGCGTAGGTAAGAAACGTTCTTGCTAGAATCCCATAGCAGCCACGTAAAACATGCAACAACAATTAGAGGACGTCTAACTTGTTTTTGCAGGGTATGCTATGTGATGTGATATGGCCAAAAGGATGTGATGAATCATATATGTGATGTATGAGATTGATCATGTTCTTGTAATAGGAATCACGACTTGCATGTCGATGAGTATGACAACCGGCAGGAGCCATAGGAGTTGTCTTAATTTATTGTATGACCTGCGTGTCAATGAAAATGCCATGTAATTACTTTACTTTATTGCTAACCGTTAGCCATAGTAGTAGAAGTAATAGTTGGTGAGACAACTTCATGAAGACACGATGATGGAGATCATGGTGTCATGCTGGTGACGAAGGTGATCATGCCGCGCCTCGAAGATGGAGATCAAAAGGCGCAAGATGATATTGGCCATATCACGTCACTTTATGATTTGCATGTGATGTTTATCATGTTTACATCTTATTTGCTTAGAACGACGGTAGCATAAATAAGATGATCCCTCACTAAAATTTCAAGAGACGTGTTCCCCCTAACTGTGCACCGTTGCGAAGGTTCATTGTTTCGAAGCACCACGTGATGATCGGGTGTGATAGATTCTAACGTTCGAATACAACGGGTGTTGACGAGCCTAGCATGTACAGACATGGCCTCGGAACACATGCGACACACTTAGGTTGACTTGACGAGCCTAGCATGTACAGACATGGCCTCAGAACACAAGAGACCGAAAGGTCGAACATGAGTCGTATAGTAGATGCGATCAACATGGAGATGTTCACCGATGATGACTAGTCCATCTCACGTGATGATCGGACACGGCCTAGTTTGACTCGGATCATGTATCACTTAGATGACTAGAGGGATGTCTATCTGAGTGGGAGTTCAATAATCAGATGAACTTCATTATCATGAACATAGTCAAAAGGTCTTTGCAAATTATGTCATACGCTTTAGTTCTACTGTTTAAGATATGTTCCTAGAGAAAATTTAGTTGAAAGTTGGTAGTAGCAATTATGCGGACTGGCTCCGTAAACTGAGGATTGTCCTCATTGCTGCACGGAAGGCTTATGTCCTTAATGCACCGCTCGGTGTGATGAACCTCAGCGTCGTCTGTAGATGTTGCGGAACATCTGACATACACGTTTTGATGACTACGTGATAGTTCAGTGCGTAATGCTAACGGTTTAGAATTGTGGCACAAGAGACGTTTTTGAAACGTCGCAGAACATATGAGATGTTCCGAAGACTGAAATTGGGATTTCAGACTAGTGCCCACGTCAAGAGGTATGAGACCTCTGACAAGTTTCTTAAGCCTGCAAACTAAGGGAGAAAAGCTCAATCGTTGAGCATGTGCTCAGATTGTCTGAGTACCACAATCGCTTGAATCGAGTGGGAGTTAATCTCCCAGATGAGATAGTGATGGTTCTCCATAGTCACTGCCACCAAGCTAGTAGAGCTTCGTGATGAACTATAACATATCAGGGATAGATATGATGATCCTTGAGCTATTCGCGATGTTTGACACCGCGAGAGTAGAAATAAAGAAGGAGCATCAATTGTTGATGGTTAGTAAAACCACTAGTTTAAGAAGGGCAAGGGCAAAAGGGATACTTCATGAAACAGCAAGTCATTTGCTGCTCTAGTGAAGAATCCCAAGGTTGAACCCAAACCCGAGACTAAGTGCTTCTGTAATGAGGGGAACGGTCACTGAAGCAGTACTACCCTAGATACTTGGTAGATGAGAAGGCAGGCAAGGTCGACAGAAGTATATTGGATATACATTATATGAATGTGTACTTTACTAGTACTCCTAGCAGCACCAGGGTATTAGATACCGGTTCGGTTGCTAAGTGTTGGTAACTCGAAATAAAAGCTGTGGAATAAACGGAGACTAGCTAAAGGTGAGATGACGATATGTGTTGGAAGTATTTCCAAGGTTGATGTGATCAAGCATCGCATGCTCCCTCTACCATCGAGATTGGTGTTTGCATTGAGCACAAACATGATTGGATTATGTTATCGCAATACGGTTATTCATTTAAGGAGAATAATGGTTACTCTGTTTATTTGAATAATACCTTCAATGGTCTTGCACCTAAAATGAATCTCGATCGTAGTGATACACATGTTCATGCCAAGATAGTAATGATAGTACCACATACTTGTGGCACTGCCACTTGAGTCATATTGGTATAAAACGCATGAAGAAGCTCCATGTAGATGGATCTTTGGACTCACTCGTTTTTGAAAAGATTGAGACATGCGAACCATGTCTATTGGTATATATGCATGAAGAAACTCCATGCAGATGGATCGTTTGGACTCACTTGATTTTGAATCACTTGAGACATGCAAATCTTACCACATGGGCAAGATGACTGAAAGGCCTCATTTTCAGTAAGATGGAACAAGAGAGCAACTTATTGGAAGTAATACATTTTGATGTATGCAGTCCAATGAGTGCTGAGGCATGCAGTGGATATCGTTATGTTCTTACTTCACAGATGATTTGAGTAGATGCTGAGTGTATTTACTTGATAAAACACAAGTCTGAATTATTGAAAGGTTCAAGTAATTTCAGAGTGAAGTTGAAGATCGTCGTGACAAGAGGATAAAATGTCTGTGATATGATCATAGAGATGAGTATCTGAGTTACGAGTTTGGCACACAATTAAGACATTGTGGAAAGTGTTTCACAATTAATACCGCCTGGAACACCATAGTGTGATGGTGTGTCCGAACATCATAACTGCACCCTATTGGATATGGTGCATACCATGATGTCTCTTATCGAATTACCACTATCGTTTATGGGTTAGGCATTAGAGACAACCGCATAATTCCGTTGAGACGACACCGTTTAGAGAAACCTAAGTTGTCGTTTCTTAAAAGTTTGGGGCTGCGATGCTTATGTGAAAAACTTTCAGGCTGATAAGCTCGAACCCAAAGCGGATAAATGCGTCTTCATAGAATACCCTAAAACAGTTGGGTATACCTCCTATTTCAGATCTGGAAGCAAAAGTAATTGTTTCTAGAAACAGGTCCTTTCTCGAGGAAAAGTTTCTCTCGAAAGAATTGAGTGGGAGGATGGTGGAGACTTGATAAGGTTATTGAACCGTCGCTTCAACTAGTGTGTAGCAGGGCACAGGAAGTTGTTCCTGTGGCACCTACACCAATTGAAGTGGAAGCTTATGATAGTGATCATGAAACTTCGGATCAAGTCACTACCAAACCTCGTAGGACGACGAGGATGCGTGCTACTTCAGAGTGGTACGTGATCCTGTCTGGGATATCAAGTTGTTGGACAATACTGAACCTACGAGCTATGGAGAAGCGATGGTGGGCCCATATTCCGACAAATGGTTAGAAGCCATGAAATCTGAGATAAATGGATCTTTAAGAAGAAGACGGACGTGTACGGTAATGTTACCGTCCATGAAGCTCGACTTGTGGCAAAGAGTATTTCCACAAGTTCAAGGAGTTGACTACGATGAGATTTTTCTCATCCGTAGCGATGCTTAAGTCCGTCGGAATCATGTTAGCATTAGCTGCATTTATGAAATCTGGCAGATGGATGTCAAAACAAGTTTCCTTACCAGTTTTCGTAAGAAAAGGTTGTATGTGATACAATCAGAAGGGTTTTGTCGATCCTAAGGATGCTAAAAGGTATGCTGGCTCCAGCGATCCTTCCAAGGACTAGAGCAAGCATCTCGGAGTCAGAATATACGCTTTGATGGAGTGATCAAAGTTTTTGGGTTTATACAAAGTTTGTTAGAAACTTGTATTTACAATAAAGTGAGTGGGAGCGCTACAACATTTCTGATAAGTATATGTGAATGACATATTGTTGATCCGAAATGATTTAAAATTTCTGGAAAGCATAAAGGGTTGTTTGAAAGGAGTTTTTCAAAGGAAGACCTGGATAAAGCTGCTTACATATTGGGCATCAAGATCTATAGAGATAGATCAAGACGCCTGATGATACTTTCAAAGAACGCACACCTTGACATGATTTTGAAAGAGTTCAAAATAGATCTGCAAAGAAGGAGTTCTTGGCTGTGTTACAAGGTGTGAGTATTGAGTAAGACTCAAGACCTGACCACAGCAAAAGAGAGAGAAAGGACGAAGGTCGTCCCCTATGCTTCGGACGTAGGCTCTACAGTATGCTATGTTGTGTACCGCACATGAAGTGTGCCTTGCCATGAGTTGGTCAAGGGGTACAACAGTGATCCGGGAATGGATCACATGACAGCGGTCGAACTTATCCTTAGTATCTAGTGGACTAAGGAATTTTCTCGATTATGGAGGTGAAAAGGAGTTCGTCGTAAAGGGTTACGTCGATGCGAACTTTGACACTAATCCGGATGACTCTGAGTAGTAAACCGGATTCGTATAGTAGAGCAATTATTTGAAATGGCTCCAAATAGCGCGTGGTAGCATCCACAAGATGACATAGATATTCGTAAAGCACACACGGATCTGAAAGGTTCAGACCCGTCGACTAATAACCTCTCTCATAAAGCATAACATGATCGAACCAGAACTCATTGAGTGTTAATCACATAGTGATGTGAACTAGATTGATGACTCTAGTAAACTGTTTGGATGTTGGTCACATGGTGATGTGACCTGTGAGTGTTAATCACATGGTGATGTGAACTAGATTATTGACTCTAGTGCAAGTAGGAGACTGTTGGAAATATGCCCTAGAGGCAATAATAAATAGGTTATTATTATATTTCCTTGTTCATGATAATTGTTTATTATCCATGCTAGAATTGTATTGAAAGAAAACTCAGATACATGTGTGGATACATAGACAACACCATGTCCCTAGTAAGCCTCTAGTTGACTAGCTCGTTGATCAATAGATGGTTGCGGTTTCCTGACCATGGACATTGGATGTCGTTGATAACGGGATCACATCATTAGGAGAATGATGTGATGGACAAGACCCAATCCTAAGCCTAGCACAAGATCGTGTAGTTCGTTTGCTCAGAGCTTTTCTAATGTCAAGTATCATTTCCTTAGACCATGAGATTGTGCAACTCCCGGATACCGTAGGAATGCTTTGGGTGTACCAAACGTCACAACGTAACTGGGTGGCTATAAAGGTGCACTACAGGTATCTCCGAAAGTGTCTGTTGGGTTGGCACGAATCGAGACTGGGATTTGTCACTCCGTGTAAACGGAGAGGTATCTCTGGGCCCACTCGGTAGGACATCATCATAATGTGCACAATGTGACCAAGGAGTTGATCACGGGATGATGTGAGTTACGGAACGAGTAAAGAGACTTGCCGGTAACGAGATTGAACAAGGTATAGGGATACCGACGATCGAATCTCGGGCAAGTAACATATCGATAGACAAAGGGAATTGTATACGGGATTGATTGAATCCTCGACATCGTGGTTCATCCGATGAGATCATCGAGGAGCATGTGGGAGCCAACATGGGTATCCAGATCCCGCTGTTGGTTATTGACCGGAGAGTCGTCTCGGTCATGTCTGCCTGTCTCCCGAACCCATAGGGTCTACACACTTAAGGTTCGGTAACGCTAGGGTTGTAGAGATATTAGTATGAGGTAACCCGAAAGTTGTTCGGAGTCCCGGATGAGATCCCGGACGTCACGAGGAGTTCCGGAATGGTCCGGAGGTAAAGATTTATATATGGGAAGTCTTATTTTGGTCGCCGGAAAAGTTTCGCACTTTATCGGTATTGTACCGGGAGTGCCGAAAGGGGTCCGGGGGTCCACCAAGGGGTCCACCAGCCCCGGGGGGGCACATGGGCTGTGGGGGTGCGCCTTGGCCTATATGGGCCAAGGGCACTAGCCCCAAGAGGCCCATGCGCCAAGAGAAAAGAAAAAAGGGAGAGTCCTAAAGGGGGAAGGCACCTCCGAGGTGCCTTGGGGAGGAAGGACTCCTCCCTGGCCGCACCCTTCCTTGGAGGAAGGGCCAAGGCTGCGCCCCCCCCCCTCTCCCTTGGCCCTATATATAGTGGGGGGAAGGGAGGGCAGCGATACCTAAGCCCTGGCGCCTCCCTCTCCCTCCCGTGACACCTCTTCCTCCCCGCTTGCGCTTGGCGAAGCCCTGCCGGGATCCCGCTACTTCCACCACCACGCCGTCGTGCTGCTGGATCTCCATCAACCTCTCGTCCCCCCTTGCTGGATCAAGAAGGAGGAGACGTCGCTGCTCTGTACGTGTGTTGAACGCGGAGGTGCCGTCCGTTCGGCGCTAGGATCATCGGTGATTTGGATCACGACGAGTACGACTCCATCAACCCCGTTCTCTTGAACGCTTCCGCTCGCGATCTACAAGGGTATGTAGATGCACTCCCCTTCCCCTCATTGCTAGATTACTCCATAGATTGATCTTGGTGATGCGTAGAAAATTTTGAATTTCTGCTACGTTCCCCAACATAAATACTTTGTGTGATGAAGATAGAGCATAGCCAGACTATATGATTTTGTAGGGATAACTTTCTTTGGCCATGTTATTTTGAGAAGACATGATTGCTTTGTTAGTATGCTTGAAGTATTATTATTTTTATGTCAATATTAAACTTTTGTCTTGAATCTTTTGGATCTGAACATTCACGCCACAATAAAGGAAATTACATTGAGAAATATGCTAGGTAGCATTCCACATAAAAAATTATGTTTTTATCATTTACCTACTCGAGGACGAGCAGGAATTAAGCTTGGGGATGCTTGATACGTCTCCAACCTATCTATAATTTTTTATTGTTCCATGTTATTATATTATCTGTTTTGGATGTTTAATGGGCTTTACTAAGCACTTTTATATTATTTTTGGAACTAACCTATTAACCGAAGGCCTACTGCAAATTGTTGTTGTTTTTGCCTATTTCAGTGTTTCGCAGAAAAGGAATATCAAACGGAGTCCAAACGGAATGAAACCTTCGGGCGAGTTATTTTTGGAAAAAACGTGATCCAGAGGACTTGGAGTGGACGTCAAGAAAGAAGCGAGGAGGCCACAAGGCAGGGAGGCGCGCCTGCCCCCCCTAGGCGCGCCCCCCACCCTCGTGTGCCCCTCGCAGCTCCACCAACCTACTTCTTCCTCCTATATATACCCATATACACCGAAAACATCCAGGAGCACCACGAAACCCTATTTCCACCACCGCAACCTTCTGTACCCGTGAGATCCCATCTTGGGGCCTTTTCCGGCGCTCCGCCGGAGGGGGAATCAATCACGGAGGGCTTGTACATCAACACCATAGCCTCTCCGATGATGTGTGAGTAGTTTACCACAGACCTTCGGGTCCATAGTTATTAGCTAGATGGCTTCTTCTCTCTCTTTGGATCTCAATACAAAGTTCTCCTCGATCTTCCTGGAGATCTATTCGATGTAATTCTTTTTGCGGTGTGTTTGTCGAGATCCGATGAATTGTGGGTTTATGATCAAGATTATCTATGAACAATATTTGAATCTCCTCTGAATTGTTTTATGTATGATTGGTTATCATTGCAAGTCTCTTCGAATTATCAGTTTGGTTTGGCCTACTAGATTGATCTTTCTTGCAATGGGAGAAGTGCTTAGCTTTGGGTTCAATCTTGCGGTGTCCTTTCCCAGTGATAGCGGGGGCAGCAAGGCACGTATTGTATTGTTGCCATCGAGGATAAAAAGATAGGGATTATATCATATTGCTTGAGTTTATCCCTCTACATCATGTCATCTTGCCTAATGCGTTACTCTGTTCTTATGAACTTAATACTCTAGATGCATGCTGGATAGTGGTTGATGTGTGGAGTAATAGTAGTAGATGCAGAATCGTTTCGGTCTACTTGTCGCGGACGTGATGCCTATATACATGATCATGCCTAGATATTCTCATAATTATGCACTTTTCTATCAATTGCTCGACAGTAATTTGTTCACCCACCGTAATACTTATGCTATCTTGAGAGAAGCCACTAGTGAAACCTATGGCCCCCGGGTCTATTTTCCATCATATAAGTTTCCAATCTATTTTATTTTGCAATCTTTACTTTCAATCTATATCATAAAAATACCAAAAATATTTATCTTATTATCTTTATCAAATCTCACTTTTGCAAGTGGCCGTGAAGGGATTGACAACCCCTTTATCATGTTGGTTGCAAGGTTCTTATTTGTTTGTGTAGGTACGAGGCGACTTGTTTGTAGTCTCCTACTGGATTGATACCTTGGTTCTCAAAAACTGAGGGAAATACTTACGCTACTTTGCTGCATCACCCTTTCCTCTTCAAGGGAAAAACCAACGCAAGCTCAAGAGGTAGCAGTTATCAGCGCGCCTCCAGGGCTTGTGGGCCCCTCAAGATTCTCCTGACCCTAATATTGGCTCCATCAATACCCAAATATCCCCCCTACACCAGAGGGTACACCAAAAATACTTTTTCGCCACCGCAAGCTTCTATTCTCGCGAGATCCCATCTTGGGGCCTTTTCCGGTACTCTGTCGGAGGGGGATTCGATCACGGAGGGCTTCTACGTCAACCTTGCTGCCCCTTTGATGATTTGTGAGTAGTTTACCACAGCCCTACGGGTCCATAGCTAGTAGCTAGATGGCTTCTTCTCTTTCTTTGATATTCAGTACAATGTTCTGCTCGATGTTCTTCGATTTCTATCCGATGAATCTTCTTTTGCGGTGCATTTGTTGAGATCCGATGAATTGTTGATTTATGATATGAATATTATTTGAGTCTTCTCTGAACTCTTTTATGCATGATTAAGTTAGCTTTGTATTTCTCTCCGGTCTATTGATTTGGTTTGGCTAACTAGATTGATTTATCTTACAATGGGAGAGGTGCTTTGTGATGGGTTCAATCTTGCGGTGTCCTCGCCTAGTGACAGTAGGGGTAGGAGGCATGTATTTGTATTGTTGCCATTAAGGATAAAAAGATGGGGTTTATATCATATTGCTTGAGTTTATCCCTCTACATCATGTCATATCGCTTAAGGCGTTACTCTGTTCTTGTTAACTTAATAACTAGATGCATGTTGGATAGCGGTCGATGTGTCGAGTAATAGTAGTAGATGCAGAATCGTTTCGGTCTACTTGTCACGTACGTGATGCCTATATTCATGATCATTGCCTTGGATATCGTCATAACTTTGCGCTTTTGTAGCGACCCGACCTCAGACGGTCAAGTCTCTGTGCTTAAGTGTCATCCCTGGATAGGTATGCTGACACACACAGTACTCGAGGATTTATAACAGAGGTAAATCACATGTATAAATAACATAAATACTATTACCTCAATCCAAATAGCGGAAGTAACAACAAGGTTGTGGATTCCCATCAACACCAACAGCAAAGTTGAGTGTAGAAATCGTAACCCTAACGTATCACTTACTCGTCATAAGAAATCCTGCAACATGAGACGTTGCAGCCACAAAGGGTCGGTACATTGAATGTACTGGCAAATTCACACTGTAGAGCAATGCTGAATAATGGCTATCACTACATGCATATATGGCTGGTGGAAAAGCTCTATGGTTATAATGTTTTTGCGAAAAGCCAATTTTTTCCTACATCAAAGGAATATATTTTATTCAACTACCAAGTTGGTTGATAAACATTGAGAAGGTTCCTCCAACTCAATCCCAAAATAATAATCATTAACCCAATCAAATTAATTAAATAAAGTGTTGAGATCAACATGATAATCCAAGAACCAGATACTCAAGATGTCCATAACCGGGGACACGGCTAACCATGATTAGATTGTACACTCTGCAGAGGTTTGCGCACTTTTCCCCACAACACTCGATCTCCTCCGTTGGATTTCTCGCACTACATGGTGTTTGAGAAACGGATGACCGAGACACAGTCTTTCAGAAGCATTAACTCTAACCCTGGGTAGACAGTACCAACCTACATCCCCTACATCTGCTAGCCTACCACTGGAAGAGGTCATGCAACATACTCAACTATGCTAGAGCCCATAATAGCTTGTGGCTGCACACGGAAGTGTCTAGCATGAATAATCTTATGATCCCTTTGAGCCTGGGTGGCGAGCCGTAGGATGATCACACGGGTCCTCCGGGATATCCTAGGACAACACTGGATTCTCCAGGTGCCCGCAACCAATCCACCCAGATGTGTATTAAAGTAGCCACCTTAAGTTGAACCATTAAGTAAACAATCTCACATCTGTCATGGAATACACTCAAACCCAATCCACGTCTACTAGCATAGCATAGCAATATAAGCATAACATAAAAGTAACTCCCAAGGTTTGAATGCAGGGCAATAGGTTCCTACCTCATCAACTACTTCCCAATACCCACATGTTATCAAGTCCTAACCATGCAGTGTTTGAGGGTTGAAACTAATGCATAAAAACTGGGTAATGAAAAGTATGATCAAAGTGTCAACTTGCCTGTACTGTTGATGAAGATGATTCGCACTCAAAACTCTTGATAGTTCTACTCTTCACACTCCGGTCAATCTATTGTAAGCAAGCAATGGTAACCACACATAAGCAATCACTCAAAAGATCGGAAAGAACGAAGAAAACAATTCCGAAAACATCAAAACCAATCAAATAACTCTTGCAACATAAAACAATTTCTAACAGTGCCAAAATTATGTGAATTTGGCCTTATAAAAAAGTTTAGGTCAAGAGCTTTAATTTGCAAAAAGAATCAACTCAAACGGAATTATAAAACTCAAGTTACGATCAGACGAAGTTTGAATACAAATCTGGTCTAATTCAAATTTTAAAATTTCAAAAACATGTTTGAGTTGGATTACTGGATAGAGGGGATCGTAATGAAGAAGTGGGCGTTGGTTTCATCTAATTCCAACTAATGAGCAAAAAGTAGTGATCGATTGAAGAACAGGGACTAATCTGTAAAGAAATCATCATAGATAGGTCCCTGGCTGGAATTAAAACAGAAAAGGAAAAAGACTAAATAATGAACGTTCGCTAACTAGTTCTAAATAGAGAACGTTCTTTGAATAGCTCTAACTAAAAAAACTAAACTGGGTTTTTAAAACAAAACCGAGAAAGAACCAGATCGGACCGGGGCAACGGTTTATACCGGTTCGGGCGGTCCTTCGTCGAAAACCGGCGGCGGATCTCCGGCGGCTTCCCGCGGCGGCGGGTGTGGGCGAGGAGCAGGGCGACGGCTACGGGCGTTGGCGGCGACGGGCGAAGACGGCATGGGGCGGCGCAGCAAGCGGCGGAGCCGGCAAGGTGGACTACGGCGGCGCGGGCGGCGTCTAGCGGCGGCGGCGGCGCGGTTGGTGAAGTGTGGCAGCGGCGGCGGCGAGATGCGGATCGGGAGGCGGCGGTGGCGGCGCAATGCGGCTCGTGGTGGCGGCGGCGAGAAGAGAGGAGGGAGAGGGGCGGCGCGAGACCCGGGGCCCGGCTATATGTAGCCTCGGGGGGGCGGCGGCTTGGGACGAGTCCGGCGGCGGCACGGCTTCGCCGGCGCCGTGCGGGACGAGGGCTCCCGAAAGAAGCGGTTGCGGCTGGGCTGGGCCGGCTGGCTGGTCTTCAGCCCAGTTGGCCCGGTCCGGTGGAGAAAGTTTTTTTAAAATCAATTAGCAGACAAAAGAAATAATAAAAGGATATAAAATAAAAAATATACTATAGGCATATAATTTATCAAAAATTTCAGAAAAAGATTTTCTACGACATGAACATTACTCTAGCTCCAAATAAAATCCACAAAAATTCAAATAAAGCAAACAGTGCTACTGCTCTAATAAAAATCTTTTTAAAAATACCAAAATGATTTCAAATTCATTTATCTCCAATTTTCTACTGTAGGGAATCATTTTACCCTATTTTCCATATATTTTATTTTTGGAGAAAAATAATTTGAATAAAATCCAAATAACTCCAAATTGAAAAAAAAATCAAAAGGACTTTGAATTTAATTCTTTTAAACTTCCAACTCATATTTCATATATTTGAAGAAGTAATTTTATCTTCTCTCATGAAAATCATTGAGTTGCTTAAAGTTTCTGAATTTGAAAATAGTTCCAAATGAAATTCAAATATTTTCAAATACCCTTTTCATTTAATTAAATGGAAGAAGTCATGTCATCTTCTCTCTGGGGTTTTGTATTTGAAAAGAATTTGAATTCACGGAGATCAAAATGCAAAAATGAAAGTTTGGGAAAGTCCTTTTATTCGCTCTCATTTAACTTTCATAAGGTTCGAATTTTACTCAATTTCACTCATCACAATCACGCAATCAATCAAAACTATCTATTTAATATAACATTCCAAAATTTAGAATTTTGGGATGTTACAGCTTTTCTATCAATTGCTCAACAGTAATTTGTTTACCCACCGTATGCATTCTTTCAAGAGAGAAGCCTCTAGTGAAAATTATGGCCCCCGGGTCTATTTCTCATCATATATTTTCAGATCTATAAAACCAAAAATACAAAAATTCCTTGCTGCACTTTATTTATATTTACTTTATTTTGCACTTTTACTTATCTTTTATACCTATCTCTATCAGATCTCACTTTTGCTAGTACCGTGAAGGGATTGACAACCCCTTTTTCGCGTTGTGTGCAAGTGTTTGTTAGTTTGTGCAGGTGCAACTATTGGAGACTTGGGTGTCCTCCTACTGGATCGATACCTTGGTTCTTAACTGAGGGAAATACTTATATCTACTTTGCTGTATCGCCCTTTTCTCTTCAAGGGAAAAATCAACGCAATGTCAAGAAGTAGCATGCGTTGCTTCGTAAGGGGCTGATTTGGATCCACATGTTTAAGGCTATGGTTAGATTTATTTTAATTTTTCTTTCATAGTTGCGGATGCTTGCGAGAGGGGCTAATCATAAGTGGGAGGCTTGTCCAAGTAAGGATAACACCCAAGCACCGGTCCACCCATATATCAAATTATCAAAGTAACGAATGCGAATCATATGAGGATGATGAAAACTAGCTTGACTATAATTCCCATGTGTCCTCAGGAGCGCTTTGCTTTATATAAGAGTTCTTCCAGGCTTATCCTTCGCTATAAAAAGGAGTGGGCCACCTTGCTGCACCTTTGTTGCACTTGCTACTTGTTACCCGTTATGAATCATCTTACTACCAAACTATCTATTATCGATAATTTCAGTGCTTGCAGAAAATACCTTACTGAAAATCGCTTATCATTTCCTTTTGCTCCTCGTTGGGTTCGACACTCTTACTTATCGAAAGGACTGTGATTGATCCCCTATACTTTTTGGTCATCAAGACTCTTTTCTGGCGCCATTGCCGAGGAGTGAAACGCCTTTGGTGAGTGGAATTTGGAAAGCAAAAACTTATATTGTGTGCTGATATTTATTGTCACTTGTCACTATGGAAAACAATCCTTTGAGGGGCTTGTTCAGGGTATCTTCACCTCGACCAGAAGAACAAAGTGTTTCTCCTCAACCTACTGCACCTACTAAAAATATTTATTATGAAATTCCTTCAGGTATGATAGGGAAACTGCTAGCTAATCCTTATGCAGGAGATGCAACACTACATCCTGATATGCAGCTAATCTTTGTGGATGATCTTGGAATTACAACCGATTGAAATTGGAATTTCATCAGAAGTTTTATCCTATGCATCTGGTTCATCGTGATCGGAATTATATATATCATTTTTGGCCTCATGAAGGAGAAAGTATCGCTCAAGCTTGGGGAAGGCGTAAGTCAATGTTATATTCGTGCCCCAATCATGAGCTCTCAAGAGAAATTATTATTTAGAATTTGTATGCTCGGCTTTCTCGTAATGATCAATCCATGCTCGATACTTCTTATACTAGTTCTTTTATGAAGAAGACTATTGAATTCAGATGGGACTTCTTGGAAAGAATTAAACGCAACTTCGAATATTTGGAGCTCGACGAAGGTAAGGAGTCAGGTATAAAGCTTGAATTTGATTGTGTTAAAACTTTTATGGATTCAATGCTTTTCAAAATTTTAGCACTAAACATGGACTTGACTCTAAGATAGTAGCTTCTTTCTGCGAATCATTTGCTACTCATGTTGATCTCCCTAAGGAGAAGTTGTTTAAATATCATCCTCCCATTGAAGTAAAGTAGTAGAACCCACTAAAGCTAGGGAAGAAACCACTATTTATAATGTTGATCCAGTTATTCCTGCTTCTTATATTGAGAAACCACCTTTTCCTATTAGGATAAAAGAACATGCTAAAGTTCCAGCTATGATTCATAAGAGTTATACAAGAACACCTACACCCTCTGAACAAATTAAAGTTGAACCTAATGTTGCTATCGTTAAAGATCTCTTGGTTGAAAATATTGATGGGCATGTTATTTATTTGTGCAATGAAAAAAGATAAACATAGACCTGTTGTTGGCATGCTTGTTGTCGCTTTTAAAATAGGAGATCATTGTTATCATGGTTTATGCGATTTGGGTGCTAGTGTTAGTTCAATTCCATTTACCTTATATCAAGAAATTATGAATGGTATTGCACCTGCTGAAATAGAAGACATTGATGTTACTATTAAACTTGCTAATAGAGATACTATCACACCACTTTTGATTGTTAGAGATGTTGAAATCTTGTGTGGGAAAATAAATACCCTGTTGATTTTCTAGTTCTTGGTTCCCTACAAGATGATTTTTGTCCCATTATATTTGGTAGACCTTTAATGAACACTGTTAATGCTAAGATAGATTGTGAGAAAGAAATTGTTAGTGTAAGCTTCAGTGATGTGTCTCATGAGTTTAATTTATCCAAATTCCGTAGACAACCTCGTGATAAAGAGTCACCTAGTAAGGATGCAATTACTGGTCTTGCTTCTATTTTCGTGCCTCCTACTGATCCTCTAGAACAATATTTGATAAACCATGAAATGATATGCATATGAATGAAAGAAATGAAATAGATGAGATATTCTTTAAACAGATGCCTGTTTTGAAACACAATTTACCTGTTGAAACTCTTGGAGACCCTTTACCACCCAAGAGTGATCCTGTTTTTGAGCTTAAACCATTACCTGATACTTTGAAGTATGCTTATCTTGATGAAAAGAAGATATATCCTATTATTATTAGTGCTAACCTTTCAGAACATGAAGAAAAGAGATTATTGAGAACTCTGAAGAAGCACTGTGCCGCTATTGGATATACTCTTGATGATCTTAAGGGCATTAGTCCCACTCTATGTTAGCATAAAATTAATATGGAGCCTGATGCTAAACCCATTGTTGATCACCAATGACGATTAAATCCTAAGATGAAAGAAGTGGTAAGAAATGAAATATTAAAGCTTCTCGAAGCAGGTATAATCTATCCCATAGCTGATAGTAGATGGGTAAGTCATGTTCATTCTGTCGCTAAGAAGGGAGGTATTACTGTTGTGCCTAATGATAAAAATGAACTTATCCCACAAAGAATTAGCACATGTTATAGAATGGTAATTGATTTTAGAAAATTAAACAAAGTTACTAGGAAAGATCATTATCCCTTACCTTTTATTGATTAAATGCTAGAAAGACTATCAAAACATACACATTTTTGCTTTCTAGAAGGATATTCTGGTTTTTCCCAAATATCGGTGTCACAAGAGGATCAATAAAAAACTACTTTTACATGCCCTTTTGGTACCTTTGCTTATAGACTTATGACTTTCGGTTTATGTAATGCACCTGCTACTTTTCAAAGATGTATGACTGTTATATTCTCTGACTTTTGTGAAATGATTGTTGAGGTTTTCATGGATGATTTCTCCGTATACGGAACTTCTTTTGATGATTGCTTAAGCAACCTTGACCGAGTTTTGCAGAGATGTGAAGAAACAAATCTTGTCTTGAATTGGGAGAAGTGTCACTTTATGGTTAATGAAGGTATTGTCTTGGGGCATAAAATCTTCAAAAAAGGTATTGAGGTTGATAAAGCTAAAGTTGACGCAATTGAGAAAATGTCGTGTCCTAAAGATATCAAAGGTATAACAAGTATCCTTGGTCATATTGGTTTCTATAAAAGATTTATTAAAGACTTCTCTAAAATTTCTAGGCCCCTTACTAATCTTTTGCAAAAATATGTTCCATTCGTTTTTGATGATGATTGTTTAGAATCCTTTGAAATACTTAAGAAATCCTTAATTTCTGCACCTATTGTTCAACCACCTGATTGGAACATCCCCTTTGAAATTATGTGTGATGCTAGTGATTTTGTTGGTGGTGCTGTTCTTGGACAAAGGGTTGATAAGAAATTAAATGTTATCCATTATGCTCGTAAAAACCTAGATAGTGCTCAAAGAAACTATGTTACCACTGAAAAAGAATTTTTAGCAGTTGTGTTTGCCTGTGATAAATTCATATCTTACATTGTTGATTCCAAAGTAATTATTCACACTGATCATGCTGCTATCAAGTACCTTATGGAAAATAAAGATGCTAAACCTAGACTCATTAGGTGGGTCCTCTTGCTACAAGAATTTGATTTACATATCACTGATAGGAAAGGAGTTGAGAACCCCGTAGCAGACAACTTGTCTAGGTTAAAAATATTCTTGATGACCCTCTACCTATTGATGATAGTTTCCCCGATGAACAATTCGTCGTAATAAACGCTTCTCGTAATACTCCTTAGTATGCAGACTATGCTAATTATATTGTTGCTAAATTTATACCACCCAGTTTCACATACCAACAAAACAAAAAGTTTTTCTATGATTTAAGACATTACTTCTGGGATGACCCACACCTTTATAAAGGAGTAAATGGTGTTACTGGACGTTGTATACCTAAGAATGAATAAGAACAAATCCTACGCAAGTGTCACTCCGAAGCTTATGGAGGACACCATGCGGGAGACCGAACTGCACACAAGGTATTACATCTGGTTTTTATTGGCCTACTCTTTTCAAAGATTCTCGTAAGTTTGTCTTGTCTTGTGACGAATGTCAAAGAATTGGTAACATTAGTAGACGCCGGGAAATGCCTATGAATTATTCACTTGTTATGGAACCATTTGATGTTTCGGGATTTGATTATATGGGACCTTTTCCTTCCTCTAATGGGTACACTCATATTTTGGTTGTTGTTGATTATGTTACTAACTGGGTAGAAGTTATCCCAACTAGTAGCGATGATCACAACACCTCTATTAAAATGCTTAAAGAAGTTATTTTCCCGAGGTTTGGAGTCCCTAAAATTTAATGACTGATGGTGGTTCACACTTTATTCATGGTGCTTTCCGTAAATTTCTTGCTAAATATGATGTTAACCATAGAATTGCATCTCCTTATCACCCTCAGTCTAGTGGTCAAGTAGAATTAAGCAACGGAGAAATTAAATTGATCCTGCAAAAGATTGTTAATAGATCAAGGAAGAATTGGTCTAAGAAACTTGATGATGCATTATGGGCTTATAGAACCGCGTATAAAAATCCTATGGGTATGTCTCCATATAAAATGGTTTATGGAAAAGCATGCCACTTACCTCTTGAACTAGAACATAAAGCTTATTGGGGAATGAAAGAGATCAACTATGATTTCAAACTTGCCGATGAGAAGAGGTTATTTGACATTAGCTCACTTGATGAATGAAGAACCCAAGCTTACGAAAATGCCAAACTGTTTAAGGAGAAAGTTAAGAGATATGGCATGATAATACAAAAGCGGGAATTTAATGTAGGTGACCATATCTTGCTATACAATTCTCGTTTAAGATTTTTTGCAGGAAAACTTCTCTCCCAATGGGAAGGTCCTTACGTTATCGAAGAAGTTTATCGCTCCGGTGCTATCAAGATCAACAACGCCGAAGGCACCAACCCGAAGGTGGTGAATGGGCAAAGAATCAAACATTATATCTCAGGTATGCCCACAAATGTTGAAACTAATATTATTCATACCATAACACCCGAGGAGTACATAAAGGAAACGTTCCAGAACGCTCTAGAACCCTGAAAAGGAATAGGTATGTGATACGGTAAGTAAACCGACTCCAAAATTTTCCCAAAGGCAATTTTACTCCGTTTTGGAATATTTAAAAAATCAGGAAAACAAAAGTAGTCCGAAAAGTGCACAAGCAGGCGACAAGCCTGGGGGGTGCGCCCTACCCCCCTGGGCGTGCATCCGGAGCTTATGGTCAGCTCGTGTGCCCTCTGGACTTTGTTTTCTCCCAAATTATGTGTTTTGCACGGGAAAAATTCATTATATAATCTCCCGAAGGTTTTGACCATGGTATCGCAACAAAATCCTATGTTATTGTTTCAAGCTATTTTTCTGACAGATCTAGATCACCATGACGTCTCCAAGCACCCCCAAGGACAAGTTCTATGAGAAGGTCATCAACCCCTATCTTCTGGAGGTGATGAAACACCCTCATACCATGGAGATGCGTGAGGGGGTACTTCACATCCGGGATGTTCAAGGGCCAAGGAGGACCGGAAGTGTGGACGCGAGGCTCGAAGCGGTGGAGCAAGAAGTCTTCAAGTGCCAAGGGATGGTGGAACATGGACTCAACGCTAACCACTCCAGGATCACAAAAATTACCCGTGATCGCAAGCTGGACAATGATAATATTGGAGAGGCCATCTTCAAGCTTCATGAGAAAACTGACCATCTCCAGGCCCAGATCAATGACCTGCAAAATCAAAACTGTGAGTATGAATACAAATTTAAGAGGATGAGTTTGGCTGAAGATTTAAGGATTCCAAAGACTCGTTCATCTTTTTATGATGGAGAGCATATGTCTTGGAAGACGGAGGACAAGCTTCCCACATTATCGATTGCACCACCACCACCGAAGAAGGAGACTTGAGTACATGGGTATGGGCACTCCTCTTGGCTTTTGCCAAGCTTGGGGGAGGTGCCCCGGTACTGTATCACCATCACTTCTTTATCATTATCGTTTATCCTAGTTTGATCCTTTTGGTTTAGTCTTGATCTAGTAGAATAAAAGTTTTAGTATGTTCTAGTCTTTAAGTTCTTGCTTTATGATCTATCAATGTAATCGAATGTGAGAGTTATATAATAAAGAGTAGTTTGAGTAAGGGCTCTGCTTTCTTGCTTCGATCTTGGAAAAGAAAAGGAATAAAAATAAATAAAAGATTATATAATAATCTTATGGAGAGTGATGACTTCACATATAAGAAGTATGATGATTAAAATTTGTTGAGGTTGACAAACATAGTATTGGTCATTGTTGCAATTAATAGGAAGTAATAAAGAAAGAGAGGTTTTCACATATAAATATATTATCTTGGACATCTTTTATGATTGTGAGCGCTCATTAAATATTATATGCTAATAAGTTGATCTTGGACAAGGAAGACAATATAATGAGTTGTGTTCCTTATATCCGAATAGAAATTATATTGTCATGGATCCTCTAACATGTTGAGCTTGCTTCTCATCCTATGCTAGCCAAAAATTCCGCACTAAGTAGAGATACTACTTGTGCATCCATAAACCCCTAAACCCAGTTTTGCCATGAGAGTCCACTATATCTACCTATGGATTTAGTAAGATCCTTCAAGTAAGTTGTCATCGGTGCAAGCAATAAAAATTGCTCTCTAAATATGTATGACCTTTTAGTGTGAGGAAAATAAACTTTATACGAACTTGTGATGGGGAAGAAATAAAAGCGATGGACTACATAATAAAGTTCTCCGTCACAAGTGGCAATATAAAGTGATGTTCCATTGCATTAAGATTTCATGCATCCAACCAAAAAGAACATGACAACCTCTGCTTCCCTCTGTGAAGGGCCTATCTTTTATTTTATCGCCTACCTTTATACAAGAGTCATGCTGATCTTCACCCTTCCTTTTATACTTTTTCTTTTTGGCAAGCACTATGTGTTGGGGAGAGATCCGGACAAATATATCCACTCAGATATAGGAGATCATAAACTATTATTGTTGACATTACCCTTGAGGTAAATAGTTGGGAGGCGAAACTATAAGCCCCTATCTTTCTATGTATCTGACTGAAGCTTTGATCTCATAAGTATCACGTGAGTGTTAGCGATTATGAAAGACTAAGAGATGATTGAGTATGTAGACTTGCTAGATAGCTCTTATATTGACTCTTTTCGATGTTATGATAAAGTGCAATTGCTTCAATGACTCAAAATGCCCTGAAACTTTACAGAGAATTGTTCTAAAATATATAAAATATTGGGTGAGGAAACAACAGAAGGAGACCCACCAGGTGGCCATAAGCGTGGGGGGCGCACCCTACCCCCCAGGGCGCCCCCTGAGCTTGTAGGCCCCTGGCCAGCCCTCGGTGTCCATCTTCTACTATATGGAGGGTTTTGACATAGAAAAAAATCATAAGGAAGCTTTTGGGATGAAACACCGGCATCTCAAGGCGGAACCTGGGCAGAAGCAATCTAGGGCTCCGGCGGAGCTATTCTGCCGGGGAAACTTCCCTTCGGGAGGGGGAAATCGAAGCCATCGTCATCACCAACGATCCTCTCATCGAGGGAGGGTCAATCTCCATCGACATCTTCACTAGAACCATCTCCTCTCAAACCCTACTTTATCTCTTGTATTCAATCTTTGCCTCAGAACCTCGGATTGGTACCTGCGGGTTGCTAGCAGTGTTGATTACTCCTTGTAGTTGATGCTAGTTGGTTTATTTGGTGGAAGATCATATGTCAGATCCTTAATGATATTTATTACCCTCTGATCTTGAACATGAACATGCTTTGTGAGTAGTTACGTTTGTTCCCGAGGACATGGGAGAAGTCTTCTTATAAGTAATCATGTGACTTTGGTATTCGTTTGATATTTTGATGAGATGTATGTTGTCTTTCCTCTAGTGGTGTTATGTGAACATCGACTACATGACACTTCACCATGATTTTGACCTAGGGGAAGGCATTGGGAAGTAATAAGTAGATGATGGGTTGCTAGAGTGATAGAAGCTTAAACCCTAGTTTATGCGTTGCTTCGTAAGGTGCTGATTTGGATCCACATGTTTCATGCTATGATTAGATTTATCTTAATTCTTCTTTCGTAGTTGCGGATGCTTGCGAGAGGGATTAATGATAAGTGGGAGGCTTGTCCAAGTAAGGACAAAACCCGAGCGCCGGTCCACCCACATATCAAATTATCAAAGTAACAAACGCAAATCATATGAGCATGATGAAAACTAGCTTGACAATAATTCCCATGTGTTCTCGAGAGCGCTTGCTTTATATAAGAGTTCGTCCAGGCTTATCCTTTGCTATAAAAATGATTGTGCCACCTTGCTGCACCTTTGTTACACTTGTTACCTGTTACGAATTATCTTACTACCAAACTATCTGTTACCGATAAATATCAGTGCTTGCAGAAAATAACTTGCTGAAAACCGCTTATCATTTCCTTCCGCTCCTCGTTGGGTTCGACACTCTTACTTATCGAAAGGACTGCGACCGATCCCCTATACTTGTGGGTCATCAGGTAGTATTCGTCCAAGTCGTGCTACGACACATTGTTCCTTGTCTATACTCTCGCCCCCATTAACACATAATCAGAGAAAATTATGCATCTATAAACCAAACATAGGACATCAAACAATCTGAACTTAAACAAATAATTCATCACATGATCACCATCACCGCTAGGTTTATATCACATGGATCATAATCATAATAGGCAGCTCATATGGTTGAATTGGTCAAAAAAAGGAGAGATTATATCTAGACTACTACCAGGGACCAATAGTGTCGAGGGTGGACTACTCACAAGTCATATTGGAGAAACAATGATCGAGTTTGATGAAGACATTGAATTTCCCCTCCGGCAGAGTACCAATTCAGGGCTGGAACGAATTGCCTCGGGACGCAAAGTATCAGTGGAGGAAAAATGGCCGATAAATACGATGAAGGACCAATGGGTATATTAAGCACGATGGAAAAGGTAGAGCACCATGGGGCACCTGACTAGCTGCGGCGCCTGGGCCACTTGGCACCTAGGGTGAGCATCCGGGCTCCATGGCCTCTCCCGGGCTTGCCCCTTTGCTGCGGTGCCCATTGGGGCATTATAAGCTCCTCTGGATGTTTCCATTTTTCCAAGGTCCGTGGATATTTTATTTTCGTGAAGTACAACAGTAGCAGAAAACAAGAATTGACTCTAGGCATTGAATTAACATGTTAGTTTTAATTAAACTCCCAAAACATTGCATAAATGACGGATAATATGCATGAAACATGCAAAAATTATAGATACGTTGAACACTTGTCTGTTGAATTGTAACGCCCACGATGCGGCTATATCTCCCACGTGTCGAGGCACGACTTAGAGGCATAACCGCATTGTGGTTTAGTCACAAGAAGGGTCATCTTCACACAATCCCATGTAATGAACAAGAATGGGATAAAGAGTTGGCTTACAATCGCCACTTCACACAATACATAAATAAAACATACATCAATCAGAGTACACACATAGGTCCGACTACAGAACCAAAAGAAAAGAAGACAACCCCAAATGCTAGATCCCTGATCGTCCCAACTGGGCACCACTACTGATCAACATGAAAAGAAACATAGTAACGACCAAGGTCCTCATCGAACTCCCACTTGAGTTCGGTAGCATCACTTGCACTGGTATCCTCGGCACCTACAACTGTTTTGAAGAATCTGTGAGTCACGAGGACTCAGCAATCTCACACCCGTGAGATCAAGACTATTTAAGCTTATGGGTAGGAAAAGGTAGTGAGGTGGAGCAGCAGCAAGCACTAAGCATAAATGGTGGCTAACATACGCAAATAAGAGCGAGAAGAGAAGCAACGGAACGGTCGTCAACTAGTAATGATCAAGAAGTGATCCTGAACTCCTACTTACGTCAAACATAACCCAAAAGCCGTGTTCTCTTCCCGGACTCCGCCGAAAAGAAACCATCACGGCTACACACGCGGTTGATGTATTTTAGTTAAGTCGAGTGTCAAGTTCTCTACAACCGGATATTAACAAATTCTCATCTGCCACATAACCGCGGGCACAGCTCTCGAAAGTTTATACCCTGCAGGGGTGTCCCAACTTAGCCCATTATAAGCTCTCACGGTCAACGAAGGATATTCCTTCTCCCGGGAAGACCCGATCAGTCTCGGAATCCCGGTTTACAAGACATTTCGACAATGGTAAAACAAGACCAGCAAAGCCGCCCGATGTGCCGACAAATCCCGATAGGAGCTGCACATATCTCGTTCTCAGGGCAACACCGGATGAGACTAGCTACGAGTAAAACCAGCCCTCAAGTTTCCCCAAGGTAGCCCCGCAGGCAGCTCAGTTCGGACCAACACTCGAAGGAGCACTGGCCCGGGGGGGTCTAAAATAAAGATGACCCTTGAGTCTGCAAAACCCAAGGGAAAAGGGGATAGGTGGTAGCAAATGGTAAAACAAAGGTTGGGCCTTGCTGGAGGAGTTTTATTCAAAGCGAACTGTCAAGGGGGTCCCATAAATCACCCAACCGCGTAAGGAACGCAAAATCAAGGAACATAACACCGGTATGACGGAAACTAGGGCGGCAAGAGTGGAACAAAACACCAGGCATAAGGCCGAGCCTTCCACCCTTTACCAAGTATATAGATGCATTAATTAAGATAAGAGATATTGTGATATCCCAACATAAACATGTTCCAACATGGAGCAATCTTCAACTTCACCTGCAACTAACACGCTATAAGAGGGGCTGAGCAAAAGCGGTAACATAGCCAAACAACGGTTTGCTAGGAAGGTGGGTTAGAGGCTTGACATGGCAATATGGGAGGCATGATATAGCAAGTGGTAGGTAGCGCGGCATAGCAAATAGAGCGAACAACTAGCAAGGAAAGATAGAAGTGATTTCGAGGGTATGTTCATCTTGCCTGAAATCCCGCTAGGAAGAAGAACGAGTCCATGAAGAAGACAAACGGACGTAGTCGAACGAATCCTCACAACTCCGGAACGAAACCGAAGCTAACGAGAGAAGCAACCCGGAAGAAACAAACAACATAGTAAACAACCACCACATACACATGGCATGATGCAAAATCAAGTATGATGCATGTCCGGTTTAATGATTCATTGCATGGCAAATGCAACAAACAACACTACAAATTAAGTGGAGCTCAATATGCAACGAGTTGCATATTGACGAAACACCACATCAATTATTTAGTTCTCTCCCGTTTATGTACCCAACAATATTAACTGTGGTTAAGCATGGCAAGAGGTGAATCATAAATAAACTAACTATTTAGGCAAGTTTAAATGAGGCCGGAACAACAAACAACAATTCCGGAAAATCCCCACATGCATATTTTAGATTTGGTACTGTTCTGCCATAAACACAATTTTAATGTTGTTAAACAGAAAAATAGAGTGCACCAAGTTAAACTAGGCATTTTTCTACCCCATTTACATATAAAGTTTATTAAATTCGGAGCTACGGTTAATTAGTTATGAAATAAATCATTTTAACATGGCATTTAAGCAAATTAAATAAACAGCAAGTTTAAACATTTTAAACTTGGATGAGAGCAGCATATTATGAAACTAGATGAAATTCTAGACATTTTTTATATAAGAAGTATTTTAATCTGATGCACGGTTTATGAGATATTAAATGCATGAACATGGAGGGTTTTTCTGTAAAACAGGCAGCTCTCTGGATAATTAGACAAATTCGCAGCGCAGGAAAAAAATACATGGGCCGAATCTGAGTTGTACTGGGCTGAGGGGAGTTGCTCACATTGGGCTACAGGGAACTGGGCCTTGGGGATCGCGGTGACGGGCCAAGGGGAGGCACCGCTGGGCCTTGGCGGCAGAGGGAGCTGGGCTACAGCGGGAGCAGAGGTGGCCTCGCGCAGGCGAGTGGCGCTCGTCCACGCTGGCGCTGGACCGGTCAACGCAGAGCGGCACTGGAACGGGCGAGGCTCGGCGATACAGAGGAGGCAGCGGGCGGTAGGGCTCGAAGCAGAGGCAACGGCAGCGGCTGGCGATGCACTGGTGGGACCTGGCGCGACCGGGCTCCACGGGAGGGCGGAGAAGGAGCGGATCAGGGGCCGGGGATGCCGGATCCGGTGAAGAACAACGGCGGGCGGCAACGACCGAGGACGACGGCGCGATGCTCCACACCTCCTGTGCTCATAAACAGAGAGAGATATATGAAAAAGAGCAGGGGAAGACGAACATCAGGAGATGGAAGGGAAGCAGGGCGCGAGGAGCTGGCCTGATTCGGCGGCGCTGCTCCGGCGAGGCCGTCGACGGGGGTGGCGCTCGGGGCCGAGGTGAGGAGGCAGACGCGGCAAGGCAGGGGATCGAGGGGATCCACAGAAGGATGAGCTCGGGAGGAAGCGCGTCCCTGGGGCAGGAGGCTTGGCGCGGGTGCTGGTTCGGTCAGCCGGCGGCGGGGCTGCAGTTGTTGTTTGGGTGGCCGGCGACGACGAGCTCTGACATGGGCCGAACGCGAGGGGAGGCACTGGTCGGGAGCGAGGTCGAGATCGAGCTCCTCTCGATCTGGAGTGGGTGGTGGCATTTTGGTTGGTGGATTCAAGGGGATCGGGAGGGATCCCGAGGGAGAGGTGGTGGCGCTAGGGGATTGGATCGATGGGGAAAACGAGGAGGAGACCAGGGGAGGCGCTGGTTGGTTCGCTGGTGATCCCGAGGGGAACCAGAGAGAGTGGCGGCGGGAGGAGGATCCCTAGAAAATAGGGTTTGTCCAAATTTAGATTAGGGGTCTATATATATACGAAAGGGGAATGATTTGGATCCTTCGATTGCGATCGGGCGGTCCGGAATTAATGGGTTAGGGAGTCCAAAAGAGAAACCGAAGATAATTAGAGGATATTTGGGGATGATCCGGATCCAACGGTGACGACTGCCCCGGTCGGGTTCGGGGAAGGTTTCGGACGCGCGCGAGAAGGGTCTATGCACTGCGCAAGGAGGGGTTAGGCGGTCACGGTCAAGAGGGAAGCGAAAATTCGATAGGTCTGAAACGGTCAACGAAAGCAAGGGGGGGCGCGGCAACTACTAGGGGATGCAAGTTTGAAAACAATGACGGCAACAGAGTGCCGATGCAATGCGAATGATGCGATGATGAAAGCAACAAACAAATAAATAACAGAGCTGACACGCAAAACATGGAACGCATCTGGAGCGTCGGTCTCGGGGCGTTACATGAAGTGTACATGTGGATTGTCTAGCCCTTTTCATAAGTTTATATTTTTGGTTGCGCTGGCTAGTGCATGAAGCTTAATACGATATCAGAGCCTAAGGTCTTGATTTCAATTCTTGGCTTTCAAAATTTATCCAAAAATTGATGTTGCCCCCTCTCTGTCGACATATAGGCCACTTGAGCCATACCTGTGAGCTAGTTACGCATTGACTTCCGCGTCACATGTGAAAGTGGGTGTTGAAGTGTATATATGAATTGCCTAGCCCTTTTCATTAGTTCACATTTTTGGCTGTGTTGGCTAATGCATAAAGCTTGACAATATCATCCACCCTCGAGGCTTGGGGTTTGTAAACAATAGATATGTGTCATCAATCTCTCTTTTTTGATCATATGAATTGCACCATGATTGTGATCTTGGGCATTGATGATGTGTTGAATTATATGATGTATCTCTGATTATGAGTTTCTTTATGGATTAAATCTTGTTCATGTTATACCGAAGTTTGGGAATTTACGAGATCATATGGTGTATGTCTAGTATAATCTATGGAGACGACTGAAGGGACATTGAGGTGACTATGGATTAAGATTGATAAAGATCATATGGTGTCGTCAAGGATTTGGATGTATTTTGAATTTTTTGTAAGAGCTTTTTCTAAGGGTTTGTGCTACTTAATATATGGCATTTGATATTTTCATAGAAAAATTTAGTTAATAGCTACATTATTTTTTACTCAAAGAAAAAAATTGATGCAATAAATGAGCTACATTGTACCAGTAAGTTTGGTAACCAAGGTAGTATGTTGGTGACAATTTCTTAAATGGAATACTTGCTGTCACAAGTAGGAGTATGATATCTGAAGTATAGTTTACTTTTATAAAATAAAAAAATCGCGCCTACAAAATATGACCTCACATGAGGAACATTCCTCGTGGTATGTCAACTGGGAATAAACGAAACGACGTTATTTTCTTTTCTTTTCTTTTTTGATGGGAAGGCCTTTATGGCTAGCTTTATTAAACTCAAATAACGCTTACATCATCCGCTAAAAACCTTAACAGGAAATCAGGCGGTGTTACCACCCAAAGAGTAGGGTTGTTAGCACAACCATAATGAGCTAGCTCATGCGCAACCATATTATACTCTCTAATACAATGTTCTATGGCAGTATTTTACTCGCCTCTGCACAATGGTAATTTATATTCATCTAAAAGTAGGATGTTTTTTTTTGGCGGGGAAACTAAGATGTTCCTCGTTCAATTAAGTAGTATGCAGCTAAGAAAAAGTACCGCCGTAACGTGCTGTAGTTCGTGGTAAAAAAAATGGTTGCTGCTGCTGACGGGATTCCAAATCGATGGGCATTACTCTATTGCTCCTTGTGATTAGTCAATGTGTGATTCCTTAGACATGGGGGGCACCGGTTATGGCGTGGTGATGTTGGTGGTCAGGTCAAACGCGGGCTGCTGTTGCCATCGACCCGTTCAACCTTGCCGACTCTGGATCTCATCTATGCCCATCTCGCCTCGCCTCGGACAAAAATTATGACACATAGGACCCCTCGTCAGCCGGCCAATTCAAAGAAGAGCAACGCTCAACCTCTAGTGATCCGGATTCATTGCTTGGCAGAACTGAGCAATCACATTCTAATTCCGATAGGAAGAGCAACTGAGCAAACACATGGTTACATGCGATGCGTGAACGATAAAACAGACAGAGGTCTTTCTTTTCTAAGAACATGGTGGCGAGCTGAAAAAACTACTGAAAATAAGGGAAAAGTCCTGCTCCCAGAAAGTCGGCGGGCCGCGCCGTGGGGCCCAGGGCCGGTGGGGGGGCCTGCCACGAGATGTGAGATGTTGCTGATTAGACTTCCAGCCTCCCCTAGTTTATGTGTCACTCAGCATCATGTCTGCAGCTATGGGTTTGGCTCCGTTTCTTTCATTTTCGACGCATATTTGGTTCCGTTTCATCGCTGTCTTTGGACGTACGACGTCGCGGTCGATCCGGGCGGAAGGTGGGAGGCGTGGGGGTTCGTATTGTGGAGTACTACTACTCCACTTGCGTTGTGCGCACCTCTTCTCGACCTAAACTCGAGCAGCAGTACTTACCTAACACAAGTGGAGTTACCGTATATGCCATACACCTACGCCACAAAGCAAGCAGCTCGTATAAAAAAAGGCCGAGACGGGTCAGTAGATGGGCTTTTGCAGCCACCGGTGGTGGTTCGGGCTCGGACATCACTCTCACCACCGCCCTCTCTCCCTTCTCTGTGCCGTGCGTGTAGATGTGGGTGGCATCACGCACAGTGTCCTCATAGGTTCGGTTGGCTCGCCCCGGACGGCAGCGACTGGAGCCGCTGAATTACTCTACTCTAGCCTCTAGGATTGGATTAGATCAGATCGACGGGAATAATACTGCAGACAGTTTGGCTTGGCTAAACAAATGGCCACCGACCAGGCGCCCGAATAATGAAATGGTGCCCAAAGAATTGAATGAAGGGGGTGCAACGACGGAGCAGGTAGGGCCGCACCATGGCAACTGGCGAGGTCGTACTTGTGCTGCCTGCCTTTACTCGGTGCTTCTTTGCCCTATGCCCCGTCGGCCGATGACCATGACCTTGTCCTAGTACAATACCCTGGACGACGACGACGACCACGACTTCCTTAGTCCTGAAGCAATGACGACGGCGATGGCGAGAGGCAAGGGCTTGACTCCCAAGGGCGATTCGAGTGCCTCGCTAGCCAGGCGATCCGATCCGATCCGGCCCGGCGTTGTTAAATGCAGTGGCGGAGCTAGGATCAAGCCACGACCCGGGCAAGCCCCAGGCCAATCACTTGGTACAGTATTAAACAGTGTAAAATCTGCTACAGTAAACAAAGGAGCCAAGCCTCACGACCCAGGCCGCCGCCCGGGCAGCCTGGGGCTTGTCTCCGCCACTGGTTAAATGCACGGTCGTAGGCACTCGAGTCCTGGCGTGGTCCGCCTCAGATGCAGCGGCAGCGCGGCCGAAGACGAGGAGAGGTCTGACTGACTGACCGACCGACAGGGTTGCATGGCGACTGACCCGTCAGTGGACATGCAGGCGTGCGCGCCAGGGGCGGGTGCAGCCGCGGAAGGAAGGAGGAGACACGAAGCAAAGCGATCCTTCCGACCTGGACGTGGTGTCAGGATCAAGATCTACCGAGATCGCGCCTACAGACAGACAGACAGACGCTGCCCCTTGCCAGAGCACGGGCAAGCGCGCGGCGCTCGCTCCCTCGGGAACCGGCGAGCAGCAGCGGGCGAAGGTGAACCAGCGGCGGACCACCCCGGCCCTGGAGCTGGCCTTTCTTCGTGCCGCCCGGCCGGTCCAGCCCGAGCCCGTGTCAAGTGTCAACTCGCGAGTCGCGAGCGTGGAGTTGTCCGCGAGCAATCCGCGGTTTGGCCGCACACGATTGGCGGCACATGGAGACTTTAGGCAGCGGACGTGTCATCGACTAGGAGACACACAGCACCCGCACTGATGCACCGCAGATGGAGTACCTTTCCTCCCTAAAGACACCGTCACGTCGTCCCCTGTTCCTTTATTTGTCTACTGGCGAACCAGATAAGGACAGCGATGCCACAGAGGCACAGGCCAAAGCTCGTTGTAGACACATAGATGGATCCTCGATTTTTCTGGCTCCGGACTGCGACGTTATAGTACTATTAACCTTACAAACATGGCACGCCTGGGACTGTACCTTCCAGAGTATGGACTAGAAGGAGCTCTCCGCCTGGAGCTGGAGCCACGCACGCTTCCGCATCCTCAGCTGTTTGTACTAGTTTGTGGTCCTGCGACAGAGATCTGGGCACCGTCGCCTCGCCACGCCGCTCTCAGGGGCAGCCGGGCCAATCTAGCGAGAGAACACCGGGATCTCCCGTGTTCCCATGTGCGAACACTTTCGGCACTTTCACCTGCAGCAGTAGTAGTAAATGCTGGCTGGGATTAGAGAGAGATAATAAGAGCATAAATGCTTCGACAGAACATGGCATGTCACCGGGGTGAAAGAGCGGTCAGGCGAGAGGATGAGGTGAGGTAGCTGTGTGCGCCGAGGGTGAGACTGATGACAGCGTACCAGGGAAAGTGGTGGAAACCGGGGTTGAATTCTGGCTCTGGAGAATCCGTCCACGCCAAACAAGCACTTGTAGCCACTAACGTAGCGGTGCTCACTGTTCGATATGTCCAACACAAAAGAGAGACAAAGCATCACGACGTCAGGGAGATTCTTATTAACCAATCCCATGTAAAAAGGGGGATACTTTTTTTTCTTTTCTTTGGGTGATTTGCCTCTTCTCGCATATTCGAAGTGCCCCCATGAGTTTCCAAGGACCACTTAGCAGCCGCTCATGCGATTTTTGGTTTTTCCATTTCGAAAAAGAGAGGATGACAAAAAAACGAGCAGATTGAAGAAACAAACTACTTATACTCACTTCAGTAGATAGGTGAAATTTCTATTCTGATATTCTTCAATGGAAATGTCCTCCTCCTTCGAGTATCTGACATTGAGCAAAACGGGTGTCCACATATAAGCGCAAGAATTCAGATGTAAAACAATGGAAGCTCGCTAACGGTGTGAACAAAGTTAACAAAAATCAGAGCAACGCAGTGTCAACCTTTGTGCAATGTGAGAACAGAACAAACGTTAATCCACTGATGGGGTGATGATTTCTACATTGTTCTCCGGTGGCACTTAGTCCACACAGATACGGTGGGACAGAAACACAGGCAATTCTTGTGTTATGTGCAGGGATATAGGCTTAGGTAACACTCAAATAGACAGGGAGTATTATTCAAGTAGCAAGTGGGTTATTTAAGTAGGAAAGAGACAAGATTAGAGTTAGAGACCAGATTGGTATCGTTTAAGTTACTCCCTCCGATCCAAAATAAGCGTCACAGTTTTGAACTGTGGTTAGTTCAAAACTGCGACACTTATTATGGATCGGAAGGAGTACTATTTAGGGGGTCACATATAACGTCTTCTCTGTGTACGGCACTTTATGTGCCACATAACATAGTTAGAACATGATTATAACTGGAGTCCAGCTAGGATCCAGCCAGATGCCAAGAATGTACATAAAGGACTACTGGCACAAAGCATCAGACCATACAGGGTAATATAGCACATGATGTAGTATATATGGTGGCACTCATAAGTATACTTTGCTAAAAGAAGTGAAAGAGTAGTTGGTCAAAGAGAAACATTTTTATGTCGACCAGGGAATAGCAAAGAGATATCATGATTCAACATTTCACAATAAATTTTGTGCTTTTGTAGGTAGTAACGTACCTCCAAGGGTATTCATTTTCGCAGAAACGAGAAACCCCACTCATCGCGGTTAAGACATCAATGTGGAGCACTTTTTCCTTCATAGAAGAATCTGGCAGAAGAGGAACGCATAGTTGAATAGAAACTGGTGTCAATGAAGGTCACCAATTGTCAATGCATCAATGCTAAAATAGTAGTATACAATATTAGAGAGCTGCTCATTTTGTCATTTGGTACTTCTGATTCAGAGAAAAGTACAGGTAACCTATGTTTGTAGTTCCTGCATATATAACAGAATGATGATGGAACATATATTAAAAAAGAATTTGGTAGAGCTCACCTGCTTCATGTAGAGCCTTTAGAGCATGGCCACCAGGATAATTGCTGTAGGAGGCCATGAAACTCACAGCAGAGTATCCAAGACTAAAAGATTTATATGTTAGTTTTCAGTAATATATACTATGTTACTTAAAATGTCAACATGTTACAATCATTAGTCTACCTGGCAAGAAAGGCACCAAGCATGAGAACATAAAGGAAATTCCAACCACTTTTCTTTCTGTTATTATATCTGACAAAAATGAAGAAAAACATAAAATGACCACAAAAACACAAAACCAAGAATATAAGACGGAACAACATAATATGAAAGGTGACAAAAGGCAGGTATACAAAGGAAGCCATTGTTGCTATCATGCATTTGTCACACTGTTAAAATGGTAGGAAGTAGATAACGTAGGTCATGCTCACAATCTGTTTGCGGCCAGAGAAGCAGACACATTAAGCATGGGAACTGCGGCAATTATGAAACGAAGCTCCTGAAATATAAATAGAGGCCATTATATGCAAGATTAGGTTAATGTTCTACAGACATAAAAATAAAAGTAGTATCCAGACATTAAGAATAACCTTATGTGGAAGTTTCGAATAGAGTACAACAAATAAGGTGACTGGAAGCACGTATGGCACTATCCTCCTATCAAGAAGAGCACCAACCTGTGATATTAAAAAGGAAGGCCTGATAAGATAACTTGCCTGTTTGTGAGCATCACTATAATAACCAACAATGCCTTAACTACTCACTTAAAACGTACATCACAATAAAACCATTAGCTGATTCAAAAAAGGGCAATATATCTTACACATAAAGTTCATGTAGAAGTGGCATGTTAATTAACATTTTAGAGGCAACACATTAACTAACTATGACTATGTTGATCTAATTGGAATTTAATTGTTATACATACTACAAACATGATGAAATGGACACAAAATAAACCAGTGGATCACATGCATTTGTTATAGCCAAGCTATCTTACCAAGCAAAGAGGATAGGCTACAAGCATGGAGCGTGGAAGTGCTGAGGTGAAGTACCAATGGATCGAATGTGTCTGAATAATATAATAGTTATGGAGAACAGAGGTAGGTCCTTCACGAATCACAACTGTCATTTGGATATTACAGAGGTCCTCCTATACGAATCAAGAAACAAGAAGAGGATAACTCCTGAAATCCAACAAATATTTGTATGCTTCCTCCTTTTGTGCACATGCATACATAGGTAAAATGGAAGGTTCTGTGCATATCAAAAGTTTCCACAAAGTTAACGAAAAAGGACAACAAACTTGTATAACTGGGAGGGAAAGAAAGAAATTTCTGGTTCATAAGACAAAGAATGATACGTTCCAAAGTGCACTGCAGAGTATTAGAGAACATTTTCGCATAGAGGCATTCTCAACATGTTTTTTTTTATCAAAAGAGAATAAACTGCAATTTCACAAAAACAAAAAAAGCATAAAGGATACACCCCATTCTGAACTCCGGTTCAGAACTGAATTAAACCAGAAAACTTCAAATTCTGGCCACAGGATTCTCTGCCACATTATCGAGTCAACCAGTACCGTGAAACCTGAAAGAGATTATCCAAAGCAAATCAAGGTTTCATACACAACATTCACGTGAAAATTAGTTTCAAAACTCAAGGCAGTATAGAGAAACATACCAATGCATAAAAGAGCAGTGCTTATGCAACACTTTATGGCTTCCATTAGAGAAAAAGACCTGCTCTGTCATGGCATTATCAAATTCAAATCTTAGTGTACCTTAGTCTGCAGCTCTGACTTCACAAATAATTATTACAACAATAATATGTACATTATCCAAATGCAAATAAGTAAATAAGAACATGACTATGAAAGATTATTATAGCTTTCAAAGAGTGACATTTCATAATAGTCTAGTGCGCCACACCTCAAACCTCACATGTTATCACCCTTGACACAAATTTAACTAATTCACTACAGAAACACAAAGCTGATGTAATAAAAGATCAACTGAACTGAACGTTGCAGTAATATGTCTGCATGAGAAAAGCTACTTGGAGCTCAAGTCAAACAAGCAACCAAGTAATACGTAGTTTAAAAATTGGTACTGCACTAAACTAGTATAATAGAGAGAGATGCAATTGGCATGCAAGTGTTTAAAGGAAATAGAGTCTGATAAGCTATACACTCACCAGCAAAAGTGCAGCCCCTATTGTACCAAGAAGTAGAATCATATCACATCTAAAAACAACGGCTGCAACAATCTGCAAGCAAAACGGAAAATTACACAGTTTGATAGAAATGCAACATATGCTAAAATAACAGCAGGTTTCACTGAACCCAGAGTAAGAACTAAGAATTATATCATAATGTCCAGAACTCCACATTAGCCGTACTTAATATTTCATGCACATTATGTAAACTTCGACACGTCATTGTCTATGATTAATTGGTAATTAACGTTTTCTTCCTGTAATCTGTAAATAAATGTTAAAACAGCACATAGATAACAATGAATGAAGCTAAGGTGATGGCACCAAAGAAGGCATACCAGTGCCTGTAATGTGCGTAGATAATTTCCCTTGAACCAGAAAGAGTACGCCAAGTTAACTGCATGACAGAAAGCACATGAGTTATGAATACTACAATCCTCTAAGTAGATTAATGGTATTGCAAATATTAGAAAACAGCAACAGTAGTGTGCCCACCTAAAGCCAATGCTAAGATATTTGGAAGAGGCCGAGTTGAGTAAAATAAAACATGAAACTGGATAGCAGTTAGTACCACAAAGAATGCTTCAACATGGCGACCAAACTTTCTTTTGACCTGCTTGTCAAAAACAAGTCAAGCAAATCATGATATTGCCAAGGACAGGGCGACAGCGCATGCTCATTGTTATACAAAAGAAATCCAATTAAGAGTTACTCGAGATAGACATAGAACAGTTGAGGAAAAGCAATACAGGCCAAAGAGACATTGTGGATACAATGATTCATGACGATACGTGGCACTTCAAAGTTTCTGCAGAAGTCTCTGATGGCAACTAAGTTCTGTTTTGTATGGTTAGAAGAAACTTAGTCTGTGGAATTTGAGCTGGTTCAAAAGTACAGTTTGAAAATATATCTTCTCAAACCAAGCAAGAAAAGGTAGGATTTCAATCAAGACCAGCATACATATGCTCGCTGTACAAAAAGAGAACCATTCACTTCAGGTATTCTTCCACTAAAGCGAGTCTTTAAATTTGGACCATGGTATTAAGGATCTACTGCAGTGACAAATCCAAATTTGACAAGTGTGTATATGGGGCCTGCCATTTAGCCGGCAGCTTAAGTCTCGCCATGCTTATGGAATAGATCTAAATCCGATGCTAGCTGCATACCCGGTCCCAAGCCCGGGTAAAGGAGGAGGGCTGTGATAGGCTTGGCGAGCCAACGTAAAAACTAGCCAGTCCCATAGGTATGAATCCCATTTGAGCGAGAGTAGTACTAGGATGGGTGACCTCCTGGGAAGTCCTCGTGAAAGGGTTTCATATCTAAGGGTTGTGATAGGCTTGGCGAGCCAACGTAAAAACTAGCCAGTCTTTTGGGTATGAAACCCATTTGGGCGAGAGTAGTACTAGGATGGGTGACCTCCTGGGAAGTCCTCGTGAAAGGGTTTCATATCTAGCCTACCCCAACTTGTTTGGGATAACAGGCTTCATATAATCAACTATGTCACAGCTTAATAAGGAGTTAAAGGTAAGTTTGGGAAGAAAAACTTAATTACAAAAGGACAAAATGAATTAGATCGATTCAATCTTTAATTGTAACCACTTTGGTTGCTCGAATATAACTGTTTTTTTGAAAGATCCAGCGTCGCTGGCATTCATTGATAATAGCAGAAAGCAACGGAAACAATAAGGTGGTGAAGGTCCTAGGACCAGGAGATCCGAAGATCAAAAGAAAAAGAAAAACATCAGCCCTAATGGCTGCAACAGAACACTCCATACAATCCACATTAGACAACGCAGCTCCAACTCCGAAGATGAACCACAAAGAAATGAGGCAAGGTTGGCGTCACGAGGGATCACCGAACGAGCCACCTGACACGCGTCATCGTATACCAGCGGGCCCCCACCGCGGCTTCGACTTCACAGCACCAGGCAGTCGAGGCATTCCCACGGACACGTCGGAGAAGAAGAGCCGACTACCCGCGCCTCAGACGTTGCTCACCACCGTCGTCGTTGCCACAGAAGCCACCGTGCACATCCAGTCATAGGAAGCACCAAAGGGATCAAATTCTTCAAGACGGCGCCCTAAAGAGGTAAAAGGCAAGTTCTACAGGACGGCGGTTCGACCCGCAATGTTGTATGGCGCTGAGTGTTGGCCGACTAAAAGGCGACATGTTCAACAGTTAGGTGTGGCGGAGATGCGTATGTTGAGATGGATGTGTGGCCACACGAGGAAGGATCAAGTCCAGAATGATGATATACGAGATAGAGTTGGGGTAGCACCAATTGAAGAGAAGCTTGTCCAACATCGTCGGAGATGGTTTGGGCACATTCAGCGCAGGCCTCCAGAAGCTGCAGTGCATAGCGGATGGCTAAAGCGTGCGAAGAATGTCAAGAGAGGGCGGGGTAGACCGAATTTGACATGGGAGGAGTCCGTTAAGAGAGACCTGAAGGATTGGAGTATCACCAAAGAGCTAGCTATGGACAGGGGTGCGTGGAAGCTTGCTATCCATGAGCCAGAGCCATGAGTTGGTTGCGAGATCTTATGGGTTTCACCTCTAGCCTACCCCAACTTGTTTGGGACTAAAGGCTTTGTTGTTGTTGTTGTTGTTGTTGGCGCCCTAAAGAGGGGAACGGCGTTGAAGACGACGACACCGCCCGATCCTGTAGCAAGATCTGGGCTTTCACTCGAAGGACTTGATCCGGGAGTAGAGGCTGTGAAGATTCCCAACGACGCCTCCAAGGAGGATAGCGACGCCCACAGGCGCCGTTGTCGCCGGCCGGTCAGCACTGGCCAGGCTTTCACCCGGTGCAGCCACTCCCACGCAGCAGGCCGAGGTCGACCCGCACCTCCATTGGACCGGGCACCCCCCACACAACGAGCAAGCCACTGCTGTGTAGGGCCACCCGCAAACCTCCTCGACGACGGGCCTGCAGAGACCAGATCGGGCCCTGCACCCCGCATCGAACCGCGGCGGAGCCACCCTGCTCCAACAAGCGGCAACCGGGCACCACCAGCAGCCGGCAGTGCCCCTTCCGGACTGCCAGCCACGAATCTCCGACCAGCAGCCGTCTCCTTCCGGCCCCCTGTACTCCAGAGCAGCAGAACGGGGCAGAGAAAACTACCCATCTTGCGCTGCCAAGGCTGGATCCGTGGCGTCCAGGCCTGCCCGCAGGGCCGCCGAGCGAAGACCACCGGCCGCCGCCCGCCAGATCTGCACCGGCGACCAGCACGCCGCACCCATGGCCGCGCACCGCGCCCAGCCACACGCCTCCTCACGCCCCGCTGCGCGCATCCTCGCGTGGTCGCTGCGCCCAGCCCGCGCCTCCACCCTGCACGCAGGCCAGCACCACCGCTGCCTTGACCTCACGCCGCCGCGACGCCTCTGCCGACAGCCCGCCTCCTCACCAGATCCGGGCGCGAGGGCGCCGGATCCGCCGCCTCGCAGGCAGTCGCCGGACCACCTCCGCGAGGGAGGCGCACGCCAACCCCGCACGCGACCTGGGGCCGCTGCCCCAGCCTTCCAGCGCCAGCCAACGCCATCCCGAGCGCCAACGTGCCCAAGCTCCCTCCAGGAGCGGCCGGCCCGCACCGTACCATCTCGAGCGGAAGGGAAAAAAAGAGCCCCGCCGCCGCCGAGCCGCGGGCTTTGCCCAGCGACTCCTGCCGGCGGCGGCGAGGGGCGGGGGCGCGGTGGGTGTGGCTTGCGGCGGTGGCTAGGTTTCGCTCCTGGCCCTCGAATATAACTGTAACCACTTTATAGTTTATACACCCAAAGAACCAGGATTCTCTTCCCCATTCATATCATATTATCATCTCCATGCTTTCTCGCAACACCATAAGCAAGAACCATTTTCCAATTTTGGTTTCTTACCCATGAGTTGGCTTGAACATCGACCAAAAAAACTCAAATTGACAACGTTCAGTGGGACAGAAGGAAAAATGAAAAGAGAAAATACCTCAACTCGGAAAAGTCTCAAAGTCGTCAGGATAACACAGCCCAATACTAATCGAACTAAAAAGCAAACAGAAAAAACATCAATCTGTCAAATTTATGTTAACCAGGAAGTCATAATCAAACAACATAATCTTGAATCATGTTTTAAGCGCATGATAAATTGATAGTCACCTGCTAGAAGACTATAAATCTTTGGAACATGAAATACACGGATTATGAGAACCGCAGGCGACGAGAGAATAGCTATTACCAATGCTCCTGAAAAACAGACAGCACATCATATTAATGTCTCGTGCTTCTTTGTTGACACAAGCATGCACGGTAAACCGTGTTTACTCGTTTACTTCTATCTAGGTTTGATCAATTACTTCTCTGTTCTCACGCGCTAGGCTTGAACCAGGCATCAGTTGGTTGTTTATAAGAATACTGCATCATGCTGTGCAAATCAAGGATTCCATGGCTGCGTGATTATTACCTATAAATGTCCGAGGAACAACGCCAGGAAACTCTAAATGGTCATACTGCAGCAAATTGGCGAGAAACAAAATATTACATAAATCGGCAAACAAACATCTTAATGTAATTAACTAACAACATCATTGAGAAAAAGGGAAACTGGAGGGAAATTAGCAGCTAAGCTTACCTTCTCGATGTGATGATTGTGGTACAGAATATCATGCATGGCCTAGAGAATAAACGACTCAAACGTTAGCTGAAGCAGTTGGAACTACTGACAGTACAAGTGCAAGCATAAGAAATACAGTTAGTTAAAACTTAACCAATTGAAGGGGAGAAATCCAAGACTTAACTAATATACCAAAATTGATATTGAGAAAGGAAAGCTCGTTCGATTTCACTGTATGACGAAAATTACTGAATGAAACAGATTCTGAACAGCAAAATGCTTGCAGATGAACTACCACGCCTAAGGGGAAAGTTGTCAGACATAAATTCGTAGGCATTCCTACATACAGGAGCGTAGATGAAACCCAAATTACCATGAGGAAACACCCTTCCCATCATGTAAATTGCACATGTGACACTACAAGCTGGGCAGTTTGAACTATTCAAGCAGGGGGGAAGCACAAACACGAACCTGCACATTGAAGCTCTCCTCCACCTTGGTGTAAGGCACCATGACGGCGTAGAACGCGGCGATAGAACCCAGCATCAGGTCCCACCCTGCAAGCGAGCTCCCGACGCATCAGATCCCCAAAGTCCTCCACAGCAGCAGAACCCTAAGTTCTAGAAGCTTCGCGAGCCAGAAAGCAAGCAAGGGATGGAGAGCGCCGAAGCGAAGCGACTCACCGTACTCCCTCAGTAGCCTCGCCGCCGGCGTAGGGGCGGGCGGCGGTGGAGCCATCTCGGTGGCCGGAGAGTGGGTTCGTGCCTTTGGTGTTCCGCTCGAGCCAAGCCGCTTCGCCGGTCCGGGAGACCGGGACTTCGGGTTATTTTTTCTAGGAAAGGTTAATCTTTTTCTTTGAGTATAAGAGGATTTCGGGCTAATTAGTGGCAGTGGCTACCCTATGCAGCCCAGTAAATGCGAACGGCCCAGGAAAGTCATGGCACTGGGCTGGTATTTTATTTTAAATAACGAGGGCATCAGCGAAATCACTAATTAAGGAGTACTCGTTGCAGAGGCGACGTACCCTCTCGATTAGGGTTTTTCAGCTCTGGCGGCGATCCCATCGCCGTCGAGAGATCTCACCGGTGAGTTGATCGCTGGCTGCCCTCCTGCTTAGATCTTCTGTCTGGTCGATAGGGGAGGGAGTCGGACCGGCTATCTGGAGCACAAGTACCATCTACGGGAAAACCCTAGATGGGGGAACGAGCGGAATCGTCATCTGCGGGTTGGTCGAGGAAGAATCTTGAAGAGATGCTGCAACACCTGGATCTCCAAGATGACGAGCTTGATGATGTGGTCGTAGGGGAGGAAGAGGTGAAGAAGTATGAAGCGGACGCTAGGTGGCTGGCGATTGCAAAGGTGAACACGACCCGCACTTTCAGTTCGTCGTCAATGTTTGAGTGCATGAAGTCAATCTGGTCACTTGCACACGTTCCCAAGTATAGGGAGGCGGGCGAAAACTTATTTATCTTCCAGATGTTCTGTCTTGGCGATTGGAAGAAGGTGGTGCACGGTGGTCCATGGCTGTTCAGGGGGATGGGGATGCTGATTGAGGACTATGATGGCAAGAAGGAACCTACATCCTTTGAATTCGATGGATTATACGTGTGGGCTTAGATCCATAATATACCGGAACTATATCGCAAAGCAGAGGTCGTTGATCAACTAGCCCGCCGCATCGGGCGGGTGAAAGAAATCCAGCTAGCTCCTCGGTTGTTCTATGAGGGAGATTATGTTAGGGTTCGGGCAAAGGTTCTTGTCAACAAATCCTTGACACGGGTCACACCTCTGAACGGTGTGGGTGAGGGCAGATTGCGGCTTCCGGTCAAATATGAGAAGATCCCTTATTTCTGTAAGGTTTGTGGACTCATGGGTCATAACCACGAGGAGTGTGGTGATGGTGTCTGGGAGGAGAAACACAAGCAGTGGGGTAGTTGGATGCTGGCACAAAGAAGGGAAATCGCACCAGAGCAGCAAGGCGGCTGGGCTACTCGCGGAGGCCGATCTGGCGGGAGGGGTCGAGGCCGGTCTGACCGGGGCGCCCAAGCTCCCCGACAGCGCTCGCCGCTGCGTAAGCGGTCATCTCAAGAAGCGGGTTTTGACAATGCAGAGGAGGAGGATGAGGTCACAAGTCCTCTAAAGGTTGGGGATGCAAGGGAGGAGGTGCATGATGCCCCAACAGCACGTAGAAACCTGAACCTAGCTTTGACAAACAGCTCGGCTACTGCTGGCGGGATGGAGAACAACAAGGCAGTTGTCACTGCTGATCCGGCTGCAATGGCAGTCCCGCCGCCACCCCCGGCCTATGTGTCCCCTAGGGATGCCAAGAAAGCAAAGAAGACAGGGTCACCGATGAAGCAAGGAACAGAGAAGATGGCATTATTGGCGGGCTCCTCCGTGGAGCACCGCCAGGCCCAATGAAAATACTAAGTTGGAACTGCCGTGGGATAGGCGATCCCGCGACAGTTCGAGAACTCCGCGATCTCGTGGAGCTTAGTTCGCCTACTATCCTTTGCTTAGTTGAAACTCAGTTGCAGAAAAGTTGTGTTGAGGGTCTTCGTTTTTCTTTAGGGTTTGATTTCAGCTTTGGTGTTGGTAGTAGTGGTCGGAGTGGTGGCATCTGTATCTTTTGGAAAAATTCGGTTGATATTGCAATAAAAAACTTTTCGGAGTATCATGTGGATGCTTGGGTGCTTGAAACAGGGAAGCAACAGTGTCGTCTTTCATGTTTTTACGGGGAAGCAACGAGATCCCTTCGGTACAAAACATGGAACACGATGAAAAGGTTGAGGGGGGGAGTACTCTTCCATGGTTGTGTATTGGGGATTTTAACGAGATTTTAAGGCCCGAGGAACAATTTGGGCCAAACGAGCGTGACAGTGCACAGATTGAAGCGTTCAGAGAAGCTGTTGATATCTGTGGTCTTGCTGATCTGGGCTACCGCGGTCTGGACTGGACATGGCAGAAAAAAGTGGCAGGGTGGCATTTTTGCAGAGTCGGGTTGGATAGAGCATTGGGCTCGGCTGATTGGTCTAATCTTTTTCCATTTGCAACGGTTGAACATTTAACTGCGGCAAAGTCCGACCATTGCCCCATACTTTTGGAAACGGAGCTTGTTGTCACGACTGTCCGAGCAAAGCAGAAGCGGTTCAGGTACGAATGTATGTGGGAACGCGATCCGAGATTTGGTGAAGTGGTTGCGGAAGCGTGGAATTCTTCTGGTAAAGCACAAACTGTTGGAGCGCTCTCTGAAAAATTGGCCTCCGTAGCCGGAACTTTGCATAGGTGGGGCCGATCTACGTTTGGGGCGGTCAGGTCGGAGCTGCGGTCACTTCGCTCGCAGCTTGCGGAACTGCGCGCGCTGCCAAACCGTGTTGGTCCATCACAGGAAGAGGAGCGTGTTGAAGCCAGAATGGCCGAGCTGTGCTTACGAGAAGAGATCATGTGGCGACAGCGGGCGCGTATACAGTGGCTTGCGGAGGGCGACAACAACACACAATTTTTCCACAGAAAGGCTAGTGCAAGGAAAGCAAAAAACCGCATCAGTGAACTTCAGCGTGCAGATGGCACGGTGTGCGCGAACGAACATGAGATGGCGAGCATGGCCACAAGCTTCTACAGTAACATGTATGCTTCTGAAAACACAATTGGGATCGACGAAGTTCTGTCTCATATACCACCTAGGGTGGATGCAGCCATGAACAATATGCTCAATGCTCAATATACTAATTCTGAAGTGAAAGCGGCTCTGTTTCAAATGTTTCCTACTAAGGCCCCGGGACCCGACGGCTTTCCTGCACATTTTTTCAGAGGCATTGGGAGTTGTGTGGTGATGAGGTAACTGATATGGTGCTCCGTATTCTAAAGGGAGAGGATTCCCCGGAGGGGATAAATCAAACGTTCATTGTTTTAATTCCCAATATCGCAAGTCCAAAAAATCTAGGACAGTTTCGATCGATCAGTCTCTGCAATGTGATCTTCAAGATTGCATCTAAGGTTTTGGCTAATCGGCTCAAGCTAATTCTCCCCGACATCATTTCTGAGGAACAATCAGCATTCATACCGGGACGGCTTATCACAGATAACTTCATCTCTGCTTATGAGTGTCTCCACTATATGAAGACAAGGAAGTTGAAGGGTAATAGATTTTGTGCTTTGAAGCTTGACATGATGAAAGCATACGATAGAATTGAGTGGAATTATCTCGAACGGGTGATGCTAAAACTGGGCATTAGTCCACGCTTCACCGAGATTGTCATGAGGTGTGTTACTTCGGTTTCATTCTCTGTTGTGTTCAACGGTGAAAAGCAAGAGGAGTTCAATCCATCACGAGGTCTCCGTCAAGGTGACCCAATATCTCCATATCTATTCTTGTTGGCAGCCGAGGGTCTTTCTTGTTTGCTGAAATCGGATGATCCGAACGAGAGTGTGCGGGGTATTAAGGTGGCAGAGGAAGCACCCGAGGTAAACCATTTGCTCTTTGCTGATGATAGTCTCCTATTTTTCAATGCCACGCCTGAGATGGCGTCGAGGGTGGACTCTTTGCTGCGTCGTTATTGTGATGCTTCTGGCCAGCGCATCAACAAGGATAAGTCCTCAATATTTTTTAGCAAGGGCTGTATGGATGTTCTGAAGAATGAAGTCAAACAGATTTTAGAGGTCCAAAATGAGCAGCTTTCTGATAGGTCTGCCCAAGATCGCCGGACCCTCCTCAACAGGTCTCAGAACTGATAGACCATGTCACTTTCACATGGAAACGCACAACGCTCCAGGAACACTTCTATCCGATGGATGTGGAGGCAATCCTCAACATTCCCCTCAGCAGCAGAATGCTAGAGGACTTTTGGTCATGGCATTACGATCGAAAGGGGATATTTACAGTAAGCTCAACTTATAGGCTACTCACCGCGACAAAGCAGCAGCGTACAGACTGGCTTGAACACAACGACGGGCACTCTAATGGCAAAGCGGACAGCTGTTCATGGGCAAAGCTATGGGGAGCACAGGTTCCCTCCAAGGTGCGGGTCTTTGCATGGAGATTAGCGAAAACTTCCATACCCACGGGGGCTGTTCGTAAGCACAGAAGTATGGCCGAATCTGCTGAATGCTCGCTATGTCATGTTGCCGTAGATACATGGCGCCATTCTCTTTTTGACTGTCACATGGCGCGCTGCGTTTGGGCTCTTGCTGACGAAGAAATCACTGAAACCATCATATCCAACCGAATGGACGATGCCAAGTTGTGGATGTTTTGGCTGGTGGATACCCTACCAACGGCGGCCCTCGTGCGTGTGCTCGTAACGATGTGGGCGATTTGGTGGGCGAGACGTCGAGCAATTCATGACAGCCAGTTCTAGAGCCCCCTCGGCACTCATGTCTTTATAAACAAATTCATGGCGGAGCTTGATCAAATCTCGGAGAGGGGGGCACGTACCAGAGAGCTGCACACACAATCGAAGGGCTTGCATGCAACTTCAAGGGGCCTGCATGCAAGGCAAAATGACCTGCATGTAATCTCTAGAGAAACAGTGGGGCAGCCCGCACAGCCTTCATGGCTACCGCCGGAAGCTCATGAAGCAAAGATAAATGCGGACGGAGGTTTCTCTAAAATCGGGGACAAAGGTGCTTCAGCAGTGGTTTGTCGAGACAAGCATGGCAACTATCTAGGGGCTTCTGCTATCATTCACGAAGGCCTTCTCGACCCGGCAACTCTTGAGGCGCAAGCATGTAGTGAGGCACTAGCACTCGCCACAGACCTCCACGTCCAGTCCGTATGTGTGGCCTCAGACTGTCTTGAAGTTGTGACAAGGATAGCAGACGATTCCCCATGCAAGTTCTTTCCAATCCTGCAAGATATCAAGCATCAGCGGAAGGCTTTTAGCGATGTTAAGTTTGTTCATGAGAATAGGAGTCATAATGGAGAGGCTCATACCTTAGCTAGGGCTGCTGCATCTCTCCCTCCCGGGCGCCACGTGTGGCTTTCTTCTTTGCCCGATATCATCTGTATTCCCATGTCTTTGAACGTTTAATAAAGGGTACAGATTTCGCTAAAAAAAGGAGTACTCATTGCAAAGAATACTCCACTTTCCCAGGTCGCGACAAATGGCGCACATGCAGCGCGCCACTTGTCGCAACCTGTGAGTTTTCCCTTTTTTCGTAGATTCATTTATTCAAAACGTTTTATCTCTTAAACCGTGCGTCCAAATCTCGATCTGTTTTCACTATTGGATTCCTCGCGTCGAGATCTTCAAAACTAGATCCCATGTTGATAGGTTTTGATGAACTTTTCTTTTCACGAAAAAACCGGGTGAAAAAACCGAACCGGGAGCATGGTTTTTTCCCTTTCCGAAAGAGGCACACCCGTGCCTCTCGCGAAATCACAACCGTGCCTCTCGTGGAAGCAAAACCGTGACTCTCGTGGAAGGAAAAAAAACAGAAAACGCGTTTTTTTCCGTTTCCGAGAGGCACGGCCGTGACTCTCGCGAAAGCACAACCGTGCCTCTCGCGAAAGCAAAACCGTGACTCTTGCGAAAGAAAAAAACAGAAAACGCGTATTTTTTTCCCTTTCCGAGAGGCACGGCCGTGACTTTCGCGAAAGCACAACCGTGCCTCTCGCGGAAGCAAACCGTGACTCTCATGAAAGAAAAAAAACAGAAAACGCGTTTTGTTTTCCCTTTTCGAGAGGCACGGCTGTGACTCTCGCGAAAGCACAACCGTGCCTCTCGCGGAAGCAAAACCGTGACTCTCGCGAAAGAAAAAAACAGAAAACGCGTTTTTTTTTCGTTTCCGAAAGGCACGGCCGTGACTCTCGCTAAAACACAATCGTGCCTCTCGCGGAAGAAAAACCGTGACTTTCGTGAAAGAAAGAAAAGAAAACGCATTTTTTTTTCGTGCAAAAAAATTTTTTTCTCGAAATTTTTTTTGATCGAAAAGCTAAGAAAGACCGGGCGAAAACAAAAACGTTGAATAAACCCGGAAAAAAATGTATAAAAAGCCGAAAACGCGTGCGGAAAAAAAAACAAAATCCGAAGGGAGCGTTCAGAGCGTGACATGTGGCGAATGGCTGAGAGTGCGCCAAGTGGCGCTGATCGTTGCGAGGCTCCCGAAGGAGCGCTCGTTAACTAGTTGCTCCCGGGCAGCAGATCGCCCAGGCAGGGGCCATGTGGACCGGTCCAATAACTCGCTCGCAAACCGGCTGTCCAGAAACAATGGGGTCGATTTTTTCATATTAAAACAAATATAAAAAGGCAATGAAAAATCATGGTTTGTGTATTTTACAGTTTAAAACAAATCTTGATTTTTAGAAAATTTTCATGTATTTTATAAGTGTTAAAATCCATGTATTTTTAAAATGTTTGCGTATTTTAAAAAATTCATGTATTTTAGAATGTTCGCATATTTTAGAAAATGCAGGTATTAAAAATGTTTGTTTTTATTAAAAATGAAGACAAAAAGAAAAGAATAGTAGAAGCAGCAGGTTGGGATGCAAACACTATGAGAAAAGGTTGGCCCACAAAGCACAGTTGTGAATGAGAAAAAGGTGTTACGAATACATGGACACGACAGCGAAAAAATCCAAATAATTTCTATAAAATTTATTCATTTCAAGTATACTGTTAAATCATCTTAACTCATGACACCATTACCAGAATCCCTTAAAAAGAAGGACACCATCGCCAGAAGGAAAGATGTAACATTGGGAACATGAGATCTTTTTATTATGAAAAAAGATTTTGTTGCAGACTTGACGAGTTGTTCGCTTCAGAAACCATGCGAGTAACAAAAATCATAGCAAGCAAATCTTTTTTTCTGGGGTTTAAAAGGTAGGGGGTGGCCAAACTTTTCCCCTTGACCTGTCGGCGTCGCCGCGGCGTTCTCTACCCGCCGTCGATGGGAACCCCACATCTGTGTGTCTGGTTTGTGCCCCATAGGGTTCTCAAGTCCTCCATCATTGGTGAAGTTGTGGCACGAATAATGGTTCCTATCTTTCCCCATGTCTATGGCCATCCTCGGAGATGGTGTCGATCACAAGACATTCGTTTCGCTCTGATTACTCCCTCCGTCCTCAAGTACATGGCGTATTAATCTAGTCAAAAAGTCAATTCTTTCTGAATTTGACCAAATATATAGAAGAAAATATCAACAACTACAATATTGAATAAATATATTATTGAAATAAATCTAACGGTGGATATATTGATATTGATTTGATAATGTTTATCTTAATATTTTTGTATATATACTTGGTCGAACTTAGAAAGTGTTTACCTTCTGACTGAATTTATATGCCATCTATTTGGGGAGGGGGATAGTAACATCTATCCACAGCGGTGGCCTAAAGAGGGAATGTATCTACTTTATGTTTTTTGTTCTCTAGATCCATCTCCACGGGATGAAACTCGGCCAGATGCGGCTCCGTCAGGGAACTTGTGATGTTTGTGTTCCTCTCCTATGTTCTCAGAGTTGGGATTATCCTAGGAGAGGAACATCGATGACTTATTTGCCGCTGCTTTTACAAGCTCATGATCTTCGATAAGGTTACTATGGTAAGACAGGGACAGAAAGGCGATAAAGAACGTTGTTCACGGCGTGGTGTCAAGGGAAGTAGATGGAAGATGGTGATATTTTTTGAAGGACTTGTTTGTAATACTTTTTATTCTTGTTAGGGAGTTTTTCTTTTAAAGGGCTTATACCTGGCCTTGTGCCTTTTTCCACCGAAAGGAAAAAAAAGTTCCGGAAATACTTCACAGACGATACAACGCTGAACGACTCTCGGACGATGGCTAATCCAGCCGTTAGCTGCTGCTTCAGCTTTGCCCATGGATGGCGTGATATGCATGTCGTGCATGTATCGTCTGTTAATGTCGTCCATGTAGCAGTGCTCAAAAAGTTCATAGCAGAAAGCCAGAGGTGGCACAAAAAAAATGGTCTGCCAAACACTACAATACAACAGATTAAGGATCCGCTTGGTTCGGATTCCAAAACCAGCTTCTGCTTTGAAAAAACTGAATCTGAACCAAGGGCAAAAAAATGTACTGACAGATGATCAGTGGTGGCTGTATAGGCCGCGGAGGGGGCGATCGAACCAGTTCTTCTGCTGGAGTTGTGTACGCAGTTCTGCCACCCGTCTGGAACCCGAGTGCAACTTCAGGGCCAGGAGCCGAGTGCATCCTTCACTTTCAAACCGCTTGTCGCCCTGAATTAATCACACGGGCCGGCGTTTTATCAGTCCATTTTCTCCTTGGAACGAAGCTTTTCCAGTTTGTCACTCTCCCTGCAGATGCGGTCAGATCGACAGTAACTTGTGAATGGGAGTTTGTCCGAGCCCGTTTAGAAGCTTACTGGCGACACACAGGTGGATGCAGTCTCACCATCATTAGCAGGCCAGCCAGCATGCATGCATGCATGATGAGCGAGTACACATGCAAGGACCCCGAGCTGCCTTCTGGATTTTAGCCAGCGTGCTTGCAGCGCTGCGAGCTGCAGATAGCTATTGGATTATGCGTATACATGGCCGACAGACAACAAGATCATGGCCTCTCTTTCGGTGCCAAGCTCGGCATGCAATGCAGCCACGCCCAAGGCTTTAGGCTAGCAGCAGCAGCAGCAGGCACATGTGCATGATCCATCAGCTAGCTAGGCACTACTGTACATCTGGTAGTGGACGCTGCGTAGAGCATAGTGGAGTAGTAGTACACTGGTACTCCATCGGATAAATATGTGCATAAGGCGGAAATAGGTAAGATATGAGGCGGCCGATCCCTGACAGGCCGGCCCACCACCGACCCCATAGGTGTCCACAAAATCCCCAATCTGGCTTCCAGCTTGGAACCCTAGCTCACTCCACTCGCCTCTCTCGCTCCGTCTTGTCCTCTCCCCACTCGCATTCTGATCCAATCCGGCGCGACATCGAGCTCCGGCTCCGACGACGAGCTGGCTCTCCGCATTGCTTTGGAGCGGTCCAAGGTGGAGACCGAGAGCACCTCCGGATCTGCAGCTTCACCACAACTTCTGCGCTGGCCCAGCGCGGTCGCCGGACCTGGTCCTTTCCGGCCCGCGCTCAGCTCCGGCAGGACAGCGCAGTGCGCACCGCCCCCGCCCTGTCCCCTTCCCCTGCCGACCACTCCTCTGCGGGACAGCGGTGGGTGCTAGTGCCCGCACCATCGGCCCGCACACGCGCACTCCAGAATTGGAGGCGCGCGCCGCCCGCTACGAGTGGCAGCGGGCAAGGGAGAGGGAGGCGGCGGAGCGGTCCGTGCGCCATCGTCGCGGGATGCCGGTGGAGCTCCACGAGGACGAGCGGCTCCTCGCATGGGTCTATCGCCGGTCGCTCATGACGGCGGAGACAGACACTCGCCGCCTCCGGCGGAAGAACGCAAAGGCGCTCTGGCTAGTCATAGAGCAGTCGGAGTGGGAGGCGAAGGAGGCAGCTGCGGAGGCGGCTCGACTCGCCAAGCTGAAGTGACGGTAGGACAAGGCCATCCGCTGGATGAAGGGGCTGATCGTCCTGTCCTCCTCCGACTCCGATGACGGCAATGACGACAGCTCCTCCTCCTCCTCCTCTGACAAGATCCTCCACTAGCCGCAGATGCCTACAGCTACACCGGTGACCGGAAGGGCAAAGGCCCGGCGCGGAAGTGGTGATCCCACTCCTCCTCCAATATCTATATCGTTTTTAGTTGTTGATGTTTAAGAACTTGCATGGTGACAAACTCAGATGATCTTTTGGATGATGTGAAGCTCGTTTGTATCCGTTTGCAGCCGATTTTGTTGTCCGTTGTTCGATTGCGTAGAGTAGCTCACGCTGCATGTATGGTATGGATATAGGGTGCCTTATATGAGATACACGGATATAGAGAGGGAAATATGAGGCGTGCCCGATCAATGCCCGCGGACGCGTTTAAGGGGCCGGATTAGCACATCACGACTGTAGGTGCTCTAAGACATACATACCGATGCACAACAGGATATTATAACTCGATATATATGTTTACCCTCCACATTGCAATAATGGTGACTAGTCTATCTAAACCAAATTACCAAAAGCATGCATGCTTCTACCATACCCAGCTAATTTGAAGTGTTTTGTGTGCGTTTCGGCAAATATCGGCCGATCGATCAGAAGGAAGTGAAGGCGCAGCTGCCCGTGTGGTCGCCGCCGATCGATCAGAAGGAAGTGAAGGCGCAGCTGCCCGTGTGGTCGCCGCCGGCGTCGTCGTCGCTGCAGGGGGTGTGGGTGTGGCGGCCTTCGTAGGTGGTGATCACCATGCGGCAGTCCTCCGACAGCCGCTCCACACGCTTCTTCACGCGGCAGTTGCTGTGGGTGCACCGGTAGTAGCTCCTGCACGCACCCACACGTACGCAAATAAGACACACACACATATACAGGTTCAGAGAAGCCAATTTTGCCAGAAAAAATTCAGTAATTAATCCACAATAGATCTCTCGAGACACAGTACATCACATCACACGTGTCATAATAATCTATAATTGAAGTACTGGCACAGTTAACATTCATGAACACTGTATGATAATCATTGTGGAAAAAGATTGTAGTATCTATCACTACACACGTTCTTCAGTGTGAATACATGTATAACACTAAATATAGCAACAACACACCTAAGCCAAACCTCTTTTAAGTTTGACCGAGTTTGTAGACAAATATAGCAACATCTATAACACTAAATTAGCTTTATCAGAGTCAACATAACATGTATTTTCATACTATACATATTTGATGTTGTACATAGCAATTTATCTATAAAGTTGGTCAAACTTGAAAACGTTTGACTTGAGACTAACCAAGAACTTCAAGTTTTTGGAACAAAGGGAGTACAAGCTAAATGCAAGCATGGTCAGAACTTGACCAAAGCAGATAAGAAATGGGGGAAAGGGTCTCTATACAAAATAATAATAATTCAAAAACACCAAAACAGAAGGAAATAATACAGTATTGTAGAGGCATGCCCGCTTCAACCCAATAAGATTGGAGATTATTGAATTGGCACCGATGAATATTTGGTTACAACGCAGGGGAAGTCATGATCCATTGGAATTTTTCTAGGTTAGACTCAATGGAGTTTTCATTTGTAGTCAAGTACAAAAGTGTATCACAAGAAAGATTGGTAGGGTTTTTAATCCCACAAGCCTAACCAACTCTCTGGCTAGTTTCCGCCCCTGCATGGCGATTGTTGTAAGGAATGACAGTGGTAACCTTGTTTAAATTAATTAATAAATGGGATGTTTCTTAAAAAAAACTCTCTGGCTCGAAGGTTTAGAAAACGTAGTGTTAGGAACAACACGTGTTTGGTATATCATGTACTATCCAGATTCCTGAAAGAACTCAAAACACTAGAATTTCCGAATCCATGCATATAATAAATGATTCACAGCAAACGAACACATTGTAATTTAGTGTAGGAAAAGAGCGGAGATGATGGTGCATTGGACTTGAGGACTATTCACATGATTTTGAATGTATGTGAATAGGGAAAACGTAGGATTACAATATCATGTCACTCAAATGATGATGGTTTAATTTGTGACAAAGTTTATTTAGTTGCATGTATCACAGGAAAAACAAATGATTTTTTGTAAGAGGTTTAGGTGGATGCAAAGTTTCCTTTACAATGTAGTGCAAAGGAAGTCTTAGAAAAAAATCATGTGGCATTCAATCCTACAAATCATGCAATTCTTTTCCATTTTTTGCAGGTGATGTAACTATGATGCACACAACCAACAGCAACGCACACACACAAAGGATCATGCACATAAATAGCAAAAGTCATACATGACTGATGTTGTACCAAGGAGGATGCAAAAAAAAAAATGATGATCCATGCCGAGCAATTGCACATCCAATGAAGATGATGTAGGCATACATGATTTGAATGTGGACAAAACCACGCGAGCTAAAAACTGTGCATGCACCAGGCAAGCAACCCGGCCAGCAGCCAAGAGCGGTCTATAGGAACAGTTTATAAGAAATCCAGTTGCAATGCTCCAAAATTCCTATGAAAATCTTTGCAACAATATAGGATCTCAAAGTACAATACGGCGATGTTTGAGTTCATGTCAAAATTCCATTGAATTTGGATGGTAGAAATGAATTTCATATAATTTTGGCAACCCCAAAGCATGGTTGGACAGGTCATGGTATACTAATCAATCTAACACTACAATCTTTTTCATGGCATTCATATGATCAAAGTGTATGTAAATTCCTAAAGAATTTTATTTAATCAAGGACGCTCAGTTGAGTGATGCATATCAATTCGATATGTCTTGGAGATCGACACAACGATACTTCATTGTTATGCTTATTGTGTATACTAAATAATGAACAAGGCGCCCATTTTGGGAACACATGCTATAGTGCATATCTATCATACTTCCAAGTCTTTCTCAAGGTTATGTGTGGAGTGAGCGGAGATGGTAATGATTTGATTTTTTTAGAAACACCGAGTACAGTGTAGACGCTCGCATGCAAGTAAACCACCACCACATACACACACTCACACAACAACTACTGAAGACATGAGTTACGAAGCTTCGGATTGACGAATTCACCACATGGCCCACCGAAAGAATATATCACCTTAGTGGGGCACAAAGAGCATCAAACCTAAGGTTTGACCCCCGATGGGCTGTGAGTACAACCACCCTCATAAGAGTCCAAGCACAGGTTGGTTCTCGACAATGTTTGAATGTTGACCCAAAGGCTTGGAAAGTAGATATATGCGTACGGGTTTTTCAAGCAACTTAGAGATAAATGATTCATTTATAATGTGGGCAATGGATTAATTGTCACTTTTCTGATTACGAAGGGTAAATTACTTGGCTTCTGTAATCCAATAACATATCTTAAAATTGTTTGATTCAAAGGATTTTTTTATATAAAAAAAGAGGATTCCGGTCCTTAAGAATCCTCCTGTGTGGTTTTTAGGATTGTAAACATAGGAATCTTTCTAATGATTCGTTTGCACTAGATTTTATAGAAAAAAATTCATCAACATCTTGAAAGTAATTCTATGTCTTTCTGTGATGCAACCAAAAAAACAAAAACAAAAACATGTAGGATTTGAATGGACATGATATTGCTATTGCTATTGCTATCCCACTTTTTTTCTATTTCCGCCTTTTTAGAATCTGCAAATTAGAGTGCCCATTATGCGCAAACATAAATAAATAAATAGAGTGGCGATGAATGGGGACGACCGGCGGAATCTAAGGCACTTCGCAGTTCGCGCACATCCTCGAATTGGATCTGGGTATGTCATGCATATGTAGTACTCCTAGAAAACGAATTAGGGTAAGCACATGTGTGCATACCTGGGATGAAGGCTGTTCTTGACAACCTTCTGGCCGTACTTCCTCCACTTGTATCCGTCGTCCAGCACGTCCACTTCGCTCCTGGTCTGGAAGCAGAACCGCGGCTCCCTCATCTTCCTCCTCACCTTCATCTTTCCCTTCTCCGCCCCCTTCCACCTGCACGCCCACCACCATCCATCACCATACTCATCAGTCCCGTACGTAGCTAGCTCGTGAAACCCTAGCTGTTAGCACTATCACACGCCCAATCGTCCACTAACACGATACCGTACAGCAGGCATAGAGCAACACACATCTTACCATGAGCTCGGACCATGGCAGCTGGCTGTGGTGGTAGTAGTAGCACTAGCAAACTCGTTGCCCGCTCTGGCCGCCGATGTGCCCGCCTGAGAGAAAACCCAAGATTTCTAAGGAATCAAGGAAGAAACACCATGCGACAACAAAGGCGGTGTCAAGCATGCACGTCAGCGTCAGTTACCTCGCCGGTGCCGCCCAAGGGCGCGAACCCGGTGGACTTCTCGCAGGCGGCGGCGGAGTGGCAGAAGGGGATCCCCGGAAGCAGCGGGTACAGGCCTCCGCCATGGTCCGAGGAGAACATCACGCCGTGGTTCCCTGGCTGCTCTTGGAGCACCAGCGGCAGCTGGTGAAGCTTGTGCTGGTTCGGCAATGGAGCGAGGAGGGGAGGGGATGCGTACGGATCGAGCGCGTAGAGGCTGGGAAGGCACGCCCCCAGCTGGCTACCCCCTTCCATGCAGGATCATGCAAGCGATGGATCAGCGCGGCCTAGAAGCTTAGCTTGGGGGCATGAGATGCCAAGGAGAGGATAGAGAGAGGCTGAGAGAGAGAAAGAGAGAGGGGTAGGTGATTTCTTGCCTAGGTTTGAGAGAGAAAGGGGAACAAGAGCGGTGGGCAAGCTATAGCTGGGAAGGGGACTGGACAGAGACCCACCCTTTAAAGAGCCTTTTGCTCAAATTGTGGTACTGCTCGTTGCTGTAGCTGCTGATCCTGCAGATTCATCTATCGGCTCCTGCTTTTGTAGCTTGTGTGGTGATGCTTACCTGTTATAAACTAGCTAGCGTTGTTTGCATATGCTTTGTCAGTCATGCAACAAGTTCCCAAGTTCTTTCTATGCCAAAGCACATGATTTCACATTATTTCTCTAGAAGGAATTTCCGATTGTTAGAGTCATGCATTTTGATCCACGCACCAACCTACCGATCTACCGGATGGAGCTCTAGTTTTTCTTACTTTGGGGTTTTTTAGTAGAGTTATGTGGCGGCGCGCTTCGTTGATGGTGACGACGGTGCCAATCCGGAGAATAAATTTTTCTCAAGCCTCCCCATCTTGACGGTGTCGATTGTGGCGACTCCATGGCATGAATTCCTGCCGGTCTATCATTTGGCGAGGTTAGGGTTTGTTATTGTGATGGTGACGATGGCTTCCCTTTGCAGTTTGGTCCTCTGCCTCCTCTCTGTCACGTTGGTACGACCACCGGTGCCATCGAGCTCTTTGAGCTTTTTGGAGGTTGGGATCTTGGATATGTGCATTTTCCTGCGAAGATGACTTCAATAGTTTCTTCTCTAGGGCGATGGTTTAGTATGACCATGGCCTTGAGGATTTCTATCATCCACGATCAACAACGACTCGCTCTGACGATGGAAAGGCAGCAGCGGCGGTGCATCGCAATCGATTGAGGGAGCTTTAGGGTTGTGCATGTCCTACAATTCAAAATGTGTTCAATAAGTGCATGTAAATCATTGCCTAAGAGAAACACATTTTGGTCTCTCAACTAGTGGCAAATTGTAAGTTAGGCCACTAGATCAATTCTATACCTGATATCTTGGTCACAAAATTATTGAAACTGTCTAGAATTTGTCCCGTCCCCACTAAAAAATGAACGATGGCGTGTCAACAATTTTTTGACATGTAGTACCCTATTTTAGCAAAAAAATGAAAATGAACCAGGAAAAATGTGGAAAAAAATATATAAAAAACCATGATTTATGAAATTTTGGATGACAAATTCCAAGGGAAAAAAAGAAAATTGTACTATAAGAACTCATATATTTTGGAAGATACATATTAAAATTGCGAACCTTTTTCTGGAACAAAAAGTTATAGAAATTTTACTGATACTAGACAATTTGTTGTGGTTCCAACGAGATATAAATATTCTAATAAGTTAACCGTGATTTACATGCCCATATTAATGTGATTGTGCAAATAAATATTTATAAATCCTGCCCATGGTTTACCTAACTAAATAAAAATCATTTATTTGGTAAGAACTTATTGACTTATCAAAGAAAGCATAATTTTATTTGGTAAGTCACTAAAAGGTGAGAAGTTAAAGACATTTTTCAAGGAAAATTGGCGAAAAATATCAGAGATTGGAGGGAAAGAAATCAAAACAGGGAGATAGGAGGGCATACGTAAGGTTGGACGAAGCACTCTGCCTGGTATGAAAAGGAACATTGTTGTTTTTTGAAGTAGTAGAAAAAATCGAAATAAAGAAAAAAACAATAAAATAGCATGAAAGCTAGGTTTTTGTTTTGGATAATACAGTAAAATACCTGCAAAATGTAGAAAATAAAACCTTTCGATTTTTTGATCCATGATATTTCTAGCTATAAAATTTACCATTTTCAAAATTCAAGAACGTATTTTTTCTAGAACGTTTCTATTTTATAACATATCATGTTTTCTTGTTTTTCAAATCATATGATAATATTTTATGTCAACTGGGCTGCCATATGCATGAAACCTTAACTACATTATTGTCAAAATTGCCAATCATGTGAAACAGTTTTGACACTCGAGTAACAAAAATATTCCACATGGAGTTGATGGACCAATGTTAGACTGTGGCAAGATGGAAGAACCAAATATATTTTTCCTTAATAAGTACCTAAATGCATGTAAACTATTTTCCCACATTATATTTCACTGACAGGATACAAATAAAGCGGTACATCAGATAGATAGCGGAAGCACTACGGTGTATCCTTTTCAATCCCATGTAGCAATCAAACTTGGATCCATGACATTTCTAGTCATAAAATTTGCATTTTCAAAATTGAATTATGCATTTTCTAGCTATAAATTTGCATTTTGAAATTGCAATTATGCATTTTTCTAGAACCTTTCTGTTTTGTATTGTACTGTATTATCTTGTTTTTAAACCATATGATACTATTTGTGTCGGCAGGGCTGCCATATGCACGAAACCTTAACCGCATATATATCTATATCTATATAGCAATATAAAAAGATCCAAAGGGGCAAATCCAGTTAATCTCAGCCATCAAACTATGTGCATCCGACGTTCTAGATTGCTCCAATGGTGAGCGCTCAACACATTTAGCGTGTAATAATATCATACCAAATATTACTGTTAGCACTGACCACATAATTAATATCCTACCTTTCCTACAAAAATATCATGCCTAATATCAGAATGCAATTAATATCCTACATTTTTTGGAACTCTCAATTAATACTCTACTTGATATCAACGTGCATTGCATGTACTGTGCATGTGAAACAATTTTGACACTCAGAAACAAAAATATTTCGTGGAGTTGATGGACCAAAGTTAGCTGTGGCTAGACTGAAGAACCAAATATCTCCCTCTGTTCCTTGATATAAGGTGTATAGATTTTTGAGAAAAAATCCGGAATATAAGGTGTATTGCGTTGCACCGCTCATTTGGATCACTTTTTTAGGGATATGATTACATTTCCTTATATTAGGATAGCTTCTCTATTTTCTCATGTCGATTAGTCAGGTGTAATCTCACCCAAAACTTGTGAAATTTTTCCTCCACGTGCGTTCTTTAATTTCCGTGCCAAAAATTATACACCCTATATTTAGGAATGGAGGGAGTATGTTTTCCCCTTAATTACCTAGATGCATGTAAACTATTTTCCCACATTATATTTCACTGACTGGGTACAAATAAAGCGGTCCATGAGATAGATAGCTGAAGCACTATGATGTATCCTTTTCTTTCCCAAGCACCGTCAAACTTGTGTTTCGGAAGAGACACATGGACACCTGCAATGAAAATCATTTCAATCACAGCTTTCGTTTTGTTTTCAAGTTTCAACAGAGCTCCTTCCCCACTTTGAGCAAGAAAATTCAGGAGGGGCATGCATATCATTACCGGGCGCTTGTTGGGGGTGCAAGATTTTCAGTGATTGTACCTTTTGCTCCCGGCAATTGCTCAATAATTGTGGGGGAGTTTACACCAAAAGCCTCGCACACACTTCACTGCACACGCTCCCTCTTTTCTTGAAAAATCATCACGACGACCCATCTGCCATGATGCATCATGGACACACAGCTCATCGATACCAGCCACCAGCAGATGTACACACAGATTTACAGATGGACGAACGATAGATGCATGTCCATGCAAATGCTTACTCGAGGATGACAACAGCCGTATGCCCCAGCCAGTATACCAGACGCAACAGTCTTTCCATTTGTATCTGGGATCTTGCTAGGCTAGCTCCTCACCAGAAATCAATCCATGTGCACAGTTCTTTTTCCATGTACTCGTACGTACGAGGGACCGAGGGAGGAAGCAAGCGTAGGTAGAATCCATGCCCAATCATGCGTATCGATCTGCGGTGGCCAGCCAGTGCTTGTGGTCATCCTGCATCTCTGCTCGTGCATATGGCCACACGCATGATACACCGTTTGAAAACTTGATCAGGTTCAGCTGCGCCTCAATGGCCGGGCAAGCTAGTGGTGGGGCTAGCCGCGGCAGAAGACAGCAGCCATGGCCAACCAAACGCATTGCTGCTGCAGCACTCGCACTGATGTTTTCTTTCCAGATTAACCTACAGCTACAGCGGAGCTGCCGCCCGAGGGAATTTTTATCATTGCAGATGCTGCGAAAAGCCTCTTCTTCAGGGCCATCTACCCTCCCCAACCCAGAGTGCCACTTGCTTAATTTGCCCTACCTCATGCGGTAGCAATAGCATCTCCCTTTATCTCACAAACCCAGTGGACAGTGCAGATTTCTGCAGGATTGTATCCGGATCAGGGGAGATCCGAGGGCGGTGTGCAATTGCCAATTGGTCATTGTCGTGGTACTAAGACTAACAGTAGAGTAGGGGGTAAGTATGGAGAGATAAGATCCTAGCTATGGCGAAGTTGTACACACGAGTTTTACGAGTTCAGGCCCTTCTCAGAAGAAGTAACAACCCTACGTCTTGGAGCCCGGAGGCGGTCGACTGGATTATGTATGTGTGTGTTTACAAGGGTGCGAACCCTTGTCTCAGAGTGCGCCAGGACCCCGGCCATCCCCTGTTATCAAGGGTTCAATGTACATAAAGAAGAAGCGTTACAGGTAACGTCCGTAATAAAGTGCTATAAATGATCATTAAGTCTATGAATAAACGCCCGACCGTTGCTGTGCTGAGCGACTTTTGATCTTCGGTATGTCGAGTGATTTCTTGCACGGTCGAATGCTTGTGGTCGAGTGACCTAAAGAAGGAGGGGTCTTCGAGTGAATGGTAGGTCGAGTGGATTGCACTCGTCACCTTTGTTGGGCCCTCCCTATTGCCTCTTGAACTTCTTTGTTTCTAAGACAGTGACCTTGGGTAGGACGCATAGGTCAGGCCTATTACCCTACCCCAGGTCTATGTCCTCATCATTAGCCCCCGAATGGATTGAGGTCCGAGTGAAAAGAAGGTTGAAGTTGATCTTGCTCTGTCTCTCAGCTATTCATCTCTGGACGGAGGCCAGCGTTTGTATTTCGGCTTCGTTTCAGTCGTCTTGATCGATTGGTTTTTATAATGTCACCCGTCGAGTGCTGTCTTTGACGCGAAATCTTTGGCGTGATCGGTTGCAAAGGATCCCGGATTTCGCGGGATTCGAAATTTCGGGGGAAGCGCGCCAGGCGGAGCGCGCCGTGGTAAGCTGAGTGGATAAACATGACGTTTCGATTTTTGTGCCACCTTTTTCGCCACGTATGCTGCGTGCGACTGTTGAGGGATTTGACAGGATCGCCCGGGCCTATGCGTCAGCCACTCGGAAGTGGGCCTTTAAAAGCGACAAGGCCGAGGCATCAGCACTGTGCGTGCCCATTCTCCTTCTTCTTCCTCTTGTTCCTCCACCCCATCCGGCTTCTCCACTCTCGACGCCGCCGCTCCGCCGCCATGGGGAAGGAAAAAAGGGCGGCGCTGGAACGCGTGAAGAAGGCGACGGGGGCGGCGAGAAGCAAGAAGACGAATCGGGGATCTTCATCGCGCTCGGGGCTGCCGTCGGGTTGGGTCCAAGGAGATTGGATCCGATCTTCGCTTCGGCAGGAAGACTTGGATGAGATGGCCGAGTTAGGGCTGATCGTCCATGAAGCTGCGCGGCTGCCGGGGGGGGGGGGACGGAGCCGCAGCCGCGACCGGGTGAGTGTGTTCTGCTCGCCACCCATGTCGACCACGGCTTCTCGCTTCCTCCGCACCTTTTTTTCGAGGTTTCTTGAATTTCTTTGGGGGCCAACTCCACCATTTTACTCCCAACACCATCACGTATCTTGCCGTCTTCGTGTCCATGTGCGAGAGTTTCCTGGGATGCCGACCACACTGGGGTCTTTTCAAGCACATTTTCACCATCCGCTCCCAAACAGTGAAGAAAGCAAACTCAAACGACGAGAAAACCCATGTTATCCAGATGTGTGGGGGTCTGGGAATCCAGAAGAGGAAGAGGAGCTCTTTTCCTTCGATGACCCTTCCTGAGTCGGTCAGGGGCTGGCAGTCGACCTGGTTCTACTACCGGGACATCGCGACTCCAGGCTAGTCGAATGGACTCCCACCTTTTTCTTTCGATCGTGTTCAAACTCCATCTTCGTTGAAAATGACCGCCGCGGAGAAGGCGGAGACAGGCATGCTTGTCGAGAGGGTGGTCCAGCTGATCAACCAAGGCGTCACCGGCATGGATCTGTTGGAGGTGTTCCTCAGTCGGCGCATCCAACCGCTCCAGGCCCGTGACTGAAGGAAATATGCCCTAGAGGCAATAATAAAGTATTATTTATTTCCTTATATCATGATAAATGTTTATTATTCATGCTAGAATTGTATTAACCGGAAACATAATACATGTGTGAATATATAGACAAACAGAGTGTCACTAGTATGCCTCTACTTGACTAGCTCGTTAAATCAAAGATGGTTATGTTTCCTAGCCATAGACATAAGTTGTCATTTGATTAACGAGATCACCTCATTAGGAGAATGACGTGATTGACTTGACCCATTCCGTTAGCTTAGCACTCAATCGTTTAGTATGTTGCTATTGCTTTCTTCATGACTTATACATGTTCCTATGACTATGAGATTATGCAACTCCCGTTTACCGGAGGAACACTTTGTGTGCTACCAAACGTCACAACGTAAATGGCTGATTATAAAGGTGCTCTACAGGTGTCTCCAAAGGTACTTGTTGGGTTGGCATATTTCGAGATTAGGATTTGTCACTCCAATTGTCGGAGAGGTATCTCTGGGCCCACTCGGTAATGCACATCACTATAAGCCTTGCAAGCATTGTGACTAATGAGTGTGTTGCGGGATGATGTGTTACGGAACGAGTAAAGAGACTTGCCGGTAACGAGATTGAACTAGGTATCGAGATACCGACGATCAAATCTCGGGCAAGTAACATACCGGTGACAAAGGGAACAACGTATGTTGTTATGCGGTCTGACCGATAAAGATCTTCGTAGAATATGTGGGAGCCAATATGGGCATCCAGGTCCCGCTATTGGTTATTGACCGGAGACGTGTCTCGGTCATGTCTACATAGTTCTCGAACCCGTAGGGTCCGCACGCTTAACGTTACGATAACAGTTTTATTGAGTTTTGATGTACCGAAGGAGTTCGGAGTCCCGGATGAGATCGGGGATATGACGAGGAGTCTCGAAATGGTCGACACGTAAAAATCGATATATTGGATGACTATATTCGGACTTCGGAAAAGTTCCGAGTGATTCAGGTATTTTTCGGAGTACCGGAGAGTTACGGGAATTCGTATTGGGCCTTAATGGGCCATACGGGAAAGGAGAGAAATGCCTCAAAAGGTGGCCGCACCCCTCCCCATGGTCTGGTCCGAATTGGACTAGGGAAGGGGGGCGCACCCTTCCTACTTTCTCCTTCCCCCTTCCCTTCTCCTACTCCCACAAGGAAAGGAGGAGTCCTACTCCCGGTGGGAGTAGGACTCCCCCCTATGGCGCGCCTCTCCCCTTGGCCGGCTGCCTCCCCCTTGCTCCTTTATATACGGGGACATGGGGGCACCCCAGAGACACAACAATTGATCCTTGAGATCTCTTAGCTGTGTGAGGTGCCCCCCCTCCACCATATTGCACCTCGATAATACCGTTGCGGAGCTTAGGCGAAGCCCTGCGTCGGTGGAACATCATCATCGTCACCACACCGTCGTGCTGACGAAACTCTCCCTCAACACTTGGCTGGATCGGAGTTCGAGGGACGTCATCGAGCTGAACGTGTGTAGAACTCGGAGGTGCCGTACGTTCGGTATTTGATCGGTCGGATCGTGAAGCCGTACGACTACATCAACCGCGTTGTGATAACGCTTCCGCTGTCGGTCTACGAGGGTACGTGGACAACACTCTCTCCTCTCGTTGCTATGCATCACCATGATCTTGCGTGTGCGTAGGAATTTTTTTGAAATTACTACGTTCCCCAACAGTGGCATCCGAGCCTGGTTTTATGCGTTGATGCTATGCACGAGTAGAACACAAGTGAGTTGTGGGCGATATAAGTCATACTGCTTACCAGCATGTCATACTTTGGTTCAGCGGTATTGTGAGATGAAGTGGCCCGGACCGACATTACGCGTACGCTTACGCGAGACTGGTTTCACCGTTGCGAGCACTCGTTGCTTAAAGGTGACCGGCGGGTGTCTGTCTCTCTCACTTTAGTTGAACCGAGTGTGGCTACGCCCGGTCCTTGCGAAGGTTAAAACAGCACCAACTTGACAAACTATCGTTGTGGTTTTGATGCGTAGGTAAGAACGGTTCTTGCTAAGCCCGTAGCAGCCACGTAAAATATGCAACAACAAAGTAGAGGACGTCTAACTTGTTTTTGCAGGGCATGTTGTGATGTGATATGGTCAAGACATGATGTGATATAATGTGTTGTATGAGATGATCATGTTTTGTAACCGAGTTATCGGCAACTGGCAGGAGCCATATGGTTGTCGCTTTATTGTATGAGATGCAATCGCCATGTAATAGTTTTACTTTATCACTAAGCGGTAGCGATAGTCGTAAAAGCAATAAGTTGGCGAGACGACAACGATGCTACGATGGAGATCAAGGTGTTGCGCCGGTGACGATGGTGATCATGACGGTGCTTCGGAGATGGAGATCACAAGCACGGTGCTTCGGAGATGGAGATCACAAGCACAAGATGATGATGGCCATATCATATCACTTATATTGATTGCATGTGATGTTAATCCTTTATGCATCTTATCTTGCTTTGTTTGACGGTAGCATTATAAGATGATCCTTCGCTAAATTATCAAAGTATAAGTGTTCTCCCTGAGTATGCACCGTTGCGAAAGTTCTTCGTGCTGAGACACCACGTGATGATCGGGTGTGATAGGCTCTACGTTCAAATACAACGGGTGCAAAACAGTTGCACACGCGGAATACTCAGGTTAAACTTGACGAGCCTAGCATATAACAGATATGGCCTCGGAACACGGAGACCGAAAGGTCGAGCGTGAATCATATAGTAGATATGATCAACATAGTGATGTTCACCATTGAAACTACTCCATCTCACGTGATGATCGGACATGGTTTAGCTGATATGGATCACGTGATCACTTAGAGGATTAGAGGGATGTCTATCTAAGTGGGAGTTCTTAAGTAATATGATTAATTGAACTTGAATTTATCATGAACTTAGTACCTGATAGTATTTTGCTTGTCTATGTTAATTGTAGATAGATGGCCCGTGCTGTTGTTCTGTTGAATTTTAATGTGTTTCTTGAGAAAGCAAAGTTGAAAGATGATGGTAGCAATTACATGGACTGGGTCCGTAACTTGATGATTATCCTCATTGCTGCACAGAAGAATTACGTCCTGGAAGCACCGCTGGGTGCCAGGCCTGCTGCAGGAGCAACACCAGATGTTATGAACGTCTGGCAGAGCAAAGCTGATGACTACTCGATAGTTCAGTGTGCCATGCTTTACGGCTTTGAACCGGGTCTTCAACGACGTTTTGAATGTCATGGAGCATATGAGATGTTCCAGGAGTTGAAGTTAATATTTCAAGCAAATGCCCGAATTGAGAGATATGAAGTCTCCAATAAGTTCTTCAGCTGCAAGATGGAAGAGAATAGTTCTGTCAGTGAGCATATACTCAAAATGTCTGGGTATAACAATCACTTAATTCAACTGGGAGTTAATCTTCCGGATGATAGCGTTATTGACAGAATTCTTCAATCACTGCCACCAAGCTACAAGAGCTTCGTGATGAACTATAATATGCAAGGGATGAGTAAGACAATTCCCGAGCTCTTGCAATGCTAAAGGCTGTAGAGGTAGAAATCAAAAAGGAGCATCAAGTGTTGATGGTCAATAAGACCACCAGTTTCAAGAAAAAGGGTAAAGGGAAGAAGAAAGGGAACTTCAAGAAGAACAGCAAACAAGTTGCTGCTCAGGAGAAGAAACCCAAGTCTGGACCTAAGCCTGAAACTGAGTGCTTCTACTGCAAGCAAACTGATCACTGGAAGCGGAACTGCCCAAAGTATTTGGCGGATAAGAAGGATGGCAAGGTGAACAAAGGTATATGTGATATACATGTTATTGATGTGTACCTTACTAATGCTCGCAGTAGCACCTGGGTATTTGATACTGGTTCTGTTGCTAATATTTGCAACTCGAAACAGGGGCTACGGATTAAGCGAAGATTGGCTAAGGACGAGGTGACGATGCGCGTGGGAAATGGTTCCAAAGTCGATGTGATCGCGGTCGGCACGCTACCTCTACATCTACCTTCGGGATTAGTTTTAGACCTGAATAATTGTTATTTGGTGCCAGCGTTGAGCATGAACATTACATCTGGATCTTGTTTGATGCGAGACGGTTATTCATTTAAATCAGAGAATAATGGTTGTTTTATTTATATGAGTAATATCTTTTATGGTCATGCACCCTTGAAGAGTGGTCTATTTTTGTTGAATCTCGATAGTAGTGATACACATATTCATAATATTGAAACCAAAATATGCAGAGTTGATAATGATAGTGCAACTTATTTGTGGCACTGCCGTTTAGGTCATATCGGTGTAAAGCGCAAGAAGAAACTCCATACTGATGGACTTTTGGAACCACTTGATTATGAATCACTTGGTACTTGCGAACCGTGCCTCATGGGCAAGATGACTAAAACACCGTTCTCCGGAACTATGGAGAGAGCAACAGATTTGTTGGAAATCATACATACATATGTATGTGGTCCGATGAATGTTGAGGCTCGTGGCGGATATCGTTATTTTCTCACCTTCACAGATGATTTAAGCAGATATGGGTATATCTACTTAATGAAACATAAGTCTGAAACATTTGAAAAGTTCAAAGAATTTCAGAGTGAAGTTGAAAATCATCGTAACAAGAAAATAAAGTTTCTACGATCAGATCGTGGAGGAGAATATTTGAGTTACGAGTTTGGTCTACATTTGAAACAATGCGGAATAGTTTCGCAACTCACGCCACCCGGAACACCACAGCGTAATGGTGTGTCCGAACGTCGTAATCGCACTTTACTAGATATGGTGCGATCTATGATGTCTCTTACTGATTTACCACTATCGTTTTGGGGTTATGCTTTAGAGACGGCTGCATTCACGTTAAATAGGGCACCATCAAAATCCGTTGAGACGACGCCTTATGAACTGTGGTTTGGCAAGAAACCAAAGTTGTCGTTTCTTAAAGTTTGGGGCTGCGATGCTTATGTGAAGAAACTTCAACCTGATAAGCTCGAACCCAAATCGGAGAAATGTGTCTTCATAGGATACCCAAAGGAGACTGTTGGGTATACCTTCTATCACAGATCCGAAGGCAAAACTTTTGTTGCTAAATTCGGAAATTTTCTAGAGAAGGAGTTTCTCTCGAAAGAAGTGAGTGGGAGGAAAGTAGAACTTGATGAGGTAACTATACCTGCTCCCTTATTGGAAAGTAGTTCATCACAGAAACCAGTTTCTGAGACACCTACACCAATTAGTGAGGAAGTTAATGATGATGATCATGAAACTTCAGATCAAGTTATTACTGAACCTCGTAGATCAACCAGAGTAAGATCCGCACCAGAGTGGTATGGTAATCCTGTTCTGGAAGTTATGTTACTAGACCATGACGAACCTACGAACTATGAAGAAGCGATGGTGAGCCCAGATTCCGCAAAATGGCTTGAGGCCATGAAATCTGAGATGGGATCCATGTATGAGAACAAAGTATGGACTTTGGTTGACTTGCCCAATGATCGGCAAGCCATTGAAAATAAATGGATCTTCAAGAAGAAGACTGACGCTGATGGTAATGTTACTGTCTATAAAGCTCGACTTGTTGCGAAAGGTTTTCGACAAGTTCAAGGGATTGACTACGATGAGACCTTCTCACCCGTAGCGATGCTTAAGTCTGTCCGAATCATGTTAGCAATTGCCGCATTTTATGATTATGAAATTTGGCAAATGGATGTCAAAACTGCATTCCTGAATGGATTTCTGGAAGAAGAGTTGTATATGATGCAACCAGAAGGTTTTGTCGATCCAAAGGGAGCTAACAAAGTGTGCAAGCTCCAGCGATCCATTTATGGACTGGTGCAAGCCTCTCGGAGTTGGAATAAACGCTTTGATAGTGTGATCAAAGCATTTGATTTTATACAGACTTTTGGAGAAGCCTGTATTTACAAGAAAGTGAGTGGGAGCTCTGTAGCATTTCTGATATTATATGTGGATGACATATTACTGATTGGAAATGATATAGAATTTCTGGATAGCATAAAGGGATACTTGAATAAGAGTTTTTCAATGAAAGACCTCGGTGAAGCTGCGTATATATTGGGCATCAAGATCTATAGAGATAGATCAAGACGCTTAATTGGACTTTCACAAAGCACATACCTTGACAAAGTTTTGAAGAAGTTCAAAATGGATCAAGCAAAGAAAGGATTCTTGCCTGTGTTGCAAGGTGTGAAGTTGAGTAAGACTCAATGCCCGACCACTGCAGAAGATAGAGAGAAGATGAAAGATGTCCCCTATGCTTCAGCCATAGGCTCTATCATGTATGCAATGCTGTGTACCAGACCTGATGTATGCCTTGCTATAAGTCTAGCAGGAAGGTACCAAAGTAATCCAGGAGTGGATCACTGGACAGCGGTCAAGAACATCCTGAAATACCTGAAAAGGACTAAGGATATGTTTCTCGTTTATGGAGGTGACAAAGAGCTCATCGTAAATGGTTACGTTGATGCAAGCTTTGACACTGATCCGGACGATTCTAAATCGCAAACCGGATACGTATTTACATTGAACGGTGGAGCTGTCAGTTGGTGCAGTTCTAAACAAAGCGTCGTGGCGGGATCTACATGTGAAGCGGAGTACATAGCTGCTTCGGAAGCAGCAAATGAAGGAGTCTGGATGAAGGAGTTCATATCCGATCTAGGGGTCATACCTAGTGCATCGGGTCCAATGAAAATCTTTTGTGACAATACTGGTGCAATTGCCTTGGCAAAGGAATCCAGATTTCACAAGAGAACCAAGCACATCAAAAGACGCTTCAATTCCATCCGGGATTTAGTCCAGGTGGGAGACATAGAAATTTGCAAGATACATACGGATCTGAATGTTGCAGACCCGTTGACTAAGCCTCTTCCACGAGCAAAACATGATCAGCACCAAGGCTCCATGGGTGTAAGAATCATTACTGTGTAATCTAGATTATTGACTCTAGTGCAAGTGGGAGACTGAAGGAAATATGCCCTAGAGGCAATAATAAAGTATTATTTATTTCCTTATATCATGATAAATGTTTATTATTCATGCTAGAATTGTATTAACCGGAAACATAATACATGTGTGAATATATAGACAAACAGAGTGTCACTAGTATGCCTCTACTTGACTAGCTCGTTAATCAAAGATGGTTATGTTTCCTAGCCATAGACATAAGTTGTCATTTGATTAACGAGATCACCTCATTAGGAGAATGACGTGATTGACTTGACCCATTCCGTTAGCTTAGCACTCGATCGTTTAGTATGTTGCTATTGCTTTCTTCATGACTTATACATGTTCCTATGACTATGAGATTATGCAACTCCCGTTTACCGGAGGAACACTTTGTGTGCTACCAAACGTCACAACGTAAATGGGTGATTATAAAGGTGCTCTACAGGTGTCTCCAAAGGTACTTGTTGGGTTGGCGTATTTCGAGATTAGGATTTGTCACTCCAATTGTCGGAGAGGTATCTCTGGGCCCACTCGGTAATGCACATCACTATAAGCCTTGCAAGCATTGTGACTAATGAGTTAGTTGCGGGATGATGTGTTACGGAACGAGTAAAGAGACTTGCCGGTAACGAGATTGAACTAGGTATCGAGATACCGACGATCAAATCTCGGGCAAGTAACATACCGGTGACAAAGGGAACAACGTATGTTGTTATGCGGTCTGACCGATAAAGATCTTCGTAGAATATGTGGGAGCCAATATGGGCATCCAGGTCCCGCTATTGGTTATTGACCGGAGACGTGTCTCGGTCATGTCTACATAGTTCTCGAACCCGTAGGGTCCGCACGCTTAACGTTACGATGACAGTTTTATTGAGTTTTGATGTACCGAAGGAGTTCGGAGTCCCGGATGAGATCGGGGATATGACGAGGAGTCTCGAAATGGTCGAGACGTAAAAATCGATATATTGGACGACTATATTCGGACTTCGGAAAGGTTCCGAGTGATTCGGGTATTTTTCGGAGTACCGGAGAGTTACGGGAATTCGTATTGGGCCTTAATGGGCCATACGGGAAAGGAGAGAAAGGCCTCAAAAGGTGGCCGCACCCCTCCCCATGGTCTGGTCCGAATTGGACTAGGGAAGGGGGGCGCACCCTTCCTTCTTTCTCCTTCCCCCTTCCCTTCTCCTACTCCCACAAGGAAAGGAGGAGTCCTACTCCCGGTGGGAGTAGGACTCCCCCCTATGGCGCGCCTCTCCCCTTGGCCGGCTGCCTCCCCCTTGCTCCTTTATATACGGGGGCAGGGGGGCACCCCAGAGACACAACAATTGATCCTTGAGATCTCTTAGCCGTGTGCGGTGCCCCCCTCCACCATATTACACCTCGATAATACCGTTGCGGAGCTTAGGCGAAGCCCTGCGTCGGTGGAACATCATCATCGTCACCACGCCGTCGTGCTGACGAAACTCTCCCTCAACACTCGGCTGGATCGGAGTTCGAGGGACGTCATCGAGCTGAACGTGTGTAGAACTCGGAGGTGCCGTACGTTCGGTACTTGATCGGTCGGATCGTGAAGACGTACGACTACATCAACCGCGTTGTGATAACGCTTCCGCTGTCGGTCTACGAGGGTACGTGGACAACACTCTCCCCTCTCGTTGCTATGCATCACCATGATCTTGCGTGTGCGTAGGAAATTTTTTGAAATTACTACGTTCCCCAACAGTGACCACTCCATGTGGATGTACTCCGGGGCCGGTGACACAACTCGTGTTCATCTAGAGGAGGTGCCGTCCAAAACCGTGGCCAAATGGCTGAGGGGCATCACCGGGAACAAGGACAACCCCAGGGGCGCCACGAGAGTCAACCCTTACAGCGACAGCAACCAGCCAGACAAGGTTTGACAGCTATCACCGATTGTACTTGGACGTATTTCCCGGCTATTTGCTAATCTGACTGATTTCCACTCGGCTTATTGTCTTGTAGATTTATACAGAGATGTACTCAATGCCCAATGGCGAACAAGCTCTGGAGCAGGACCAGGAGGGCGAGGACAGCGCGGAGGAGAGCGGCGAATGGGAGTCACCAGCCGACGATGACGAAGATGAGAGCAACGAGTCGGACGATGAGGAGGTAGTCGAGTCACCGCCTCGTTTAGGACGTCGATCCAAGCAGCATCATGATCCCGCGGGCAGGCGCGGTAAGGCTGCGGCCTCGAGCGCTCCATCTCAAAAGCGCGCTCGATCTTCGACTTCAGAATTGGCTGAGAAAGTCACCAAGCAGCCCAAAATCAATCCCCCGAAGGCTCGGAAGACCTGGATGTTCCTGTTGCTTCTGGGTAAGCGTTTTCCCCCTGTTTTCTTGTTCCGACTGACTCTCCCGTCCTGACCGAGTGAATGATGAACTTTTCCAGCCCGGCTTCTGCCGCGACTGACATGGACATTGACAATGTCCCAGACGATGAAGAAACCGATGATGCAGCTACCTCCAAAGCCAGTAAGTCTGCCCGACTCAAATTTATTTGGTCAACTGGATTGTCCGTCAGTTGTCTCTCTGATTTTTTCTGTTTGTTGCAGCTCTACGGGACGTTGTTGTGCTTCCGGACGATGAAGAAGAAGTGCCACTGAGGGAGAGGAGGGGGAGGGACAAGGTGAAGGAAATATGCCCTAGAGGCAACAATAAAGTTATTATTTATTTCCTTATATCATAATAAATGTTTATTATTCATGCTAGAATTGTATTAACCGGAAACATAATACTTGTGTGAATACATAGACAAACAGAGTGTCACTAGTATGCCTCTACTTGACTAGCTCGTTGATCAAAGATGGTTATGTTTCCTAGCCATAGACATGAGTTGTCATTTTATTAACGGGATCACATCATTAGGAGAATGATGTGATTGACTTGACCCATTCCGTTAGCTTAGCACTCGATCGTTTAGTATGTTGCTATTGCTTTCTTCATGACTTATACATGTTCCTATGACTATGAGATTATGCAACTCCCGTTTACCGGAGGAACACTTTGTGTGCTACCAAACGTCACAACGTAACTGGGTGATTATAAAGGTGCTCTACAGGTGTCTCCGAAGGTACTTGTTGGGTTGGCGTATTTCGAGATTAGGATTTGTCACTCCGATTGTCGGAGAGGTATCTCTGGGCCCACTCGGTAATGCACATCACTTAAGCCTTGCAAGCATTGCAACTAATGAGTTAGTTGCGGGATGATGTATTACGGAACGAGTAAAGAGACTTGCTGGTAACGAGATTGAACTAGGTATTGAGATACCGACGATCGAATCTCGGGCAAGTAACATACCGATGACAAAGGGAACAACATATGTTGTTATGCGGTCTGACCAATAAAGACCTTCGTAGAATATGTGGGAGCCAATATGAGCATCCAGGTTCTGCTATTGGTTATTGACCGAAGACGTGTCTCGGTCATGTCTACATAGTTCTCGAACCCGTAGGGTCCGCACGCTTAACGTTTCGATGACAGTTATATTATGAGTTTATATGTTTTGATGTACCGAAGGTTGTTCGGAGTCCCGGATGTGATCACGGACATGACGAGGAGTCTCGAAATGGTCGAGACATGAAGATTGATATATTGGAAGCCTATATTTGGATATCGGAAGTGTTCCGGGTGAAATCGGGATTTTACCTAAGTACCGGAGGGGTTACCGGAACCCCCCCGGGGGTTAAAGGGCCATAGTGGGCCTTAGTGGAGAAGAGGAGAGGCGGCCAGGGCAAGGGCCGCGCGCCCCTCCCCCTAGTCCGAATAGGACAAGGAGAGGGGGGCGGCGCCCCCCCTTTCCTTCTTCTCCTCCACCTCTTTCCCCCTCTTCTCCTAATCCAACAAGGAAAAGGGAGGGAGTCCTACTCCCGGTGGGAGTAGGACTCCTCCTGGCGCGCCCCCTCCTGGCCGGCCGCACCTCCCCCTTGCTCCTTTATATACGGGGGCAGGGGGGCACCCTAGAGAGACAACAATTGATCGTTTGATCTTTTAGCCGTGTGCGGTGCCCCCCTCCACCATAGTCCACCTCGATAATACTGTAGCCGTGCTTATGCGAAGCCCTGCGTCGGTAGAACATCATCATCGTCACCACGCCGTCATGCTGACATAACTCTCCCTCAACACTCGGCTGGATCGGAGTTCGAGGGACGTCATCGGGCTGAACGTGTGCTGAACTCGGAGGTGCCGTACGTTCGGTATTTGATCGGTCGGATCGTGAAGACGTACGACTACATCAACCGCGTTGTGCTAACGCTTCCGCTTTCGGTCTACGAGGGTACGTAGACAACACTCTCCCCTCTCGTTGCTATGCATCACCATGATCTTGTGTGTGCGTAGGAATTTTTTTGAAATTACTACGTTCCCCAACAGTGGCATCCGAGCCAGGTTTTATGCGTTGATGTTATATGCACGAGTAGAACACAAGTGAGTTGTGGGCGATATAAGTCATACTGCTTACCAGCATGTCATACTTTGGTTCGGCGGTATTGTTGGATGAAGCGGCCCGGACCGACATTACGCGTACGCTTACGCGAGACTGGTTCTACCGACGTGCTTTGCACACAGGTGGCTGGCGGGTGTCAGTTTCTCCAACTTTAGTTGAACCGAGTGTGGCTACGCCCGGTCCTTGCGAAGGTTAAAACAGCACCAACTTGACAAACTATCGTTGTGGTTTTGATGCGTAGGTAAGAACGGTTCTTGCTAAGCCCATAGCAGCCACGTAAAATTTGCAACAACAAAGTAGAGGACGTCTAACTTGTTTTTGCAGGGCATGTTGTGATGTGATATGGTCAAGACATGATGCTAAATTTTATTGTATGAGATGATCATGTTTTGTAACCGAGTTATCGGCAACTGGCAGGAGCCATATGGTTGTCGCTTTACTGTATGCAATGCAATCGCCCTGTAATGCTTTACTTTATCACTAAGCGGTAGCGATAGTCGTAGAAGCATAAGATTGGCGAGACGACAACGATGCTACGATGAAGATCAAGGTATCACGCCGGTGACGATGGTGATCATGACGGTGCTTCGGAGATGGAGATCACAAGCACAAGATGATGATGGCCATATCATATCATTTATATTGATTGCATGTGATGTTTATCTTTTATGCATCTTATCTTGCTTTGATTGACGGTAGCATTATAAGATGATCCCTCACTAAATTATCAAAGTCTAAGTGTTCTCCTTGAGTATGCACCATTGCGAAAGTTCTTCGTGCTGAGACACCACGTGATGATAGGGTGTGATAGGCTCTATGTTCAAATACAACGGGTGCAAAACAGTTGCACACGCGGAATACTCAGGTTAAGCTTGACGAGCCTAGCATATAACAAATATGGCCTCGGAACACGGAAACCGAAAGGTCGAGCGTGAATCATATAGTAGATATGATCAACATAGTGATGTTCACCGTTGAAACTACTCCATCTCACGTGATGATCGGACATGGTTTAGTTGATATGGATCACGTGATCACTTAGAGGATTAGAGGGATGTCTATCTAAGTGGGAGTTCTTAAGTCATATGATTAATTGAACTTAAATTTATCATGAACTTAGTACCTGATAGTATCTTGGTTGTCTATGTTGATTGTAGATAGATGGCCCGTGCTGTTGTTCCGTTAAATTTTAATGCGTTCCTTGAGAAAGCAAAGTTGAAAGATGATGGTAGCAATTACACAGACTGGGTCCGTAACTTGAGGATTATCCATATTGCTGCACAGAAGAATTACGTCCTGGAAGCACCGCTGGGTGCCAGGCCTGCTGCTGATACAACTGACGACGTTAAGAACGTCTGGCAGAGCAAAGCTGATGACTACTCGATAGTTCAATGTGCCATGCTTTATGGCTTAGAACCGGGACTTCAACGACGTTTTGAACGTCATGGAGCATATGAGATGTTCCAGGAGTTGAAGTTAATATTTCAAGCAAATGCCCGGATTGAGAGATATGAAGTCTCTAATAAGTTCTACAGCTGCAAGATGGAGGAGAATAGTTCTGTCAGTGAGCACATACTCAAAATGTCTGGGTATAATAATCACTTGATTCAACTGGGAGTTAATCTTCCGGATGATAGCGTCATTGACAGAATTCTCCAATCACTGCCACCAAGCTACAAGAGCTTCATGATGAACTATAACATGCAAGGGATGGATAAGACGATTCCCGAGCTCTTCGCAATGCTAAAGGCTGCAGAGGTAGAAATCAAAAAGGAGCATCAAGTGTTGATGGTCAATAAGACCACCAGTTTCAAGAAAAAGGGCAAAGGGAAGAAGAGGGGGAACTTCAAGAAGAACAACAAGCAAGTTGCTGTTCAGGAGAAGAAATCCAAGTCTGGACCTAAGCCTGAGATTGAGTGCTTCTACTGCAAGCAGACTGGTCACTGGAAGCGGAACTGCCGCAAGTATTTGGCGGATAAAAAGGATGGCAAGGTGAACAAAGGTATATGTGATATACATGTTATTGATGTGTACCTTACTAATGCTCGCAGTAGCACCTGGGTATTTGATACTGGTTCTGTTGCTAATATTTGCAACTCGAAACAGGGGCTACGGATTAAGCGAAGATTGGCTAAGGACGAGGTGACGATGCGCGTGGGAAATGGTTCCAAAGTCGATGTGATCGCGGTCGGCACGCTACCTCTACATCTACCTTCGGGATTAGTTTTAGACCTAAATAATTGTTATTTGGTGCCGGCGTTAAGCATGAACATTATATCTGGATCTTGTTTGATGCGAGACGGTTATTCATTTAAATCAGAGAATAATGGTTGTTCTATTTATATGAGTAATATCTTTTATGGTCATGCACCCTTGAAGAGTGGTCTATTTTTGTTGAATCTCGATAGTAGTGATACACATATTCATAATATTGAAGCCAAAAGATGCAGAGTTGATAATGATAGTGCAACTTATTTGTGGCACTGCCGTTTAGGTCATATCAGTGTAAAGCGCATGAAGAAACTCCATAATGATGGACTTTTGGAACCACTTGATTATGAATCACTTGGTACTTGCGAACCGTGCCTCATGGGCAAGATGACTAAAACACCGTTCTCCGGAACTATGGAGAGAGCAACAGATTTGTTGGAAATCATACATACATATGTATGTGGTCCGGTAAATGTTGAGGCTCGTGGCGGATATCGTTATTTTCTCACCTTCACAGATGATTTAAGCAGATATGGATATATCTACTTAATGAAACATAAGTCTGAAACATTTGAAAAGTTCAAAGAATTTCAGAGTGAAGTTGAAAATCATCGTAACAAGAAAATAAAGTTTCTACGATCTGATCGTGGAGGAGAATATTTGAGTTATGAGTTTGGTCTTCATTTTAAACAATGCAGAATAGTTTCGCAACTCACGCCACCCGAAACACCACAGCGTAATGGTGTGTCCGAACGTCGTAATCGTACTCTACTAGATATGGTGCGATCTATGATGTCTCTTACTGATTTACCGCTATCGTTTTGGGGTTATGCTTTAGAGACGGCTGCATTCACGTTAAATAGGGCACCATCAAAATCCGTTGAGACGACGCCTTATGAACTGTGGTTTGGCAAGAAACCAAAGTTGTCGTTTCTTAAAGTTTGGGGCTGCGATGCTGATGTGAAGAAACTTCAACCTGATAAGCTCGAACCTAAATCGGAGAAATGTGTCTTCATAGGATACCCAAAGGAGACTGTTGGGTACACCTTCTATCACAGATCCGAAGGCAAGACTTTTGTTGCTAAATTCGGAATCTTTCTGGAGAAGGAGTTTCTCTCGAAAGAAGTGAGTGGGAGGAAAGTAGAACTTGATGAGGTAATTGTACCTGCTCCCTTATTGGAAAGTAGTTCATCACAGAAACCGGTTTCTGCGACGCCTACACCAATTAGTGAGGAAGTTAATGATGATGATCATGGAACTTCAAATCAAGTTGTTACTGAACCTCATAGGTCAACCAGAGTAAGATCCGCACCAGAGTGGTACGCTAATCCTGTTCTGGAGGTTATGCTATTAGACCATGACGAACCTACGAACTATGAAGAAGCGATGGTGAGCCCAGATTCCGCAAAATGGCTTGAGGCCATGAAATCTGAGATGGGATCCATGTATGAGAACAAAGTGTGGACTTTGGTTGACTTGCCCGATGATCGGCAAGCAATTGAGAATAAATAGATCTTCAAGAAGAAGACTGACGCTGACGGTAATGTTACTGTCTATAAAGCTCGACTTGTTGCAAAAGGTTTTCGACAAGTTCAAGGGATTGACTACGATGAGACCTTCTCACCCGTAGCGATGCTTAAGTCTGTCCGAATCATGTTAGCAATTGCCGCATTTTATGATTATGAAATTTGGCAAATGGATGTCAAAACTGCATTCCTGAATGGATTTCTGGAAGAAGAGTTGTATATGATGCAACCGGAAGGTTTTGTCGATCCAAAGGGAGCTAGCAAAGTGTGCAAGCTCCAGCGATCCATTTATGGACTGGTGCAAGCCTCTCGGAGTTGGAATAAACGCTTTGATAGTGTGATCAAAGCATTTGGTTTTATACAGACTTTTGGAGAAGCCTGTATTTACAAGAAAGTGAGTGGGAGCTCTGTAGCATTTCTAATATTATATGTGGATGACATATTGCTGATTGGAAATGATACAGAATTTCTGAATAGCATAAAGGGATACTTGAATAAGAGTTCTTCAATGAAAGACCTCGGTGAAGCTGCGTATATATTAGGCATCAAGATCTATAGAGATAGATCAAGACGCTTAATTGGACTTTCACAAAGCACATACCTTGACAAAGTTTTGAAGAAGTTCAAAATGGATCAAGCAAAGAAAGGGTTCTTGCCTGTGTTACAAGGTGTGAAGTTGAGTAAGACTCAATCCCCGATCACTGTAGAAGATAGAGAGAAGATGAAAGATGTTCCCTATGCTTCAGCCATAGGCTCTATCATGTATGCAATGCTGTGTACCAGACCTGATGTGTGCCTTGCTATAAGTTTAGCAGGGAGGTACCAAAGTAATCCAGGAGTGGATCACTGGACAGCGGTCAAGAACATCCTGAAATACCTGAAAAGGACTAAGGATATGTTTCTCGTTTATGGAGGTGACAAAGAGCTCATCGTAAATGGTTACGTTGATGCAAGCTTTGACACTGATCCGAACGATCCTAAATCGCAAACCAGATACGTGTTTACATTGAACGGTGGAGCTGTCAGTTGGTGCAGTTCTAAACAAAGCGTCGTGGCGGGATCTACGTGTGAAGCGGAGTACATAGCTGCTTCGGAAGCAGCAAATGAAGGAGTCTGGATGAAGGAGTTCATATCCGATCTAGGTGTCATACCTAGTGCATCGGGTCCAATGAAAATCTTTTGTGACAATAGTGGTGCAATTGCCTTGGCGAAGGAATCCAGATTTCACAAGAGAATCAAGCACATCAAGAGACGCTTCAATTCCATCCGAGATTTAATCCAGGTGGGAGACATAGAAATTTGCAAGATACATACAGATCTGAATGTTGCAGACCCATTGACTAAGCCTCTTCCACGAGCAAAACATGATCAGCACCAAGGCTCCATGGGTGTTAGAATCATTACTGCGTAATCTAGATTATTGACTCTAGTGCAAGTGGGAGACTGAAGGAAATATGCCCTAGAGGCAATAATAAAGTTATTATTTATTTCCTTATATCATGATAAATGTTTATTATTCATGCTAGAATTGTATTAACCGGAAACATAATACTTGTGTGAATACATAGACAAACAGAGTGTCACTAGTATGCCTCTACTTGACTAGCTCGTTGATCAAAGATGGTTATGTTTCCTAGCCATAGACATGAGTTGTCATTTGATTAACGGGATCACATCATTAGGAGCATGATGTGATTCACTTGACCCATTCCGTTAGCTTAGCACTCGATCGTTTAGTATGTTGCTATTGCTTTCTTCATGACTTATACATGTTCCTATGACTATGAGATTATGCAACTCCCGTTTACCGGAGGAACACTTTTGTGCTACCAAACATCACAACATAACTGGGTGATTATAAAGGTGCTCTAAAGGTGTCTCCGAAGGTACTTGTTGGGTTGGCGTATTTCGAGATTAGGATTTGTCACTCCGGTTGTCGGAGAGGTATCTCTGGGCCCACTCGGTAATGCACATCACTTAAGCCTTGCAAGCATTGCAACTAATGAGTTAGTTGCGGGATGATGTATTACGGAATGAGTAAAGAGACTTGCCGGTAACGAGATTGAACTAGGTATTGAGATACCGATGATCGAATCTCGGGCAAGTAACATACCGATGACAAAGGGAACAACATATGTTGTTATGCGGTCTGACCGGTAAAGATCTTCGTAGAATATGTGGGAGCCAATATGAGCATCCAGGTTCCGCTGTTGGTTATTGACCGGAGACGTGTCTCGGTCATGTCTACATAGTTCTCGAACCCGTAGGGTCCGCACGCTTAACGTTTCGATGACAGTTATATTATGAGTTTATATGTTTTGATGTACCGAATGTTGTTCGGAGTTCCGGATGTGATCACGGACATGACGAGGAGTCTCGAAATGGTCGAGACATGAAGATTGATATATTGGAAGCCTATATTTGGATATCGGAACTGTTCCGGGTGAAATCGGGATTTTACCGGAGTACCGGAGGGGTTACCGGAACCCCCCGGGGGTTAATGGGCCATAGTGGGCCTTAGTGGAGAAGAGGAGAGGTGGCCAGGGCAAGGGCCGCGCCCCCTCGCCCTAGTCCGAATAGGACAAGGAGAGGGGGCGGCGCCCCCCCTTTCCTTCTTATCCTCCACCTCCTTCCCCCTCTTCTCCTAATCCAACAAGGAAAAGGTAGGGAGTCCTACTCCCGGTGGGAGTAGGACTCCTCCTAGCGCGCCCCCTCTTGGCCGGCCGCACCTCCCCCCTTGCTCCTTTATATACGGGGGCAGGGGGCACCCTAGAGAGACAACAATTGATCGTTTGATCTTTTAGCCGTGTGCGGTGCCCCCCTCCACCATAGTCCACCTCGATAATACTGTAGCGGTGCTTAGGCGAAGCCCTGCGTCGGTAGAACATCATCATCGTCACCACGCCATCGTGTTGACGAAACTCTCCCTCAACACTCGGCTGGATCGGAGTTCGAGGGACGTCATCGGGCTGAACGTGTGCTGAACTCGGAGGTGCCGTGCGTCGGTACTTGATCGGTCGGATCGTGAAGACGTACAACTACATCAACCGCGTTGTGCTAACACTTCCGCTTTCGGTCTACGAGGGTGCGTAGACAACACTCTCCCCTCTCGTTGCTATGCATCACCATGATCTTGCGTGTGCGTAGGAAATTTTTTGAAATTACTTTGTTCCCCAACACAAGGGACCGAGCGGGAAAGAACCTGAGGTTCAGGTTCCTCAGTCGACACTGGTGCCTAGGACAGCGGTCGAGCGATCAACAGATCTAGCTCGCACCAATGTCACTTTTGCTATCCCGCTGTCGACTGATTGTCCACCAGGATTAGCTGCTCAGACCCCTGCTGCTCCGATACAACTCCACACATCAGACCCAGCAGCTACTTCAACTGTTCTGCCATCATCGCTTTTTACTGCGTATCGAACTCCAGACGACCCACCAAGTGCCGCCAAGGAAGCTCTTCTTCAGTTGAATCTTGTGATGGAGCAAATGAAAGTGGTGCATGAGGCCAGTCAGGTGGCCTTCAACACTGGAGCTGCTCTGCAGACCAATGTCCAGGTTAGTTGATTTCCGATTGATCATATTTCTCGTCCGATCACCCACTGGGGTGTGACTGTTTTTTTGAAGTTGCATAAGTCAATTTGAATCGACTTGGATTGAATCTTTGAACTAGTGGGGGCACTCTGAGTGCATCCACTGGGTGTAGTCCCCGAGACCATAGTTGACTGCGGGCAGTCGACTGTGGTCTGAGAATCTGAATTTTGTCACTCGGTCCGGGCGGACCAGGTCGAATGGAACCAGAACCAGTGGGGGCACGCTAAGTGCACCCACTGGGTGTAGTCCCCGAGACCGTGGTTGACTGAGGGCAGTCGACTATGGTCTGAGAACTGTTTTTTTTACAACTCGCGCTGGGCAGACCATGTCGAGTGTTTACTCAAACCAGTGGGGGCACGCTCAGTGCACCCACTAGGTTAGTCCCTGAGACTGCCATTGAAAATGTTTGATTCGGCGGTAGTCTTAGAGTAGCTGTCACTGTGATGTCTTTTTATTTCAGTTGACTGATATGGCTTATACATTGACTGCAGAAATCTTGTGATCTTAGGGCTCAACTTTCTACAATGAACAAGCAGCAAACCAGCCTCAACCTTGATCTGGAATTGGCCAAGAAGAATCTCAAGACTGCTCGTGACGAAGTAGCTGCCATGGGAGGTAACCAATCGTCAACTGTCCATCTTACGACTGTCACTTTTCCTTTCCATTTTTTGAACCGAGTGACTCCACTCGAGCAGATGTATGTAGTGAAAATCGTCAACTCCAAGCTCGTCTGAAGAATGTTATTTCTTTAGAGAAAATGAAGCAGGCTTTGGAGAAGAAGGATCTGGACCTGGCTGCCGCGCAGAAGGAAGCGCGAAAGAAAACCGCACTTGCAGACAAGAAGCTTGCTTCAGTCGGCAAGTTAGAAGAAGAGAACTCCAAGCTGAAGACTGTTGTCTCTGACGCCAACCGGGAGGTCGAACGACTGAAGAAAGACAATGACCGGCTGACTGACGAGATTGGGAGCCTCAAAGCCAATAAAGGCGATTTGGAATCGTATCTGGGCCAGCTTGCTGCGAAACTGGTATTGAAGCTTGAAGGTACTTATGTTCGACTGACTTTGTTATGGTCGATTGACAGATCTTTTTATATTGTCGACTCACCATTCATTCGACTGTGCAGAACTTTGCCAGGACTTTGAAGCGGAAACTGGGCGGGTCGAGACGGGTGTCAATCCCATAAATTGCCCAGTCAAGGATGATGTTGCAATGAATGTGCTGCGGTTGGAGTCTCGCATAGACAGCGCGGTCGCTTATCTTGCCCGCCTGAAGGCTGCGATGACTCGGGTTGATGCCGAACTCTGGCCTCAGGCGGAACTGTCTCAAGACCTCGAGTCTCTGATGGTCCGACTGAACCAAATACCTGACCGAGTGCAAGAATGGAAGAAGTCATCTGCTCGCTGCGGCGCTGATGTCGCCCTGTCTCTGGTCCGAGTGCACTGCAAGGATGTCAAAGAAGACAAGCTGGCGGAGCTCAAGGTTGCCAACACAAAAAGGCACACTTTCCAGTCCTTCATGGACACTTTTCTTGATGCAGCCACTCGTATTGCAGACAGCATAGATCTTGACAGTTTCTGCAACCCAGCCAGTCCTTCTCCTGACGAGTGACCAAAAAACATTATGCCTCACCTTTATTTGCCTCGGAATGCCGAGTGATTGTGTAATCGTTAAACTTCTTCGGGCTTGATGCTCGAGTACTTTTGATTCGCAGCCCGGAACCTTAGGGTTTATCTGAACTTGGTTTATCTTTGAATATTCTTGTGTTTGCCTTCGAATGGAATTTGTTCTTCACTCGGAATAATCTTTGTACTTGAGATGCAGCTCTGAGGAGGGGATTCCAGTCGACCTGCACCTCGTCGTCCTTGCGGATGAGGATGGAGCGTACGTTGTACTTGTGACGCAGCTCTGAAGAAGAAGCTGCAGTCGACCTGCACCTCATCGTCCTTGCGGATGAGGATGTGTTACAAACTTAGGCGAGTACTGGACTGCAGCTAAGCCTCCGAATGGGAGGGTGGCTCACCACTCGGCAGGATTTTCAAACTTAGGCGAGTACTGGACTGCAGCTAAGCCCCCGAGTGAGAGGGTTGCTCACCACTCGGTAGGATTTTTTCAAACTTAGGCGAGTACTGGACTGCAGCTAAGCCCACGAGTGAGAGGGTTGCTCACCACTCGGTAGGATTTTTTCAAACTTAGGCGAGTACTGGACTGCAGCTAAGCCCCCGAGTGAGAGACTTGCTCACCACTCGGCAGGATTTTCAAACTTAGGCGAGTACTGGACTGCAGCTAAGCCCCCGAGTGAGAGGCTTGCTCACCACTCGGTAGGATTTTCAAACTTAGGCGAGTGCTGGACTGCAGCTAAGCCCCCGAGTGAGAGGCTTGCTCACCACTCGGCATGATTTTCAAACTTAGGCGAGTACTGGACTGCAGCTAAGCCCCCGAGTGAGAGGCTTGCTCACCACTCGGCAGGATTTTATAAACTTAGGTGAAACGGATTCGCGGCTAAGGCCCCGAGTGAGAGGCTTGCTCACCAGTCGGTAGGATTTTATAAACTTAGGCGAAACGGATTCACGGCTAAGCCCCCGAGTGAGAGGGTTGCTCTCCACTCGGTAGGATTTTATAAACTTAGGCGAAATGGATTCGCGGCTAAGCCCCCGAGTGAGAGGGTTGCTCACCACTCGGTAGGATTTTATAAACTTAGGCGAACGGATTCGCGGCTAAGTCACCCACTGGGGGATTTCAGACACAAGTACAAGCAGTGACAATCATTTTTAGAAGACTGTAAAACTCTTGTCTCTAATAAACAGACTACAAAGGTATTTCTTATTACAACTCAATAGAATGAGTGCTTAAGTATAAAAGGGGCGGAGCAGCTCCGCATTCCAAGCCCGTGGCTCGTCTTTCTAATGTTCGACATTGTAAAGATGGTATGCCCCATTGTGGAGCACTCTGGTGACGATGAAGGGACCTTCCCAAGTAGGGGCTAGCTTGTGTGGTTTCTGCTGATCCACTCGAAGAACCAAGTCTCCCTCTTGAAATGCTCGACCCCTCACGTTTCTGGCGTGGAATCGACGTAAGTCTTGCTGATAAATGGTCGATCGGATCAAGGCCATCTCTATTTCCTCTTCTAGGAGATCAACTGCGTCTTGCCGGGCCTGTTCTGCTTCACATTCAGAGAAAAGCTCGACTCGGGGTGCATTGTGAAGCAAGTCACTCGGTAGAACAGCTTCAGCTCCATAGACCAAGAAGAATGGAGTTCGGCCAGTCGACCGATTGGGAGTTGTCCTCAATCCCCAAAGAACTGATGGAAGTTCATCGACCCAGGCGCCTGCTGCATGCTTGAGATCACGCATCAATCGGGGTCTCAGTCCTTTGAGAATCAAGCCATTTGCTCTTTCCGCTTGTCCATTCGACTGGGGGTGGGCAACTGAAGCATAGTCGACTCGAGTGCCTTGGGAAGCACAGAAGGCTCTGAACTCATCAGAATCGAAGTTCGACCCGTTGTCAGTGATGATGTTGTGCGGAACCCCATATCTGAATGTCAACTCTCTGATGAAGCTGACGACAGTACTGGCTTCAAGATTCTTGATAGGCTTGGCTTCAATCCATTTGGTAAACTTGTCGACTGCTACAAGCACATGAGTGAAGCCGCTCCTACCGGTCCTCAGGGGTCCAACCATATCTAATCCCCAAACAGCAAAGGGCCAGACGAGTGGAATGGTCTTCAGGGCTGATGCGGGCTTGTGGGACATGTTGGAGTAAAACTGGCAGCCTTCATATTTGTCGACTATATCTTTCGCCATTTCATTTGCTCGTGGCCAATAAAATCCCGCTCGGTATGCTTTGGCCACAATGGTCCGAGAGGACGCATGGTGGCCACAGGTCCCCGAGTGGATGTCGTTGAGGATCACTCGACCTTCTTCTGGTGTTATGCATTTCTGGTTGACTCCAGTTACACTTTCTCTGAACAGCTTCCCTCTTATCACAATAAAGGCTTTGGATCGACGGACGATCTGTCGAGCCTCCTCTTCATCCTCTGGGAGTTCCCTCCTAAGTATGTACGCAATGTATGGCACTGTCCAGTCGGGAGTGATGACCAAAACTTCCATGATCAAATCGACCACGACTGGAACTTCGACTTCAGTCGGATCTGTGGCACTCTTAGGCTGCGGGGGCTCTTCAGTGAAAGGATCTTCTTGAACTGAAGGTGTATGAATGTGTTCCAAAAACACGTTACTAGGAATGGCCTCCCTCTTGGAACCTATCTTTGCCAAATCATCAGCTGCTTGATTTTTCAGTCGGGGTATATGGTGGAGCTCTAACCCTTCAAACTTCTTTTCCAACTTTCTCACTTCACTATAGTAACCAGTCATAGGCTTCTAACATCCCACTCCTTCATCACTTGATTAACTACCAAATCCGAGTCACCGTAGACCATGAGGCGACGGACGCCGAGTGAAATGGCCATACGCAACCCATACAAAAGTGCTTCATATTCAGCTTCGTTGTTGGAGGAATCAAAGTGAATCCGGAGGACATATCTGAGCGTGTCTCCTCGGGGGGATACCAATACCACCCCAGCACCGGAACCATTCAACACCTTGGATCCGTCAAAGAACATGGTCCAATGCTCCCAGTGAACTTGAGTCGGTAGTTGCTGTTCGATCCACTCGGCGAGGAAGTCTGCTATTGCTTGGGACTTGATAGCTTTCTTTGCCTCAAACTTGATATCCAAGGGAAGGAGTTCAATTGCCCATTTTGCCACTCGACCAGTTGCATCTCTGTTGTTCAGAATCTCTGATAATGGTGCGTCACTGACGACTGTAATGGAGTGATCAGAGAAATAGTGTGCAACCTTCTTCGTGGTCATGTAAATCCCATAGACAAGCTTCTGATAATGCGGATATCTTTGTTAGATGGAGTCAGGACTTCAGACACATAGTACACTGGGCAATGAACTTTATAGGTTTTTCCTTCTTCTTCCCGCTCGACCGTGAGTAATGTACTGGCAACTTGTCCAGTGGCTGCAATATAAAGCAGTAAAGGCTCTTTGCTGATTGGGGCAGCGAGCACCGGCTGGGTGGAAAGCAGGGCTTTGAGCTCTACAAATGCTGCATCAGCTTCAGGAGTCCACTCGAACTTATTAGACTTCTTCATCAGTCGGTAAAGAGGCAATGCCTTTTCACCAGGGCGAGAAATGAATCGACTCAAGGCGGCCAAACAACCAGTAAGCTTCTGGACATCGTGCACACGCACAGGGCATTTCATCCGGAGTATAGCACCAACTTTCTCTGGGTTAGCGTCGATCCCTCGTTCGGAAATGAGGAAGCCGAGTAATTTTCCGCCAGGAACTCCGAATGTGCACTTTGATGGATTAAGTTTGATATCATACCTTCTGAGGTTGGCAAAGGTTTCAGCAAGGTCAGCCAGCAGGTTGGTACCTTTACGCGACTTGACCACAGTATCATCCATATAAGCTTCCACATTCCGACTGATTTGGGTGAGTAAACACTTCTGAATCATTCTCATGAATGTGGCTCCGGCGTTCTTGAGGCCAAATGACATGGTGACATAACAGAAGCACCCGAATGGAGTGATGAAAGCTGTTTTTTATCTCATCGGGTCCATACAGTCGGATCTGATGATACCCGGAATAGGCGTCCAAAAAGGACAAGCGCTCACACCCCGCAGTCGAGTCGACTATTTGATCGATGCGGGGGAGAGGAAAATGATCTTTCGGGCAGGCCCGATTGATATGCTTGAAGTCAATGCACATGCGAAGCGAGTCGTCCTTCTTGGGGACCATGACAACATTGGCGAGCCACTCAGAGTGGTAAATCTCTCGGATGAACTCAGCTGCCAGGAGCCGAGCCACTTATTCACCAATTGCTTTTCTCTTCTGTACGGCGGACCGTCGAAGATGTTCCTTGACTGGTTTCACTTTTGGGTCGACTCGTAAACGGTGCTCAGCCAGCCCCCTGGGAACACCCGGCATGTCAGAAGGTTTCCATGCAAAGATGTCCCAGTTCTCACGGAGGAACTGGATGAGCGCTTCTTCCTATTTGCTGTCGAGTGTTGTTGAGATGTGAGTCGGAGCAGCATTGGAATCGGTCGGGTGAATATGAATCGGCTTCGTTTCACCGGACGACTGAAATGCAGAGTCCGTGGCAGGCTTCTTGGCTCGCAGCAAATCACTCGGATCTGCATTTTTCTGATACTCTTGCAATTCTACTAGTGCCATTTGTGCATCGGCGATCTTTGAGCCCTTTTGGAAGCACTCTTCTGCCTTCTGCCGATTGCCAGTGATAGTGATCACTCCTCTGGGACCAGGCATCTTCAATTTGAGGTACACGTAACATGGCCGAGCCATAAAACATGCATAAGCAGGCCTACCTAGAATAGCATGATAAGCACTCTGGAAATCCACGACTTCAAATGTCAACTTTTCCTTGCGGTAATTCTTGGAATCACCGAAAACCACATCGAGGGTGATCTGGCCGAGTGATTCAGCCTTCTTGCCAGGTATAAGCCCATGGAAACTCATATTGCTTTCACTAAGTTTGGACATCGGAATGCCCATCCCTTTCAAGGTTTCAGCATAAAGGATATTCAGGCTACTGCCACCATCCATCAGCACCTTAGTCAGCCGAGTGCCTTCAACAACTGGGTCGACCACCAACGCTTGCCTCCCAGGGGTGGCTATGCGCGCTGGGTGATCAGACTGGTCGAATGTAATGGCAGTCTGAGACCACTTCAAATAACTGGGTGTCGCCGGAGCGACCATGTTCACTTCTCTGTTAATGACTTTCAGTCGACTTTTGCTCTCAACATCAGCAAAAATCATCAGAGTGGAATTGACGTTGGGGAAACCATCATCTTCTTCTTCCTTATCCTCACCCTTGTCCGACTCCTTTTCCTTCTCCTTGGGTTGTTTCTCTCGGAACTGCTAGATCAGGAGCCGACACTGTCGAGTGGTGTGTTTAGGGTAAATGAAATTACCCTCTTCATCTTTTTTGGTGTGAATGTGGCATGGTAAATCCAACACATCATTTCCATCTTGATCTTTCACTTTCTTGGGGTTCCACGACCCTTTGGGCTTCCCCTTGAACTTTCCTTGAGTCACGGCTAAGGCTTCACCAGGAGCAGCTGGCTCGGCTTTGCGCTTCTGCTTCCGACTGGAATTCCCTCCTCCGGTTTCTTGGGCGACTGTTTTGTGCTTGCCACTCCGGAGTCGATCCTCCTCTTCACCATTAGCATACTTGGTGGCAATCTCCATCATCCGACTCAGAGACATATCCCCGGTCCGACTGAACTTCAGGTTCAATTTTCGATACTTGACACCTTCCTTGAAGGCACAAATTGCTTGGTGATCTGACACATTCTCCACTGTGTGGTGCAACGTGATCCATCTTTGGATATAATCCCTCAAGGTTTCATTTGGTTTCTTCACACAGGATTGCAACTCTGTTAAGCCTGCTGGTCGTTTGCATGTACCTTCAAAGGTTCTAACGAACACTCGGGCAAGTTCTTCCCAACTATATATGCTGCCAGGTGCTAGCTGATTCAACCATGCTCTGGCTGAGCCTTCCAACATCAGAGGAAGGTGCTTCATGGCCACTACATCATTGCCGCCGCCAATTTGAACAGCCACTCGGTAGTCCTCAAGCCAAGTGTCAGGCTTGGACTCACCAGTAAACTTGCTGACTCCAGTCGCCAACCTGAAGTTGGGAGGAATCACCGCAGCCCTGATGGCTCTGTTGAAACACTCTGGACCTGAGACATGCACTCTGCTGCCAGTCGGATAATCTCTGTCATGACCTTCTGTGTGGGCTCTGTTCCTGTCAACCAAGCCCTGAACGAGAATAGATCTCGCATCAAAGCCCGGCTCTCGGGGGTCGACTGGAATTCTTCGCCCACCACTGTGAGGGGCGTCTGTCATCATGCTGTCGAGGCACGTATGACCCACTCCTCGGGGGGGGGGGGAGTGGGCACTCGACGACGGTCATCATGGTCGAGTCGGTGATCATACTGCTCACGATTTCTGTACTGATCTCGCCGGTCTCCACGTCCCTCACGCCTCGGGGGCGATCTTGGGCTGTGAGCCGACTGAACTGTGTCTGCCATCACAGATCTGCTATGAATCCTATTCCGTGACTGTGATACTGCTGTGTTCTGCTCTCCTGCGGCCCTAAGTAAAGCCCGGATCTGCATCAAACCTCTGCCAGCTTCCGACTGGGAAGGCTGAATCGACTCTGCTATTCGGGCTGCAGCTGTGAGATTCTGAATCGGAGTTCGGTATACCTGAGTTGGAGGCGGAAAAAGATGTCGTCGACTGGACTCAGGAATCCGCTGCCGAGCACGCTCGTCGAGTGCGTGCTGGAGGTTCTCCAGTCGAGTGCGCTCGGCCAAGTTGGCCAGGCGCGCCTCCTCCAAGGCCTGGGCCTCGGGGGTTTCTCCAACAATAGGAGTGTGAAGTGCATCCATGTTACGGCGGCGAAGCTCTTCCCTCTGCTGCAAAGAGAGGGGCTCGAGGCGGTACTCCTCGTGGACGTGCGACGGTCGCCGCCGCCATCGCCACCGTCGTCGCGGGGGAAGCCAGGAGGACTGCGCGGCCCGTTGACCATCAGGACTTCCGCCACGGGGTCACTGCTGTCGCACTTGGATGCAGTCTCGACGGAGCCAGTCGAACAGGCCGTAGAGAGTTTCGTCGAGCTCGATTGCCGCGACTTGTGGGGTGGCCGACTGGCGAGCCACCGCGTGCCTCACCCACCGCTGGAGTCGCGACCGACCGGAACGCTTGCGCCGACGAGCAGCAGGGAGCGAGGACGCCACAGGAGCCGACCGATACCGAGTCGACGGCTGCCGAAGAAGGACGCCGCGGACGCACGCGCGAAAGTGCGTTGCCCCGCGGACGGGGAGCGCCTCGACGTCGAGTGGAGCCTCTTGGAGCCAAGCGGAGTCGTCGGCGACGAACACGAGCGCCCCGAGACGGATCTCGCGGCCCTCGGCCAATCCTCCGCCAGAAACCATGATGATGGGGATCGGAAAAATCGCAACTTCTCCAACAAGTCGCTAAGACACCTGCCCCACGGTGGGCGCCAACTGTCGTGGTACTAAGACTGACAGTAGAGTAGGGGGGTAAGTATGGAGAGACAAGATCCTAGCTATGGCGAAGTTGTACACACGAGTTTTACGAGTTCAGGCCCTTCTCAGAAGAAGTAACAGCCCTACGTCTCGGAGCCCGAAGGCGGTCGACTGGATTATGTATGTGTGTGTTTACAGGGGTGCAAACCCTTGTCTCAGAGGAGAGGGGTGGCATATATAGAGTGCGCCAGGACCCCGGCCATCCCCCGTTATCAAGGGTTCAATGTACATAAAGAAGAAGCGTTACAGGTAACGTCCGTAATAAAGTGCTATAAATGATCATTAAGTCTATGAATAAACGTCCGACCGTTGCTGTGCTGAGCGACTTTTGATCTTCGGTATGTCGAGTGGTTTCTTGCATGGTCGAATGCTTGAGTGGTCGAGTGACCTAAAGAAGGAGGGGTCTCTGAGTGAATGGTAGGTCGAGTGGATTGCACTCGTCACCTTTGTTGGGCCCTCCCTATTGCCTCTTGAACTTCTTTGTTTCTAAGACAGTGACCTTGGGTAGGACGCATAGATCAGGCCCAACCCCAGGTCTATGTCGAGACGGAGGGAGGGAGAGGGACAGGAAGCATGTGCGGAGCAGCGGCGTTGCACAGTTCCGTTGCCAAGTCTTTCTGCATGGTTTGGTTTCCCTGGAAAGGGAGGACCGCAGAGAGACGAACAGACAGCAGTACATGCATACTGGGAGTCTACTACCACAGTCCACAGTGTACAGTCTAGAGATGCAGCAAGAAAAGAATAGAAACCCAAAGTGGTAGACCAGTACTGTACAGGGAGCGGGTAGCCAGCACCTAGGTAGGGATCGTAGGCTGAGTGTTCTTGCGTGTGCAAGTGTGCAACCATTTTCTTTGTCTGATCCTTTGGTCTCTCACTTTTTCGTCCCTGTCTAGTCCTTGTTTTCATAGTCTACTCATCTTGCCAAAAGAAAAATGGACATCATTGCTCGGATAGACAGCCCCATTGTCCGTTTGCTGCAGGGGGGCACCAGAAGAGGGAGAGGAGGGCGCTGTCGACACCACCTCCTCTTTTTCCCCTCAATTGTTTTTAAGTGACATGTTATTTATTTAGATGATGAGTATAGCTCATCTTGATGCTGCAGTTTGAGTTAATAAAAGCGCTCTTTGTCGAAAAAATATAACTCATCTTGAGCAATACACACATTGCTCTCATTACAATATATTGAACCAAATGAAAAAGATAAATAACTCAAAATGTGTCATGCAATGAAAACGTGAAAACAAGAACTACATATCCTGTGTTGAAGATGTAGCCCAAACAAAGACACAAATCTTTGATAACCAGCTCCAACTTCGTACATCATCAGCTTCTTGTCCTGCAATTGTTGTAGTGGATTTTTAGGATCGCCGACAGCTCATGCATAGCCATAACTTGCGGTGGACTCCAATCTGTTCTTAATTTCGTTTGTCAAATATAATGTCGTGTTTACATAACCAAATCTGCAAACACATGATATGTTGCAGAACTTCACTCACAATCAGAATTCGAGAAAATAACGACTAATTCTACATATCTAAGTAGGTGATCCTATTTCGAACATCATCAAGGGCATTCAAAACATCCATAACTCATTTTTTCAGGAGATGCAAGCCCTCCACAGTCCACAGCATCAATCACATGCAATGAGATATATTTTATATCCCAGAGGGGCTATAATTTGAGGTACTATTGCTTATGGTACAAAAGCTCCTATATCAATGAGAAATGCCCGGCCTTTGAGTGTGGTTTGAACTATTGATCTATATAATTTGAAGTAACCAATTAGGTTTATGGCGAAACCTAGAAACCGATGATCCAATTTGACTATCTCTACAGGATAGACCTCAACGGAAAACTGTTGAGTAACGACAACAAGTGATTGAGTTCAGTAATTCCTAATAGAAAATTATTGACTCTACCACATGATTATTTTTTCAGCAACTGAAGTAGAAGGTCATGAGGCACTGTAACATGCGATCACCCTCTACTTACTTCTATGTCGGATACGTTGACATGGCGAGAATAGGGAACGCCACTTCAGTGCTATAAATTTCTGTAGTAATGTGCTGGGTGTTATCTAGTTTAAATTAGCTCCGTGACCAATTTCTAAAAAGATGAATAATCCCATGAACTGGTGATATATTTAAAGCAATTTAAGTTGAGTGGCTTGTTTGCAATTAAACGTATGGTATTGGGCAGTTTCATTCCTTATGGGGTAGCAATATGGTTTCACCCATACATGTCTAAGTAGGCCATCACCATCAGTTTCACCCCAATTGGTCTTAACCGGGGCTAGCTATTAAAAGTTCCACGAGAAATTGCAGGGGGGCTCTTCTTTAATTAAGAAGGGTAAACATATCCCCTAGAAAGGAAAGGAGTAAAAATCTGTCAAACATAAATGGTGAAAATTAAAACCTACTCTCCAGTATGATATTCCCCACATACTTCACCTTTCCGGCAGAATTGACAAATTTGACCTCAAAGCGGAAGTATTTCACAAACTAAACTATTTTTTAAAATATTTCACACCGCTGACCCTTTGTGCAGCTCCCAACAGTAAGGCGCTGCACTCTACTGTGCAACTCCTTACAGCTAGGCGCTGCACAGTGTAGTGCAACTCCTTACAGTTAGGCGCTGCACAGTGTGGCGCCTATGTGTTAGGCGCTACACAATAGAGTGTAGCGTCTTGCTGTTAGGCGCTGCACATTAGGGGTCAGCTGGGTGAAATACTTTCAAACATAGTTTAGTTTGTGAAATAGTTTCGCCCTGAGGTCAAATTTATGTCTTTTGCCCACCTTTCACGGCTCATTCTTGATGTTTCAGGTCATGTCATGGTGGACTTGACGTGAAGACACGAACGCCTCTTTTTGTCCCAGATTCACAAGAGACAAACATGGTGTATGTCATTGCTTTCCTCTATCGGTTATTTACCGGTACCACCGGGTTGAACGGAAATGTATTTGGTGCACCCCGTGCGCCCTACACCGGTTGAACGTCATAAATGTTCCTTTTTTTTGATATTTTTGACATGGATGTACTACCCCACAAAATTTCAAATCAAGATTTGAGTTATAGCTCAATAAACTAAAATGAGGAATAACTACGTAGTACCTAATTTAAGTTTGGGCATTAATTTGGCCCATTATCACTGTCATCCATACATTTGTTTTTGTGGTTTATAGAGCTCTAGAGTTCTTGAGTTTAGTGGTCTAGGGACCTCAATGAAAATTTTATCATGTTTGAGATGTTTTATACTTGTGGAGAACATTTTCAATTGTTTTTGGATCCTTTTCGAAAAAATGGTACATATATGTAAGCTATCTGGGTTGAGCTACGTACCCCCCAGAGCACGTTGAGTTGACATCGCCTTTTGTGCTCAGCTAGCTTAGGGCATCTCCAACGGAAACCCGCAAATTTCCTCCCGCATTCATCCACGGACAAGGGGGGGGGGGGGGGTCGGTCCACGGACACGGATGCAGGAGGACGCCATCTAATCGTAGCCGCATACATTTTCACAACAACTCGAACTAGTCAGACAAAATTTGTGCAAACACGGCCGGGTTTCATATAAAAATGACGGATTTTCATACAAACATGACATATTTGAAGGAAATATGCCCTAGAGGCAATAATAAAGTTGTTATTTATATTTTCTTATATCATGATAAATGTTTATTATTCATGCTAGAATTGTATTAACCGGAAACTTAGTACATGTGTAATACATAGACAAACAGAGTGTCACTAGTATGCCTCTACTTGACTAGCTCGTTGAATCAAAGATGGTTAGGTTTCCTAGCCATAGACATGAGTTGTCATTTGATTAACGGGATCACATCATTGGAGAATGATGTGATTGACTTGACCCATTCCGTTAGCCTAGCACTTGATCGTTTAGTTTATTTGCTATTGATTTCTTCATGACTTATACATGTTCCTATGACTATGAGATTATGCAACTCCCGAATACCGGAGGAACACTTAGTGTGCTACCAAACATCACAACATAACTGGGTGATTATAAAGGTGCTCTACAGATGTCTTCGATGGTGTTTGTTGGGCTGGCATAGATCGAGATTAGGATTTGTCACTCCGATTGTCGGAGAGGTATCTCTGGGCCCTATCGGTCATGCACATCACTATAAGCCTTGCAAGCAATGTGACTAATGAGTTAGTTGAGGAGTGATGCATTACAGAACGAGTAAATAAACTTGCCGGTAACGAGATTGAACTAGGTATTGAGATACCGATGATCGAATCTCGGGCAAGTAACATACCGATGACAAATGGAACAACGTATGTTATTATGCGGTTTGACCGATAAAGATCTTCGTAGAATATGTAGGAACCAATATGAACATCCAGGTTCCGCTATTGGTTATTGACCAAAGATGAGTTTCGGTCATGTCTACATAGTTCTCGAACCCGTAGGGTTCGCACGCTTAACGTTCGGTGACGATCGGTATTATGAGTTTATGTGTTTTGATGTACCGAAGGTAGTTCGAAGTGCCGGATATGATCACAGACATGACGATGAGACTCGAAATGGTCGAGACATAAAGATCGATATATTGGATTACTATGTTTGGACATCGGAAAGGTTTCGAGAGAGTTTGGGCATATACCGGAGTACCGGGGGGTTACCGGAACCCCCCGGGGAGTATATGGGCCCTAGTGGGCTTTAGTGGAGAGAGAGGGGCAGCCAGGGTAGGTCGCGCGCCCTCTCCCCCTTTGGTCCGAATTGGACTAGGAGGGGGGGCGGCGCCCCCCTTTCCTTCCTCCCTCTCTCCCCCTTCCTTCTCTCCTAGTCCAACTAGGGAAGGGGGGGATCCTACTCCCGGTGGGAGTAGGACTCCTCCAGGGCGCACCATAGAGGGCCGGCCCTCCCCCTCCTCCACTCCTTTATATACGGGGGAGGGGGCACCCCATAGACACACAAGTTGATCATTGATCTCTTAGCCGTGTGCGGTGCCCCTCCACCATAATCCACCTCGGTCATATCGTTGCAGTGCTTAGGCAGAGCCCTGCGCCGGTAGCTTCATCATCACCGTCATCACGCTGTCGTGCTGACGAAACTCTCCCTCGACACTCAGCTGGATCAAGAGTTCGTGGGACGTCACCGAGCCGAACGTGTGCAGATCGCGGAGGTGCCGTACTTTCGGTACTAGGATCGGTCGGATCGTGAAGACGTACGACTACATCAACCGCGTTGTCATAACGCTTCCGCTTACGGTCTACGAGGGTACATGGACTACACTCTCCCCTCTCGTTGCTATGCATCACCATGATCTTGCGTGTGTGTAGGATTTTTTTTTGAAATTACTGCGTTCCCCAACAAGATTTCATTATATTTACATCAAGTAAGCGGTGCCAGTCCGGTTCTGGAGGTATAATAATACTTAGTCTAAATGGCCGCCCGCGAATCCCTCTGTCTTCCTCATGTTTGGCAGTCCGATCACCGAACTGCTGGGAGCCCCGGAGGTATATACTTCAGCGCAAAGTACGGCTCGCTTCCCCACGGCTCACCGGAGTGGAACCCCCGGCTGATGCTTCAACAGGAGGGGAAGGCGGCAGCTCCGCTTCCCTGGAGACCATGTGGGATCGACGGAGGTCCTCGCATGAGAAGAGCCGAGAAGGACACCAGCTGTGTATGCCGACATCGCCTCATCTGGGACCCAAGCAGCGGCGGCCTCCCATGTTCTACTTCTACTCGATGATGGCGACGGGCGCGGCCGTGCAGGCCACCACCTCGTCGACATCTGTGCAGCCGAATTCTTTCTCTGCGTGCATGGTGCGGCTACGCGCACGTCGACGGTGGATGGCACGGTTGCATGCACTAGATGCGGCGATGCCCATGCCGTCGTGCTCCCCGCCGTGCCCGTGTGGAGCAAATCGCCACTCCTCATCGAGTTGGCCTGGAGCGGTGAGTTGCCGAACCACGCGGCAGCTTGGGGCGACAACTTGCTCTGTTGGTCAGGCGCGAGAGGCGGAGCAGCGAACTACCTCGCTCATATCCGGCGGGCTCGGCGGACCACCTAGACGGCTTGTATGCCAGAGAACTGTTCTTCGGAAGCCATCAGAAGAGTGGTTAAGGAGGAGATGGCGGAGCGGCGAAGGGGTGTGATTTTGTCCCGGCGTCTTGCCTCGTTTAAATAGAGGGCGGACGGGATTTAATGCCGGCCTGCTCATCAGCGGACATGTGGTCGGAGTAGGTTTCTTGGCTTCCACGCGGGTTTAATGAAAGGCGTATGAATGCGGCAAGGAGGCGTGTTCAGTCAATCATGCAGCGGGCGGTGGAGAAGTGCGGGAGGTTTGCGGGTCGGCGTTGGAGTTGCACTTAGTTGGTGCTTTTGATTCCATCGTTGTGTCTAATGGAGCTTCATTAGATTTGGTTATGTTTAGGAGGTCATTTCTATAAGCCATTTCTATCATGAACCAATCACTCTAGTGAGCAGATCGATGGTCCTCGAACTCGATCGGCATCATCACGTCTCCTTTCTCTTGCTTTTCAGTTGCGTCTATGTATGCGTGCACCTTGTGTATGAGAATCATGAGCCGCTCGAATGCCTCCAAATTAAACGGCCTTTCCAGCTTCGGCCCCGGGTTCCCTTGTTTCTTCACGCTCGCCCGGCCTAGCGACCAGACCATCATGACGCATATCCCCGTATCCGGCCGCTACCTCTCCCAAGATGGCTATCTGGCCCTCCCTTGAGGCCTATGTATAGCCTTTCCACGGGTGGCTGAGAGACGTGTGATGTAGTACTGCCGATATTGTTACTTTATTTGCAGCCTTTTCGAGCTCCAGATTTAAGGTACGTATCTGCTAGCTCAAATATCTTAAATTTCTCTCTTCTTGACAGTTTCCTGCGTTCTGCCTGTGTGCGTACCACTCGTGGTAGTAGTACTAGTTTGTTTGTCACACGGACGGCGACATAGACGCGATCTCCGTGACTGAGAGGAGGCAAGGGAAGCGACCAAGATCCAATCCGATAAGGTGGACGGGGCGGGCGAGTGGTGCATGCAGTCTGCGCTTTTGTAATGGCGGTGCGAGCGCCGGTTGCCCAGGCTTTCGGAGGCCGGGCCGGTCCCACGTACTACGCGGGGGCAAATTTGACAATTTTGACCTGAAAACGAAATAAATTTATAGAATGAACTCGGTGCGAAACTATTTCACACCCCTAACCTTTTTGTGTAGCGCCCGCCACGCCGGCGCCACACCCTACGGTGCAGCGCCTAGCTCCGGGGCGTTGCACCTCTGTCCACCGTGGCAGCCCATGGGCCCGCACCCAGCAGTGCAACGCCTCCGAGCTAGGCGCCGCACATGTAATGTGCAGCGCCTAGCGGCTAGGCGCTACACGTGTAATGTGCAGCGCCTAGCGGCTAGGCGCTGCACTGTGACTTATCTGCAAACGCGCCAGCCCTCTCCTCCCCCACCCTCCCCATTGGCAGTTACAGAAAAACAGGGCGGCAGCCATCTGCACTCCCCCTCTCAATCCCCTCTCCCAAATCCTTCCGATCCGACGATTTGGTCCGTGCATTTCTTCACCAATCCATCGTAGAAGGTACTCTCCTCCGATCCCCTTCTTTCTATCCATAGAAAATATTATATTTTGAAAATTTGGGGAACCCTTGTTTGAATCTTGCATGTATTAGATTTGGGCAACTTTTGTTTGAATCTTGCATATATTAGATTTGGGGAACCCTTGTTAGATTAGAATGTGGTTTGGATAGATAGGTTGACATGTTATTTATATAGTTTGGATACATAGATTGACATGTTATTTCTATGGAGAAGTTATTTGTATGAAGTAGGCCTAGTTTAGTTTATTTGTACTAAAATTATACTCGTATTGAGAAAAATGCTTTGGATACATATGCTTTGAATCTTGCATGTAGTAGGTCTACTTTAGTTTTTTTGAATTGAAAAGATAATCGTGTTGACAAGAATGCTTTGTTGAAATTGTTAGGATGGTTTGGCTTCTCGATATTCATTGGGACAAACAACACCGGTCGTACGCTATGTCGGTGCAGCAGCGGGTAATACTGAAAGTGGCCGGTGTTATGAATTTCGTATGTTTTTTCAAACACAAATGCCCCATATGTAATGTTATGATTTGTTTGTTTGTAGGAGCTTGCACCTCTGAAGCTTCGGTCTCACGGGATCAGCCTTGGAGGGATGCGCTATGATGAGCGGTACACACCTTATGTTAGGGAGGCAGGACTTCTCCCTTTCATTGAGTTGGTCCGCCGGTCGACGCCACCCAACAATGCTGCAGCACTCACCGCGCTTATTGATCATTGGAGGCCGGAGACACACACTTTCCATCTTCGGACCGGGGAGATGACCGTGACACTGCAGGATATTTCTATGATCACCGGTCTTCCTATCGATGGCAATCCTTTATGTATGAACACCGATTCTGAAGGGTGGCGCGCGCAGATGCAAGGCCTTATCGGTATGGTTCCTCCGGAGCCTCGGGAGCCAGAAGCAGAACATAAGAAGAAGGAAAGAGTCGCAGCGGGCGCTACTTTCACGTGGATATCATCGAACTTCTGTCATTGCCCCGATGATGCTAATGAGGACATGGTGAAGACATATGCTCGTGTCTACATGTGGTACGTGATATCGAGGACAATGTTTGCTGATGGCACAGGCAAGAATGCTCCATGGATGTGGCTGAAGGCGTTGACCGTCTTCGATAGCAAATGGAGTTGGGGTTCGGCGACACTAGCTTACTTGTATCGACAGGTATGAAGTTGTTTCCTTTTCACTTCATTGATACATTATCAATGCGCTCTTGCGGCAAATTTGACCATGTTCTTTTTTATGTGCAGTTGGACGATGCCAGTTGTAGGCACACTGGAGGTATTGGTGGTTGTCTGCTCGCATTTTCCATATGGAGCTGGGAGCGTTTGCCGGTTGGACGACCTAAGACCGTGAAGTACGAGGATTGGGACGATAAAGACGACCCACTACGGCTCCCCACTTAGGCTTACAAGTGGGATGTGTTAAATGAGACGACGGATGATCCCTCAGTAATGTACAAGTTGTACAAGAGCGAGCTGGACGCGATCACGCCTGAGCAGGTGAACCGACCTTGCATAAGTGATTATCATGCTTGTATCTTCACTCGATATCAATTTTGCATTCAATCCCATTTTACAGGTGGAATGGGAGCCGTATGGAAAAGGAGAGAGTTTTGGTAACCCTATAGAGTTCAGGCTTAATCCGATGTGCATTAGGGATAGGGATCTCTGGCATATGTGGTGCCCACTGATATGCAACTGGGCGGTTGAGCTTCACCTGCCACATCGGGTGTTCCGCCAGTTTGGTTTGTTCCAGCCACACCCGTCGGAGTGGGAGGACACGGACAAGTTGCTACACGCGTAAGATATAATTAACCTTGAGCACTTAGCAGCTTCTCGACAGTTTCGATGATGTTAATATTCTGTTTCTAACTTGCAGGTTGGATAGGAAAAAGCAGCGGAAGATCAAGGATTGGGCCAGCCATCACAGGAAGTATGTCGTGCAGTTCGCTCTTAGTGTGGAGCAAGCAAGGGCTGGAAAACGAGCCCAGCTTCGTGAGCACTGCCCGATCGCGTTCAACAACTATCTCGCATGGTTTCTTGCAAGTACCCGCGTGGAGGTATGCCAGCCGGCGTATGCTGAGGAGATTCTGGAAGAACCCACCGTTTTTGATGAGGTAGCCCAGCACCAGTACAACGCATTAGTCAGGAAAGGCAACTCGGTGATCCCTTCAGCTCCAATGATGAACTTTGTGGTGAGCCCTTTTTGCTTTTCCATTCGCACTTTTCACATCTTTGCTTGCCTAACACTTTGATATCGTTTCTGTTCATAGCGTGCCCAGATCAAGAAAGCAGCTGACGAGACCGAGACTATTCTGGAAACAACCCCGGCTGGCAAAAGCGATGGGGAAGGTGCACTTCGAGAATTCATTAAGGTTCACATCTCCTTCAAACTAGCACTTAACATTTGTTGGTATGTTCCATGTCTCATTCACTTGTACATGTTGCAGCGCCAGGGCCAAAAGTTAAGGCGGCTATCAAACCTTTTCGGTTGTCGTGACCCCGAGTATGTATCACCAGAACGGTCTAGGTCGGCGACACCATCAGATCCCGCTTCGGGGCAGAGCCATGGTGAACCTTTCGAGGATGAGGATGTGGGTGTGGTCACCCAAGAGGTATGCCATGACGATATATATCCATTTGTTGATGCATTGCTAACTATATCCTCACACACGGTCTTTCCATATCTTTTGTTGATGCATAGGTTGCTGATGATATGACCTTGGGGACGTACCGGGCTCGGTCTGCATACGAGTTGAAGCCTAGGAGGGGAATCAACAAGTACACACCTGAAGACTTCACCCAAAGAGGCAAAAAGACGGTCGGCCCTCGCGGATGGCGGCTTTGGATGACTATTTGGATGACGATGTCGAACCGGAGGCGGAGCTGGAGCCGGAGCGGGTTCCTCTTCCTAGGAAGGTGAAGAAGATAAGCGTCAAGAGGGGGGAGGACCCAGCAAGCGTGGAAAGCACTAGTCATCTTAGTTTTTTTATAATGTTGAACTTCGAGTGCGATTTGTTATGTCGTTGAACTTGGAGTGGTCGTACCTTTTATGCCGTTGAACTTGGAGTGGTGGTAGCTCTATGGTACACTGGAACTTATTGTGATGGTCCTTTCTAAGAAATGATGTCTTTTGTGAACCCTTTTTGAACTTGAATGTTTGTTATACGAATTGTTGAACTGTGGCTGAAAAAGACCTAGTAGAGAGGGGGGGGAGGCACAGTAGGTAGGCCTCATGTTTCAGGCAAAAAAATTGCTAAGTGTTTGTGCAGCACGGAGGCGCCACACTCTATAGTGCAACGCCTGCGAGCTAGGCGTTGCACTGTAGAGTGTGGCGCCTCCGTGATAGGCGCTGCATATGTCTGTAACTAGCCATACTTCTGTTGCTTTCTGGATAGCTACAGACATATGCAGCGCCTAGCTTGGAGGCGCCGCACTCTACAGTGCAACGCCTAGCACGCAGGCGCTGCACTATAGAGTGTGGCGCCTCCGTGCTAGGCGCTGCATATGTCTGTAACTAGCCATACTTCTGGTGCCCAGCCAAGTGGCTGGATAAGTCACAGTGCAGCGCCTAGCCGCTAGGCGCTGCACATTACACGTGTAGCGCCTAGCGGCTAGGCGCTGCACATTACATGTGCGGCGCCTAGCTCGGAGGCGTTGCACTGCTGGGTGCGGGCCCATGGGCTGCCACGGTGGACAGAGGTGCAACGCCCCGGAGCTAGGCGCTGCACCGTAGGGTGTGGCGCCGGCGTGGCGGGCGCTACACAAAAGGGTCAGGGGTGTGAAATAGTTTCGCACCCAGTTCATTCTGTGAATTTATTTCGTTTTCAGGTTAAAATTGTTAAATTTGCCCTACGCGGGTCGCTGCCCGCGGAGGGGCAGCGGGCAGCATCATCTCGGCGACACGGACACGATCGCACGCACGCACGACAGGCGACGACGTTTCGCTCGTTGCCGGTCGCCTCCACGCACGCACGGACGCGCACACGGCACCCGTACGGTGGCCGGCACGGCGCACGCGCCTGCCCCCCGTCCACCGTACCCGCCCGCGCGCGGCACGGCGGCGTCGGCTTCTCGCATCGGATCGTCAAATCATGCGGGGTGCGACTGCGCCCATGCGTGCCGGTCGGCCGGTTCCCCCAACGTTGTTCAGGTTGCAGACGCTCGTCACGGACGTGCGTGCGCGGCCCGGCGCGTGCACCGGAGCGCGCGGGCCGCAGGAGAGCACGCGCCCGCCCGTGGACGGGACATGTCGTGCATGCCGTTGCCGTGTCCCAGTGCCAGCGCGCGTGACGTAAACGCGCCGTCCGAAGAACACCCATGCATTGCGCATCAGCGCTTGCACAGCGAGCGAGTAGCGTCTGCTCACTTGAGTTGAACCCCGTGAAAAAGCTCCTTCCGGACGTCCACGTCCAATCTCTGCCTGCATGTACGCGGAGGATTATATTCCGTTTCGGTGGCAAGAATCATGGGTAGCCTGGCTGACAAGACATACGGGTCGCAGATCCTTTTCGCCGTGGCTGGCCGGCCTAGCGTAGTACTACTACTAGTACTACGTGAACCCGCGGGGCAAAAGGAAGGGCCAACAGACGAGACAAGAGACAGCAATGGGAGGGATGACGGAGGAGATCCAGCGGCTAAGATTTCTCATCATGGCATGCTGCCTCCCATAGACCCATAGTCCATGTCGATCGATCGATCGATACATACTACTAGTACCGGTCTACCAGATCGAAAAGGAGGAGTAGAGTAGCTTATACTCCATATCTAATCCGATCTCCTCCTGTCAGTTGCACTTGAGGGTTGAGATGACCCTGATGGCTGGCGTGATGTGATCCCCATGTCCATGTCCGATCCTGATTCCTGAAGACTGAATAGGCGAGACTGGTGGATATGAGATGAGCCCTCCGTCTGCTGGTGAGGAGGTAGCGTTTGATCCTTTCACTGCTCGCTTTAGCGCGGGCGGAATAGAATATTTTTTTTCTCAAATCATAAGTGTCACACGTGTGGCATGAAGTAATGCCAACTCCACCGCACGACCCATCTTGTCCGGTTGCGTCCGTTTGAGATATAACGGACGAATAGCGCGGCCCAACGCGCGGCCCCAAACGAATAAATGTCCGAATTCCGTTCATTTTCGACCCATCCCCGGCCTAAACTTGCGCCAAGTTTAGGGTGAAACGAACATCGCGCGGACGGGCTCGCCGCACGCACTTGTCCCTTCGCTTCCAACGCTTCCACCCCATCTCCCCGCCCCGCCCTGCCGCCGGCGCCGCCGCTATTCTCCGGCCGCCTCCTCACCTGCAGCCCCCGGCCGTCCATACCAAACCACGTCTCGACATGGCCGCCACCACGCCCGCGCTTTTGCCGTAGTTTTGGCCGTCGATCGGAAGAGGTTTGGCCGCCGCCGTCGCAGCCGGCGGCAGAGGGGATACGACCGCCGGCGACGTACCACGGCGGCCGCGGTAGCTTCCGACGAGTGCTCCAGAGCGGCCAGTAGCCGGCCGCCAACCACCCCTACTGCATCGAGGTGATCATCGCGGCCTCTTTGCCACCACGACCGCAAGGTGTTCGACACTTTGCCCACAAAGGTATGGACAGTGGAAATGAGTTTTTCTTCCACCACTTCATTTGTTCATCGGAAGATTCGTCGTCGGATGATGAAGATCTTGTGATGGCTGCACTGGTCGTTCACGACCACATTGAACGGCAGCTTCCTCGGTACAGGGGGTCACTCCCTGGCCGTGCTCCCAACCTGTGAGAGGCCACGCCCTGCTCTATGCCGATTACTTTGCGAACACCCCGCTCTTCAAGCCGGATAAATTCCGTCGCCGTTTTCGAATGGCAAGGCGTGTGTTCAATCGCATCCGAGAGGGAGTGGTTTCTCATGACCCATACTTCGAGTGCAAGGCAGATGCCCTTGGCAAGCTTGGATTCTTCAGTTACCAGAAATGCACCGCGGCCATCCGCATGCTTGCATATGGAATTCCAGGCGATCTGGTGGATGAGTATATGCGTATGAGTGAGACAACATGTCTGATGTCAATGTACAAGTTCTGTCAGGCTGTGATCGAGGTGTTTGGCCCGGAGTACTTGAGGCAGCCAACTGTCGCTAATACAGAGAGATTGTTGGAGACCAATGCAACTAGAGGCTTTCTAGGCATGCTTGGCAGCATAGATTGTATGCACTGGGAGTGGAAGAGCTGTCCATTTGCTTGGCAGGGCCAGTACAAGGGGCATGTCAAAGTGTGCACTTTCATATTAGAAGCGGTGGCTTCGCAGGATCTTTGGATATGTCATTCTTACTTCGGCATGGCAGGTTCTCACAATGATATCAACGTGCTGCAGCGTTCTTCAGTCTTCGCGAGGCTTGCAGAAGGCCACTCCGCACCTGTCAACTTTGAGATCAACGGCCACCAGTACAACAAGGGATACTATCTAGCTGATGGTATATATCCTCAGTTGTCAACTTTTGTGAACACAATCTCGAACCCCCAAGGTGAGAAGAGAAAGAGATTTGCCCAAATGCAAGAGAGTGCTAGAAAGGATGTGGAACGTGCTTTTGGTGTGCTTCAATTTCGGTGGGGTATCGTTCGAAACCCTGCACTGTCATGGGATGAAAGGAAGCTTTGGGAGGTGATGACTGCTTGTGTGATCATGCACAACATGATCGTCGAGGACGAGCGTGATGAGAGTATCTTCAACCAAGGATTTGATTATCAAGGTGAAAATATTGAGCCCCTGCACCAAGAACCGGCCACATTTGAACAGTTTGTTCAATTCCATCATGAGTGCGTGATTGGCACACTCATTTGGATCTTTAAAATGACTTGGTTGAGCATGTGTGGGATCACATTGGCAATCAATGGATGTATTGATTCATTTTATGTTCATTCAAGACAATTTCGATTTGGTTGTAAAACTATTTTATTAGAGATAATTTCGATTGGGTTGTAAAACAATTTTTATTTTCAGACAGTTAATATTTGGACGTGCAAACTTGTTTGGATATGAAAATATGGGCATTTTTTGCTCTGGCGGACAGGATGGGGCAAACGGATGCGACCCCGCGCTGGGCGCACGGCCACCACATCTCAGGTCAGGTCCGGACACGACCCCATTGCCCTACCCAAACAGACCGATTCCGGACAGAGCGGACGTCCGTTCGGGGTCGCGCGGTGGAGTTGGCCTAACACTGCTCTTACGTTAAAAAAACAACCCCAAAAAACTGAAACTTGCGATCCAAACAGAAAGTTGTCATGTTTCACAATTAAAGTTGTCATCAACGGATAATTAAATTTGTCATCAAAAAACGTCAGGGTGAAATTGCTTCGTGTCACACGTGTGGCACTTAGCGTATCGCGGACGGAATACCCTATTCAACACTTAAGGCACCGGTTCCGGGCTTTTCCATACATATGGCATTCATACCACCACTCATGAGCCCGCCCATGTTTTTAGTTTCCCTTTATTTGTCTTGGGAGAAGACCCCCTTGGCTATTCGGGTTGGGTTTTTCTGGGTTTCTTGGACCGATTTTTCTTTGGTTTTCAGTTATTTCTCATTTTTACATTTTCAATTAAAAAATCATGAACATGTTTCCCATCCATGAACTTTTTCCATATACTTTTTTTTTCGAACCCCTGGACATTTTAAATTCCATGAAAAAATTTAGAGTCTATTTGAACATCTCTGAATTTGCGGCCATTTTTCAATTCATGAGATTTTTCAAAATTTTGAAGTTTTTTTAAATTTGGGAACATTTTTAAAATCTTAGAATATTTTAAATCTGCAACAAAACTTTGAATTTCTGAACATTTTTTTAAAATTCGCATTTTTCTAAAAAAAATACATGAACATTTGTTTTCAAAGTCGGGAACGTTTTTTGAATTCAGGAACATTTTTCAGATCCTTAATTTATTTAAAATCTGCAAAAGTTTTTTGAATTTCTGTAGATTTTTCCAAATTTTCAAGCATTTTTTGAAATTCTAAAAAAAATATTTTGTGAACATTTTTTTCCAGAATTAACCCGAGAAAATCAGCTGGTTTTTTTTCTGACACAGTAGACTCAGAGCAGGCAAGAAAAAAAATCAGAACTAGCGATGGCTTGAGCGAACAATGCCAAGGTAAGCGAGCGAGCTACTTTGGCGCCGACCCGCTAGGGCATGCATGAGCGCCAACTTACTCTTCGGGCGTGTAAGGCACTAAAGAGGAGGTGTTGCTCTCCTTTGTCACATTTTAGAAAAAATACATGCCTATTTTTAAGTGGATGAAATTTTTAAAAATGTGAATGTTTTTAATGCATGACCATATTTTCAAATTGCATGTTTTCTTTTCTAAAATACATCAACACTTTAAAAAACCATGTACAATTTTTAGAATACCGAACGGTTTTGGTCACTGGTGAGTTTAGATGAGTAGACGGGGAGGGGTGTGCATCATATGAGGTAAATCTCTATAAGTGGAAATTTTGGTGACAGAAAAAGAGGAAGCTTATAATTATATTTGGGCCACTTAATATAAAAATAGTTGACTCGTTCACCAGGTGATGAGCTAGCGGCGAGGGGAACATTATTATCAACAACATGTCATCTTACTTAATGCAGTGATATGTCTTATTAGTTAATACATTGAGATGCATGCCTTGGTGGCTGTCTCGCGGTGGAGTATTAGCTAGATATTTTGCAAATGGATTTCGGCCAATAGATATATGGATGTACAATTTATATAAAATAATCGCAACACATGTCATATTTTTTCATAAATGTTTGATCATCTGTTACACATATCTATACTTACATTTCTGCACCGTCTTAATTTGGAGAGATGTTACCAGTGAACTTATTAACGTTAGTCCAACTTCCTTGATAAACACAGACACTACTTTACTTTGACATGCATTTATATTTTGTGCAAGTTAATAAAAATAAAAATACACTTCAAATATAAGTTACACACCAGTGGAATGACGGGGGAGGAAGAGGTTTCGGCAGCAACCAGTGGCAGCGGAACTTCAATCCACCTCCCGGCGAGTTCATTGAGGGTGCCACCGGACCGCATTATCGTCAGCGTGGTGGTCGAGGAGGGGATGGACGCAATCCTCCTTCACGTCGCCCGTATGGTCCCAAGGTTAATCCTAAAATGCAGACTGTCAAACCGGCAAAGACTAACGTTGGAGTGGCGAAGACAGCCGTGTCCGCTGCTTCTACGTCCACAGTTACTTTACCTGAGGCTGCGGTGGCGGCGGTTAAGGCGTTGGCGGCAGTGGCTGTTCCGGCCGCGACACCTACTAATGACAGAGATGGGATGGGTGACAAAGGTAGCGACAAAGCTGATAATGTGAGGGCTAATAAGACGGAACGTAAGAAAGAGAAGATTACCTGTTATCGTTGTGGTGTGCCAGGCCATTTTGTTTTTGACTGCATGGCGGTACTATGTGATATATGTCTAAAGTCGGGACACTCATCTGACGACTGTCTGTTGCTTTTGGTACCTACACCTGTGGTGAACATTTATGGTGTCTGTAATACCAAGCTTATGTTCTTTTAGACTCCACGCACGATCTCTGTGACTCCTGCGGTGGACAGTTCGAAGTTTGGTTTGGTCAGGGTTACTCAGGGGACTTTGATAGAGGAACAGGTGTGTCAGCAGCTCAAACGATTAGTGTCTGAGTCTTTTCACTGGTCTCTCGTCAGGTTGGAGGATCGGGTTTACAGAGTGGAGTTCCCTAGGAGGGAGGATCATAACCACCTGCTGAAGTGTGGACTCAGTAAGGTGCCCGGGAGTAAGTGCATTCTTGAGTTTGATGAGTGCAAAAAACCTGAGCCGATGGAATACCGCTAGAAAAGGTTTGGGTCAAACTCTTAGGAGTTCCAGAAACTCTGCTTAATGACTATCTTATTGTTCCGAGTCTTGGCTCTTTATTAGGTAAAACAGAGAAGGTGGACATGCCATTTACACGCCTGCATGGACTGGCGAGGCTACTTGTCGGTGTTGTGAATGCGGATTATATTCCAGACTTTGTACCACGGACTTATGATGGGATGTCTTATGATGTAGATATTGTGGTTGAGGAGGTTTAGCATGCAAATAATAATTCTGGAACTACTGATGTTGATATGACTGATGGTGGATATGGTAGTGGTTTCCCAGGGATGGAGGGCAACCGCGGCGACCATAGTGGAAAGGACAAATTGGCCAGAAAACCCACACAGTCGACTGAGCCGAGGACTGAGAAGTGGGTGGCGCTCCTCTCCACTCCGGCGGCATCTCTCTGGTTCGGTTCGTTCCAGGCGGTGTCCGCACCAAGCCGTCTCTGGGGTGACCGCGTTGAAAGAACATGTGGTGCCCCCATGTTTGGTTTTGGTAATTGACGACAATCTCTATGGACTAATGGTTACCTTGAGTTATATTTGAAGGTTTTGTCCATAGGCTTTTATTGGAGTACATGTGTTGGTTTCAAGGAGAGCTTGTGTTCACCAAGGTGCTATTAAGGAATTATCCAAAGATTGGTCATGTGAGAGTTGAGCTTATTGCAAGCATTTCTTGAAGAAGAAGATTGTGTGATCATTCATGTTTACCTTCAAGACATCATCCAAATGAAGAGAGTTGGAAAGATACTAGGTTGATCAAGACTAAGGCAAGAGTGAATCAAGTTGATCAACTCACAAAGCGTAGAAGATGTACCGAGAGGGATCGAGTGATCCCATGGTATGGTAAGCATTGTCCATTGTGCTTTGTGTACTAACCCATGGTCTATGTGAGAGTTCTATGTGGGGTTAGGTACGTGTTCATGGGCTTGCGTCAAGAGGAAGATATCACTCAACCCATGGAGAGGATGACATCAGGTGGTGATCGTCATCAAGATTGCCGTGTGCAAGTTCAAGTGGAGCATCACGAAGAGATCAAGTGCTTGAAGCTTGCCGTCCATTGTGGTGACAATGGACTTGTGAAGATGTGCCGAAGAGTGGCTCACCCATAGTGGACTATGGGGGAGTAATCATGTAGTCTTCATCGAGCCAACGCAATCAAGAAAGGTGGTCCAACTTGAGGGAGTCAAGATCGTCATCATCTAGCTCAAGTGGACCATGTGCAAGGCAAAGGTTTGCCCTTGATAGGTTTTCTATTTTACCGGTCTCATGGTGGTAGTTGGGAGATCGGGTTATAGGATCGATAGCCGTACTATCAAGGGGGGCTCTCAAGTGAGTAGCTTGATCGTATCGTTCGTCGAGAGCTCAAACCATTGCATCCTTGCATCATGTTTCTTGGTTCTTGTTTGGTTCTCTTTGTGAGTCTTAGAGCTTATGGTCATCTTGATGACAAGCTTGAGTTCATCGAAAACGGAGTTTGCATGCGTCTTCTATGATGTTTTCGATGTTGGAGGTTTTACCGGTCTTATCTGAGGAAGGGTTCTCACCATTTTCTTTTGGGACTTTTCTCATTTGCTTCTTATTGGTATTTCTATCAAGATTGTGTTAGCCCTTGTCGCTAGCTTTCCAACAAATTTGGTTTCGTCGAATTCGGAGTCCGTTTGCAGAAGTTGTGTCAGTTTTGGTGTTCTGAAAAGGCTGCAGCGGTACTACCGCGGACAGGAGCGGATGTAATTTTTTATACCGCTCTTGGGAGCGGTACTACCGCTTGGAGCAGTACTACCGCTTGGAGCAGTACTACCGCGGCTACTACCGTGTCTACTTCCGCTCGGGACCAAAAACTCGTCACAAGTCCAGCCGTGGTAGGCACGGATGTAATTTTTTAGTACCGCTCGCAAGCAGTAGTACCGCTAACCTTAGGAGTAGTACCGCTACCCCTAGCGGTAGTACTGTGAGGTCAAGCGGTACTACCGCTCCGACGGTTCTTCTGGCTTTTTTGCCTCCTCGCTATTGTGTTTCAAAGGGCTACTACTGCCCGAGCGGTAGTACTGTTGGGGATCGTTGCAGAAATTAAAATTTTTCTACGCATCACCAAGATCAATCTATGGAGTTTACTAGCAATGAGAGGGGAGGAGTGCATCTACATACCCTTGTAGATCACGAGCGGAAGCATTCAAGAGAACGGGTTTGATGGAGTCGTACTCGTCGTGATCCAAATCACCGATGATCCTAGCGCCGAACGGACGGCACCTCCGCGTTCAACACACGTACGGAGCGGAGACGTCTCCTCCTTCTTAATCCAGCAAGGGGGAAGGAGAAGTTGATGGAGATCCAGCAGTACGACGGCGTGGTGGTGGAAGCAGCGGGATTGCAGCAGGGCTTCGCCAAGCGCTACTGGAGGAGGAAGAGGTGTCACGGGAGGGAGAGGGAGGCGCCAGGGCTTAGGGTGCGGCTGCCCTCCCACCCCTCCACTATATATAGGGGCTAGGGGGGCGGATGACCCCCTTGGCGATCCCATCTAGAGGGGGCGGCGGCCCCTCGGGGGGCAACGGCCCCCTTAGGGTTTCCAACCAAGGGGGCGCATGTCCCCTCGGGGGGGGGGGGGGGCAACGGCCCCCTAGGGTTTCCAACCCTAGGCGCCTTGGGCCCTTGGGTGGGGCGCACCAGCCCACCGGGGGCTGGTTCCCACGCCACTTCAGCCCATGGGGCCCTCCGGGATAGGTGGCCCCATCCGATGGACCCCCGAGACCCTTCCGGTGGTCCCGGTACAATACCAGCGACCCCCGAAATTCTCCCGGTTGCCGAAACTGGACTTCCTATATATAAATCTTTACCTCCGGACCATTCCGGAACTCCTCGTGACGTCCGGGATCTAATCTGGGACTCCGAACAACTTTTGGTTAACCGCATACTAATATCTCTACAATTCTAGCGTCACCGAACCTTAAGTGTGTAGACCCTACGGGTTCGGGAGACACGTAGACATGACCGAGACAACTCTCCGGTCAATAACCAACAACAGGATCTGGATACCCATGTTGGCTCCCACTTGCTCCACGATAATCTCATCGGATGAACCATGATGTCGAGGATTCAATCAATCCCGTATACAATTCCCTTTGTCAATCGGTACGTTACTTGCCCGAGATTCGATCGTCGGTATCCCAATACCTCGTTCAATCTCGTTACCGGCAAGTCACTTTACTCGTTCCATAATGCATGATCCCGTGACTAACTACTTAGTCACATTGAGCTCATTATGATGATGCAATGCCGAGTAGGCCCAGAGATACCTCTCCGTCATACGGAGTGACAAATCCCACTCTCGATCCGTGCCAACCCAACAGACACTTTCGGAGATACCTGTAGTGCACCTTTATAGCCACCCAGTTACGTTGTGACGTTTTGTACACCCAAAGCATTCCTACGGTGTCCGGGAGTTGCACGATCTCATGGTCTAAGGAAATGATACTTGACATTAGAAAAGCTTTAGCAAACGAACTACACGATCTAGTGCTATGCTTAGGATTGGGTCTTGTCCATCACATCATTCTCCTAATGATGTGATCCCGTTATCAATGACATCCAATGTCCATGGTCAGGAAACCGTAACCATCTATTGATCAACGAGCTAGTCAACTAGAGGCTCACTAGGGACATGTTATGGTCTATGTGTTCACACATGTATTACGATTTCCGGATAACACAATTATAGCATGAACAATAGACAATTATCATGAACAAGGAAATATAATAATAATCATTTTATTATTGCCTCTAGGGCATATTTCCAACAGTCCCCCACTTGCACTAGAGTCAATAATCTAGTTACATTGTGATGAATCGTACACCCATAGAGTTCTGGTGTTGATCATGTTTCGCCCGTGGAAGAGGTTTAGTCAACGGATCTGCGACATTCAAATCCGTATGCACTTTACAAATATCTATGTCTCCATTTTGAACATTTTCACGAATGGAGTTGAAGCGACGCTTGATGTGCCTAGTTTTCTTGTGAAACCTGGGCTCCTTGGCAAGGGCAATAGCTCCAGTGTTGTCACAGAAGAGAGTCATCGGCCCCGATGCATTGGGAATAACTCCTAGGTCGGCAATGAACTCCTTCATCCAGATTGCTTCATGTGCTGCCTCCGAGGCTGCCATGTACTCCACTTCACATGTAGATCCCGCCATGACGCTTTGCTTGCAACTGCACCATCTGACTGCCCCACCATTCAAAATATACACGTATCCGGTTTGTGACTTAGAGTCGTCCAGATCTGTGTCGAAGCTAGCATCGACGTAACCCTTCACGACGAGCTCTTCGTCACCTCCATAAACGAGAAACATATACTTAGTCCTTTTCAGGTACTTCAGGATGTTCTTGACCGCTATCCAGTGTTCCATGCCGGGATTACTTTGGTACCTTCCTACCAAACTTACGGCAAGGTTTACATCAGGTCTGGTACACAGCATGGCATACATAATAGACCCTATGGCCGAGGCATAGGGGATGACACTCATCTTTTCTTTATCTTCTGCCGTGGTCGGGCATTGAGCCGTGCTCAATCTCACACCTTGTAATACAGGCAAGAACCCCTTCTTGGACTGATCCATATTGAACTTATTCAATATCTTATCAAGGTATGTGCTTTGTGAAAGACCTATGAGGTGTCTCGATCTATCTCTATAGATCTTGATGCCTAATATGTAAGCAACTTCTCCAAGGTCCTTCATTGAAAAACACTTATTCAAGTAGGCCTTTATGCTTTCCAAGAATTCTATATCATTTCCCATCAATAGTATGTCATCCACATATAATATGAGAAATGCTACAGAGCTCCCACTCACTTTCTTGTAAACACAGGCTTCTCCATAAGTCTGTGTAAACCCAAACGCTTTGATCATCTCATCAAAGCGAATGTTCCAACTCCGAGATGCCTGCACCAGCCCATAGATTGAGCGCTGGAGCTTGTACACCTTGTCAACATTCTTAGGATCGACAAAACCTTCCGGCTGCATCATATACAATTCTTCCTTAAGGAAGCCGTTAAGGAATGCCGTTTTGACGTCCATTTGCCATATTTCATAATCGTAGAATGCGGCAATTGCTAACATGATTCAGATGGACTTCAGCTTCGCTATGGGTGAGAAGGTCTCATCGTAGTCAACTCCTTGAACTTGTCGATAACCCTTAGCGACAAGTCGAGCTTTATAGATGGTAACATTTCCATCCGCGTCCGTCTTCTTCTTAAAGATCCATTTATTTTCTATCGCTCGCCGATCATCGGGCAAGTCTGTCAAAGTCCATACTTTGTTTTCATACATGGATCCTATCTCGGATTGCATGGCTTCAAGCCATTTGTTGGAATCTGGGCCCGCCATTGCTTCTTCATAGTTCGAAGGTTCACCGTTGTCCAACAACATGATTTCCATGACAGGGTTGCTGTACCACTCTGGTGCGGAACATGTCCTTGTGGACCTACGAAGTTCAGTGGTAACTTGATCATGATCGTCATCATTAAATTCCTCTCTAGTCGGTGCAGGCACCAGAGAAACATTTTCTTGTGCTGCGCTACTTTCTGGTTCGAGAGGGGTCATCTCATCAAGTTCCACTTTCCTCCCACTTACTTCTTTCGAGAGAAACTCTTTCTCCAGAAAGGACCCGTTCTTGGCAACGAAGATCTTGCCTTTGGATCTAAGGTAGAAGGTATACCCAATGGTTTCCTTAGGGTACCCTATGAAGACGCATTTTTCCGACTTGGGTTCGAGCTTTTCAGGTTGAAGTTTCTTGACATAAGCATCGCATCCCCAAACTTTAAGAAACGACAACTTAGGTTTCTTTCCAAACCATAATTCATACGGTGTCATCTCAATGGATTTCGACGGAGCCCTATTTAAAGTGAATGCGACAGTCTCTAAAGCATAACCCCAGAATGATAGCGGTAGATCGTAAGAAACATCATAGATCGCACCATATCCAATAGAGTGCGATTACGACGTTCGGACACACCATTACGCTGAGGTGTTCCAGGCGGTGTGAGTTGTGAAACAATTCCACATTTCCTTAAGTGTGTGCCAAATTCGTGACTCAAATATTCCCCTCCACGATCTGATCGTAAGAACTTTATTTTCCCGTCACGTTGATTCTCAACCTCACTCTGAAATTCCTTGAACTTTTCAAAGGTCTCAGACTTGTGTTTCATTAAGTAGACATACCCATATCCACTCAAGTCATCAGTGAGGGTGAGAACATAACGATAGCCACCGCGAGCCTCAATGCTCATTGGACCGCACACATCAGTATGTATGATTTCCAATAAGTTGGTTGCTCGCTCCATTGTTCCGGAGAACGGAGTCTTGGTCATTTTGCCCATGAGGCATGGTTCGCACGTGTCAAATGATTCATAATCAAGAGACTCCAAAAGTCCATCTGCATGGAGTTTCTTCATACGTTTGACACCAATGTGACCAAGGCGGCAGTGCCACAAGTATGTGGGACTATCATTATCAACCTTACATTTCTTGGCATTCACACTTTGAATATGTGTAACATCACGTTCGGGATTCATTAAGAATAAACCATTGACCAGCGGGGCATGACCATAAAACATATCTCTCATATAAATAGAACAACCATTATTCTCTGATTTAAATGAGTAGCCATCTTGCATCAAACGAGATCCAGATACAATGTTCATGCTCAAAGCTGGCACTAAATAACAATTATTGAGGTTTAAAACTAATCCCGTAGGTAAATGTAGAGGTAGCGTGCCGACGGCGATCACATCGACCTTGGAACCATTCCCGACGCGCATCGTCACCTCGTCCTTCGCCAGTCTTCGCTTATTCCGCAGCTCCTGCTTTGAGTTACAAATATGAGCAACCGCACCGGTATCAAATACCCAGGAGCTACTACGAGCGCTGGTTAGGTACACATCAATAACATGTATATCACATATACCTTTGGTATTGCCGGCCTTCTTATCCGCTAAGTACTTGGGGCAGTTCCGCTTCCACTGACCGTTTCCCTTGCAATAAAAGCATTCAGTCTCAGGCTTGGGTCCATTCTTTGTCTTCTTCCCGGCAGCTTGCTTACCGGGCGCGGCAACTCCCTTGCCGTCTTTCTTGAAGTTCTTCTTACCCTTGCCTTTCTTGAACTTAGTGGTTTTATTCACCATCAACACTTGATGTCCCTTTTTGATCTCCACCTCCGCTGATTTCAGCATTGAATATACCTCAGGAATGGTCTTTTCCATCCCCTGCATATTGAAGTTCATCACAAAGCTCTTGTAGCTAGGTGGGAGCGACTGAAGGATTCTGTCAACGACCGCGTCATCCGGGAGATTAACTCCCAGCTGAGACAAGCGGTTGTGCAACCCAGACATTTTGAGTACGTGTTCGCTGACGGAACTATTCTCCTCCATCTTACAACTGTAGAGCTTGTCGGAGACTTCATATCTCTCGACCCGGGCATGAGCTTGGAAAACCATTTTCAGCTCTTGGAACATCTCATATGCTCCGTGCAGCTCGAAACGCTTTTGGAGCCCCGGTTCTAAGCTGTAAAGCATGCCGCACTGAACCAGGGAGTAATCATCAACACGTGTTTGCCAGGCGTTCATAACGTCTTGGTTTGCTGGGACGGGTGCTTCACCTAGCGGTGCTTCAAGGACATATGCTTTCTTGGCAGCTATGAGGATGATCCTCAAGTTCCGGACCCAGTCCGTATAGTTGCTACCATCGTCTTTCAGCTTGGTTTTCTCTAGGAACGCGTTGAAGTTGAGGTTGACATTAGCGTGGGCCATTTGATCTACAAGACATATTGTAAAGATTTTAGACTAAGTTCATGATAATTAAGTTCATCTAATCAAATTATTAATGAACTCCCACTCAGACAGACATCCCTCTAGTCATCTAAGTGATACATGATCCGAGTCAACTAGGTCGTGTCCGATCACCACGTGAGATGGACTAGTCATCATCGGTGAACATCTTCATGTTGATCGTATCTGCTATACGACTCATGTTCGACCTTTCGGTCTCTTGTGTTCCGAGGCCATGTCTGTACATGCTAGGCTCGTCAAGTCAACCTAAGTGTATTGCGTGTGTAAATCTGGCTTACACCCGTTGTATGCGAACGTTAGAACCTATCACACCCGATCATCACGTTGTGCTTCGGAACAACGAACCTTCGCAACGGTGCACAGTTAGGGGGAACACTTTCTTGAAATTTTAGCGAGTGATCATCTTATTTATGCTACCGTCGTTCTAAGCAAATAAGATGTAAAACATGATAAACATCACATGCAATCAAATGGTGACATGATAAGGCCAATATCATTCTGCTCCTTTTGATCTCCATCTTCGGGGCGCCATGATCATCATCGTCACCGGCATGACACCATGATATCCATCATCATGATCTCCATCATCGTGTCTTCATGAAGTTCTCTCGCCAACTATTACTTCTACTACTATGGCTAACGGTTAGCAATAAAGTAAAGTAATTACATGACGTTTCAGTTGACACGCAGGTCATGAATAAATTAAGACAACTCCTAGGCTCCTGCCGGTTGTCATACTCATCGACATGCAAGTCGTGATTCCTATTACAAGAACATGATCAATCTCATGCATCACATATATCATTCATCACATTCTTCTGGCCATATCACATCACATAACACATGCTGCAAAAACAAGTTAGACGTCCTCTAATTGTTGTTGCAAATTTTTACGTGGCTGCTATAGTGTTTCTAGCAAGAACGTTTCTTACCTACGCCAAAACCACAACGTGATATGCCAATTTCTATTTACCCTTCATAAGGACCCTTTTCATCAAATCCGATCCGACTAAAGTGGGAGAGACAGACACCCGCTAGCCACCTTATGCAACTAGTGCATGTCAGTCGGTGGAACCTGTCTCACGTAAGCGTACGTGTAAGGTCAGTCCGGGCCGCTTCATCCCACGATGCCGCCGAATCAAGATAAGACTAGTAACGACAAGTAAATTGACAAAATCGACGCCCACAACAACTTGTGTTCTACTCGTGCATAGAAACTACGCATAGACCTAGCTCATGATGCCACTGTTGGGGATCGTTGCAGAAATTAAAAAATTTCTACGCATCACCAAGATCAATCTATGGAGTTTACTAGCAACGAGAGGGGAGGAGTGCATCTACATACCCTTATAGATCGCGAGCGGAAGCGTTCAAGAGAACGGGGTTGATGGAGTCGCACTCGTCGTGATCCAAATCACCGATGATCCTAGCGCCGAACGGACGGCACCTCCGCGTTCAACACACGTACGGAGCAGAGACGTCTCCTCCTTCTTGATCCAGCAACGGGGAAGGAGAAGTTGATGGAGATCCAGCAGCACGACGGGGTGGTGGTGGAAGCAGCGGGATTCCAGCAGGGCTTCGCCAAGCGCTACTGGAGGAGGAAGAGGTGTCACGGGAGGGAGAGGGAGGCGCCAGGGCTTAGGGTGCGGCTGCCCTCCCTCCCCTCCACTATATATAGGGGCTAGGGGGCGCATGCCCCCCTTGGAGATCCCATCTAGAGGGGGGGCGGCCCCTCGGGGGGCAACGACCCCCTTAGGGTTTCCAACCAGGGGGCGCATGTCCCCTCGGGGGGCAACGGCCCCCTAGGGTTTCCAACCCTAGGCACCTTGGGCCCTTGGGTGGGGCGCACCAGCCCACCAGGGGCTGGTTCCCACGCCACTTCAGCCCATGGGGCCCTCCGGGATAGGTGGCCCCACCCGGTGGACCCCCGGGACCCTTCCGGTGGTCCCGGTACAATACCGGTGACCCCCGAAACTCTCCCGGTGGCCGAAACTGGACTTCCTATATATAAATTTTTACCTTCGGACCATTCCGGAACTCCTCGTGACGTCCGGGATCTCATCCAGGACTCCGAACAACTTTCGGTTAACCGCATACTAATATCTCTACAACTCTAGCGTCACCGAACCTTAAGTGTGTAGACCCTACGGGTTCGGGAGACACGTAGACATGACCGAGACAACTCTCCGGTCAATAACCAACAGCCGGATCTAGATACCCATGTTGGCTCCCACTTGCTCCACGATAATCTCATCGGATGAACCATGATGTCGAGGATTCAATCAATCCCGTATACAATTCCCTTTGTCAATCGGTACGTTACTTGCCCGAGATTCGATCGTCGGTATCCCAATACCTCGTTCAATCTCGTTACCGGCAAGTCACTTTACTCGTTCCGTAATGCATGATCCCGTGACTAACTACTTACTCACATTGAGCTCATTATGATGATGCAATACCGAGTGGGCCCAGAGATACCTCTGTTGGGGAACGTAGTAATTTCAAAAATTTCCTAGGCACACGCAAGATCATGGTGATGCATAGCAACGAGAGGGGAGAGTGTTGTCCACGTACCCTCGTAGACCGAAAGCGGAAGCGTTAACACAACGTGGTTGATGTAGTCGTACGTCTTCACGATTCGACCGATCAAGTACCGAACGCACGACACCTCCGAGTTCAGCACACGTTCAGCTCGATGACGTCCCTCGAACTCCGATCCAGCCGAGTGTTGAGGGAGAGTTTCGTCAGCACGACGGCGTGGTGATGATGATGATGTTCTACCGACGCAGGGCCTCGCCTAAGCTCCGCAACGATATTATCGAGGTCAATCATTGTGGTGTAAAGCTCCGGGCCAGCGTCGGGGTCTCTAATTAGGTTGTGGAGATTGCCCCGAGCAATTTGACAGGTTCCGGTGACCGCCCCCAGGGTTGCCAAAGTGTACGGGTTCGGTGACTGCCCCCAAGGATTGCCATTTGTACGGGTCCGGTGACTGCCCTCAAGGGTCCCTTAGTGGAATCACGGCATCTTGCATTGTGCGAGGGCGTGAGGAGATTACGGTGGCCCTAGTGGCTTCTTGGGGAGCATTGTGCCTCCACACCGCTCCAAACGGAGATTAGCATCCGCAAGGGTGTGAACTTCGGGATACATCGTCGTCTCCACGTGCCTCGGTTATCTCTTACCCGAGCCCTTTACTTATGCACTTTACTTTGTGATAGCCATATTGTTTCTTGTCATATATCTTGCTATCACCTAGTTGTTTATCTTGCTTAGCATAAGTTGTTGGTGCACATAGGTGAGCCTAGTTGTTGTAGGTTTTGTGCTTGACAATTAACCGCCAGGTTTATTCCGCATTTGTTCAAGCCTAAACCGTAATTATTTTAAAGCGCCTATTCACCCCCCCTCGAGGCGACATCCACGATCTTTCACGCGTGGAGATGGAGGACTCTGATGATGATCTTCCAGCACAGGTGGTGGTGGTGGAGGAGCACCGACAGATGGTGGATGAGGTTTCACCGCAGCTGACGCCGCATCGGCGCCCAAACTTCCTCGTGGAGACGGATGTGTCTATGGCGGTGGTAGCGATGGAGGGACGACCGACGGCGATGTCTCCCTCTCCCACAGTGGAGAGTTCTACGCATCCATCTTGCTCTTCGTCGCCATGCCCGACCAGCTCGACACAGGTGGTGTCCAGGTCGGTCAGTGATGATAGCAGATCGGCGGTGATCAGTGCTTCGACCGTCACGGGTAATGGTACCGCGGTGGATCAGGCTGGGAGGTCCATCCCTCCCACTTTTTCGGACTCGTTCGGGCATACGACAGGCAGTCACAGCCCGGATGGAGTCACTGTAGAGGACGTCATCGCTTTTGGAGGTATTCCAGATCCTATGTCTGGTGACAGATGGTCCAGTCACCGGATACAGGGTCGGCCGAACGCGGATGACATACAGATGGGGCATGCTATGAGGGCCGCCAAGCTTCGAGACATCGAAGCGCATACAGGTATGTCAGTTAATACAAGTTGTTCCATTCTGCACTTTTCTGAGCATGAAATTCTTGATAAACCCAGCAATTTAGGGATATCTCTCGGTAGTAATGGCAAAGAAACCGCTAAATCCATCAATGATCTATTAGATTTGGAAAGAGGTAGAGCTCTGGATTTAATTCAAACTTAGCGGCGGTAAAACCCATGAATGATACTGATATTAAGGATCTAGGAGTATCAGCGCTTCAGAGTCTCTGTGAGGATTTAGTCACCATGGAGGGCTTAGAAGGCAAGGATGAGGATGTGATTGCCGAGGGGGTATATGGCTCCTTTGCAACCAGATGCCTTTGTTTCTACTGACACCAACCCTCTTCTCACTGAGGTGATGAAAGATAAACCCAAAAGAACCTGGAAGAGGAAAGTTTATCCCACATCAGCGGTGCGTAGGGGTGCGAGAGTTAAACAAAAGAAAAAATTACATGATGAAATATGAAAGGAATATTCTGGAATAGCAGAGGTCTAGCGGCTTGGCTAAAAGAAGATTCCTTAGTGATACATGGATTGAGCAAAAAATGGATTTCATGGCTTTATTAGAGACTGGCAGAGATAATTTTACTCCCCAGTTTCTAAACACCATTTCAGGGGGGGTTGATTTCAATTGGCACTGTCTACCTCCAAGGGGGCGATCTGGAGGGATCCTACTTGGGGTGAAGGCGAAATTTTAGAAGTTCTAAATGTGGTTCACAGAGAATTTGCTGTCAAATTTCAAGTGAGATCGAAAATCGATGGCTTCAGGTGGGCTTTGGTGGCCGTATATGGTGCAACGCAGCCAGACCTTAAGCCTGACTTCCTTGCAGATTTAGTAAAAAATTGTGGGATGAGAGGTTGCCTATCATGGTTGGAGGAGATTTCAATATCATTAGAAGACAAGATGAAAAAAATAATGACAACTTCGATGGAAGGTGGTCATTTATGTTCAATATGATCATTGAAAGTTTTAACTTGAGGGAGATTGAACTCTGTGGTAGGCAATGCACGTGGGCTAATTCCTTACCAATTCCTACTTATGAGAAATTGGACAGGGTCCTCACTAGTGTTGAGTGGGAACAGAAATTTCCACTGGTAACGGTTCGTGCTCTACAGAGGGCCACTTCGGACCATGCCCCATTGCTGGTTGATTCCGGGGAATCTACCCATGTGGGCAACAGAAATATGTTCTCTTTCGAACTAGGATGGTTCGAGAAGAAGGGTTTCCTAAATCTTATTGCCACAAAGTGGGCCAGGGTCTAGTGGGACTTCACATGTGGAAATATGGCAAAACAAAATTAGACATTTGCGCCAATTCCTGAGGGGATGGGCCGAAAACCAAAGTGGTATTTATAAAGCTGAAAAGAAGAGGCTAACACAAATTATTAATGAACTTGATGTGAAAGCGGAATCCACCCTTCTTAATATGTCGGAGAGAGATATTAAGAATGAGGCCGAGAAAAAATTACAAGCCCTTATGAGAGAGGAGGAGATGAAATGGGCGCTTAGAGGAAAGGTTTCTAAGATCGTCCAAGGAGATGATAATACACATTTTTTTCATATGATAGCTAATGGGAAACATAGAAAGCAGAAGATAATACAAATCGAACAAGAAGAGGGTACAATTGTAGGACACGCGAACCTCAAATTGTACATCTTTGAATATTGTAAGATACTTTTTGGAGCACCAGAAGAAAGCTTTGTTGCTCTAGATGAGAGTGCGACCGGGGACATACCTCAGCTTAACTTAGAAGAGAACAAGCTGGTGTCTGCTCCGTTCAGGAGAAACAGATGTTTGATGCAATAACGCAAATGAAGCATAATAAAGCTCCTGGGCCGGATGGGTTCCCGGCCGAATTCTACCAGAAATGCTGGCATATCATTAAGGGAGATCTGATGCCTATGTTCCATGGTTTGTTTGATGGCCACCTAAACCTCCTTCACCTTAATTTTGGAACAATAATGTTGTTTCCAAAGAGGGTTGAGGCTATCCGCATTGAGTAATTCAGACCGATCTGCCTTCTCAATGTAAGCTTTAAGATTTTTACAAAGGTTGGCACGAACAGGTTGACACAGATAGCCCATTCGGTTGTGCAACCAACATAGACTACTTTCATGCCAGGACGACATATCCTTGAAGGGGTTGTGGTCTTACATGAAACTCTACATGAAATCCATAAGAAGAAATTAGATGGCGTTATCTTCAAAGTGGATTTTGAAAAAGCATATGATAAGGTCAAATGGCCCTTTCTGCAGCAAGCCTTACATATGAAGGGGTTCAATGAATCTTGGAGATCTCAGGTGGATTCATTCATACAAAAAGGTAGTGTCGGAATAAAAGTCAACGACGATACATGACATTTTTTCCAGACACGTAAGGGGTTACGACAGGGAGATTCCATGTCTCCAGTGCTGTTTAACATTGTAGCGGATATGTTGGCAGTACTAATTGGCCGGGCCAAAGAGAGTGGCCAAGTAGGAGGACAAGTCCCTCACCTTGTAAAGGGGGAAGTTTCCGTCCTACAATACGCGGATGATACTATTATATTCAGGGAACATGATCTTGCAAAAGCTAGGAATATGAAGCTTGTATTATGTCTTTTTGAGCAACTGTCTGGGCTCAAAATTAACTTCAATAAAAGCGAATTGTTCTGCTTTGGGAGAGCCCAAGAGGAACAAGATGACTATAGAAATTTGTTCGGTTGTGAAATGGGATCCTTACCTTTTAATTATCTAGGGATCCCAATTCATCATAGACGTTTAATGAACGAGGAATGGAAATTTATAGAGGATCGATTTGAAAAGAAACTGAGCTGCTGGAAGGGCAAGCTCATGTCGTATGGAGGTTGGTTGGTTTTGATAAATTTTGTTTTGACGAGTTTGCCGATGTTCCTCGTATCCTTCTTTGAGGTACCGGTAGGGGTACGGAAAAGACTTGACTTTTATAGATTCCGATTCTTTTGGCAAAGTGATGAGGCCAAAAAGAAGTACATACTGGCTAGATGGGATATTATTTGCAGACCAAAAGACCAGGGTGGGTTAGGGATCGAGAATTTCGAGGTCAAAAATAGATGTCTGCTTAGCAAGTGGCTATACATAATATCTACTAAGACCGAGGGTATGTGGGTACAAATCTTGTGGAATAAATACTTACACTCTAAGACTTTGGCCCAAGTCACCGCTAGGCCAACAGACTCACCCTTCTGGAAGGGATTAATGAGGACGAAAGCAACTTTTTTCCAACGAGTGAAGTTCCTAGTTGGTAATGGTCATACTACTCGATTTTGGGAGGATACATGGCCAGGGGAGATGCCTTTGGCTTTGCAATATCCCTCCTTATATAATATTGTGCAACGTAAGGAGAATTATGTCGCTACAGTATTAAACTCGATACCGCTTAATTTCCAATTTAGGAGATCACTAGTAGGGGAACGTTGGAATGCTTGGTTGCACCTGGTTCGTATGTTGATGGAGGTTCACCTAGCGGATCAGCCAGATACAATTCACTGGAAGTTAACTACGAATGGAATATTCTCAGTGAAAACCATGTATTCGGATCTAATTGATTCCGGGCCATTGTCGAGCTCGTTACATATTTGGAAGATTAAAGTTCCGCTTTGTATTAAAATCTTTATGTGGTTTGTCCATAAAGAAGTCATTCTAACCAAAGATAACTTGGCAAAACGGAATTGGGTTCGCAGTTCTAGGTGCTGTTTTTGTGATCAAAATGAAGTGGTTAAACACCACTTTCTCGAATGTCCTTTAGCAAAATTATTATGGCGATCAATTCATATAGCTTTTAACATTCAACACCCAAGGAGTATAAATACGTTATTTGGGACGTGGCTTAATGGAGTGGACGCACACTTACCTAAACATATTCGGATAGGAGTATGTGCACTACTCTGAGCTATATGGAACACTATAAATGATATGATTTTTAATGGGACACAATTCACCAATTTTTTGCAGGTTATCTTCAGTGGTACAACTTGGATCCGTATGTTGTCCTTAGTCACTCATGTGGACTTCAGGGAGCTTTTGGTTATTGGGTGCAATCGTTGGGAGACGGTAGCACGGGCTATATTCAGCCGATTTGGGTGGTGAGCTAATAATAGGCTAGGTGTGTAGGCATCGTAGCTTGTTGTTGTATCGCCGGATGTGGCATTTTTCAGTTCTTTATCACTGGTTGTGGCGTTTTTCAGATTTTATTCCAAATTATTCTCATTTTATGAGCTTTGTTGGACCTCATGACTTGGTTACGTTTTTATTTAATAATATGGTTGCATGCATCGATTGATGCAGAGGCCGGGGTCCTCCTTTCCAAAAAAATAACTTTTTGCAACTAACGGAAGTAGTGAGATTGAGAACCTCACTAAAGTTGTTGAGGACACAAGTAAATTTTAGTGTGTAGTTGTAGTGTAAGAGTACTGTACAACTTTAAGTGTATGAGTAGTGCAGAATTTTTAGTGTAAGATTATAATATAAGTTTTTCGTGTAGTTTTAGTGTAGTTCTGTGTAGTGTAGTTGTAGTGTCAAAATTTAATGTAGTTGTAGTGTAAGATTTTAGTGTAGTTGTAGTGTAAGATTTTAGTGTAGTTGTAGTGTATGTTTAATTACATTGTAGATTGTACGTTTTGCAGGTGGTCGTCAATATGTCCAAATTTTTTAGTAACTCGTTAGGTATATATATGCACCGTCACAGATGACTCCGACAGAAGGGGACTAAGTACTATGCGACCATTAGGAATAACAATGTCGTCCAGAGTTAGCGGCACGCACCTATGATGCCAAAGATGTTGAATTATATCAGGAAGAGGTGATTCTGAACTTCCCTGAGTGTCGTGAGTACGCGAAGTTCTTCGCGTTGGAGTACAAAAGGATATGCACTATGGCTGAGGAGAAGGGGAACAACCAGGCCGAGATGCAGTTCTTCGACCCATTGGTGAGGGAGTTTGCGAGAGATGAGAAACATGTGGAGACTAACAAGATGATGCTACTTCAGTATGCAACCAAGAAGAGCGCAGATGAGGATCCCATAGACTGGGATGCCTTGGAGCATGAGGAGGAGGGTCAGCAGGGGCGTCGTAGGTCCACCATGGACGACCATGAGGCCGCTCCCTCTGGCCACTAGCTTGCTAGATGGGCAGCACTACCTATTTCGTATGAACTGTTTAACTTTATGCATGTTTTATGTTTGAACTATGCATGGTTTGTAGAATTGCTTAATTACAAGTATGTGTAAATATCTAGATGCCCGAGTAGGGCTAGTTCATAGTAGTTGCTTAATTAGCTAGGTACATGTGTTTTATGTTGCATTATATCTGTGCATGTGTTCTATATGCTTATTTTGGCCAACATGATGAAAGCAGTAAATGGATGCCCCATATGAGATATGTGGTTCAGTGAGATGTCAAAAGGATAAGAAGTTCTTCATAGATCTTTCGAATGACTTCCTCACTAAGACGGTATGTTTTAGTTCAACATGTTTTGACTGAGTTTCTTATGGTATACGGTTGCGCCCAAAATTGTCTAACTTCTAGTTCTTTCTTTCAATTTTGCTCAGGTCATCCCTTGCGGGGCAAGGCGTAACTTCTTAGAGAGGTTTCAGGTTCCGCTTGATGCCACCATTACATTCCAGTGCACTCTCATGAAGATGATGACGGCCCAACACTTCAATTGTCTTGTCACTAACGAGTCAAACACCACTTATTTTAGTTGCCCTTGTTGGAGAGCCCTTGCAACTGCTTACGAGGTGGAAGCTGGGGAAAGAGCACGTTCTACCTCGAGTATGATCGTGACGAGATCATGGTCTACTATAGGCCTGCTTGCAGCAATGGTTCACTTACTCCAGACTATGACCCTCAGTCTGCCCGCAGATATGTCTAGTTAGCTAGTAGGGTTGCATGGCAGATCTCATGTTATTACCACCTCTATTTAGTCGAACTTGTACATGTGTTAATTTGCCTCTTTTTGATACTTTGTTGAACCATGTCAATAAGTACATTGTTGAACTTAAATGATGTTATCTGCGTCTATTTAGTACTGTTAAAAATTGATTTAATTATTGTTCTTAAACTGGATTATGCTGTCATTTGGTTGGGATCGCGCTACTGTACAACTTTTATTTCAAATATGAAAATCAAATTACCATGCTCTTCACACAGAACATACCACGCTTGTGCTCATGTTGATATGTTTCAATGTTTTTTGAAGTATAAGTTACCATGCTTGTGCTATGTAAGTTATCACGTTTGTGGTACATAAATTATCATGATGTACAGAGAAAATTATCGGGACATACAAAATGTTTTCTCCAACTGTCACAACGAGATCTTCTAAACTAGATCTCATGTTTGTACATAATTTATCAAGTTTGCGGTGCGTATATTGCCATGTTGTTTACAGAGAAATTATCGAGGGTATGTTTTCAACAACTTTTCTCTTCCTGTCAAAAAAGTTACCACGCTCTATGGTGCGTAATTTACCATGTATTTTACACATATGTTGCTTAGGGTATATTTTCCATAACTTTTCTCTTCGGGTCAAAAGTTACCATACTGTTTGTATCTAAGTTATCGGACTGCATTTTGTATGTTACCGTACTATTTACATATAAGCCACTGGGGTATATTTCAACAACAAAAATCTTCAAAGTTACCACGAGTGTTGACAAGTAAGTTATCAGGTCTGTGGTTTGTATATTACCAAGTTATTTACACAGTAGTTACGAGGGGTATGTTTTTAATAACTCCCCCCCTCCTCTCCAAATAGAGCATTTACTTCGTCAATGTTACTTACATAGAAATTATCGGGTTATGTTTTAACAAACATTTTTCTCTGGGTCAAATGTTATCAGGTCTATGGTGCGTAAACTAGTATGATGTTTACACATAATTTATTGGGATATGTTTGAACATTTTTTTACCAGGTGAAAATTACCACGATGTTTTTAGGCGTAAGTTATCTAGACTTTTAGCATGTCTTCTAACTAGAAAAGATGAAAGAAAATGTTCAAACAAGAGAAAGAAAATTTTGGTCAACAAAAAAGAAAAGAAATAAAAACATTTTTCCAACGTTGCATTCAATGTGGTAAAAAAACTTCCTAACCAGTCATATAAGAAAGATCTGGACATTATTGACAACAACTAATGCTGGCTGAGTTGGCTAGCTTGATAGACCATATTTCAAGAGGTCAAGCCACCGATCATCCTTAATAATAATAATAATAATAATAATAATAATAATAATAATAATAATAATAAGGATCCGCTTTTTTGAGGGGTTAATAAGGATCTGTTTAAGGATTTGCTTGTATTAGAGGGAGGGCTCCTATGTGTTGCTCGCTTCGTTCAATAGGGTGCATGACCACATGGGAGACCGACTGGGCCAACCCGCAGTACTGTAGCGCGTGATACTGTATTAGTTCCCTGTTAGCGATTTATCTCCACGCGTAGTTAACTATAGGAACTGTATAATTGAAAAAAATACCATTTTCCGAAGCACATTTTTTTTGAAATTTAAAATTCCATACATTTTCTGAAAAACACAGTCAATTTTGAAATTCTGAAATCTTTTTGAATTTGAGAACATTTTTATAAATTTGTGAATATTTTCTGAAACTTGTAAACAATTTTATGAATTGTGATTTTTTAGAAACCATAATTTAAAAAAAACATGAACATTTTGAAATTCCAAACATTCTCAAAAAATGTGACATGTTTTTTGAAATTCCCCCAAAAAATTCAAAAACATGAATAATGTTTGGAAAAATTGTTTTTTCTATAAATCCAACCATTTTTCGATTTTTTTTAAATCTTTGATTTTTTAAAAAATTGTGATTTGATGAAAAAAGAAACAAAAAACTACAAAGAAACAAGTAAAACCAGGGAAGGGAAAAGACTGGTAAAAAGCCGTCTGTAACCATCGAAAAGTTTGCCAAACCGGGATATGTGAAACATATAGTAGATTAAAATGGGCTGACCCATCTCACAACGCCTTGCGCAGCTCCTTGTGCATTTGGTCGACAATCATTCACAGTAAAGTTTGTTTAGTCATGAGTTTAGAACCTCCAATGTCGAGGCTCACAAACTTGCAAAGCATGCTTTAACGCTGGGTACTGGCCGCCATGCTTGGTTAGGCCAGCCCGGAGATCTTGTTTTCGTCCCTGTAAACCTCGTGACGGGTGAATAAAGCTTTGTCGGGTACCGGCACTTTGGAGTCTCGGAGCTTGGTGCGCGATCTCCGGTGGACGCAGCGGTCACGAGGCTTCGTCGTTTTTGTCGATCCGCCGTTATCGGCATTTATTTCTTTTCTTTTTTCTCTTTCCTTTCTTTTGGGTGTGTTTGTGCTGCTTCCGCCCCAGCCCCTGTCGTTGGTTGTATCGGATGGTTGCTTTGTAATACAAAGCGGGGGGAAACCCTTTTTCTTAATAAAGCTTTGTGGGTTTGCCTAAAAAAAAAAGTAAACGTCACATAGGATTCACCCTTGTCTTAGGGCTCCATATATATTCTCACATTCATGAGTTTTAGACTTTATTTTTGTTTAGATATTGTTTAGCTTTGCTACAATTCACATCTGCGAGACGTATAAGAGTACCTCCTTATTCAGATTCTCTATCAAGAACCCCACCTTTACCCCGCACTTAATCTATATCCGCAATTCAGATTGCATTGTCATAGTTTTTGCTGGTCCTTCGATTGCTCGCTGGAACTCAAACCTCGCTGTTCAAGTTGGTCGTGCCCACGGCAAAGTCAATAACCGTTGGATAATGGTTTAGTGATGTATCTATACTGTACAAAGAATGACACGTAGCCTCACCTGCTCCACATGCCAGAAGATGGATGGAGCTGGTTGGCGAGAACTAAGGAGAGAAAGACAGACTGGATTTGTAATAGCACACTGCTTGCTATTTTGAAATCCACAATTGTGTTACTAATTTGTTAAAGCATCTTTGAAATTTTAAACATACATAAATAAAGTATGTACATGTGAAATTTTTAAAGACTTTTTTTTTACGGTGCTACGGCGGGCTTACGCCTGCCTGAACCATTTTCATTATCATAAGAGGGACTGAGATACAACACAACGGCTACAGGAAGTAGCACCCAACACACACAAGAAGGAATAAGGAACAACAGAGAAGAACCAGAAACAAGCTATGGCAATTAGCCAACACCAAGAACTTAGCACCCAACACCATTAAGAAGACCGAGAAGAAACGGGAAACTAGCATTGTTGGATCAGTCGAAGGGAGAATCAACACCGAGTAGACGTAGAGAAGAAGTTGCCTGCTGCACTGCGATCACTCTGCACCTTGAAGAGCTAGGAGAGTCGCAACCACCGTCGAAGGGCATCCCACTGCCGAGGCACGACGCGATAGAGAGAGCCGCCGACCGCGCCGAAGGGCAATGTTTCGCCGAGATAGCCCTACACCTCCTCTGAGCCACACCACGGCCACCATCACAAATAGAGAGAACCAGAACACTATGCGAGGCAACCAAACCTCATGCGTCGCCGAAGGGCACTGAGCTCCGAGACTTCACCGACGCCACGAGCCCCCAAAAGAGAGGTCAGCAGATAGCACCAGGATGACCAAGGCAGTAGCCATACCCATAGATCGCTTCGACCACCACCACCAGACACCCCACATCCCCAGCCTGACCAATCGTGCTCGAGCCAAGACTAGAAACGACCAACAACGGATCAATGGCTCCAAGACTGCGCCCCCAAGGGGGTAACGACATCAATGACATCGTCGTAGTCCGATCCAACCGTGGATCTTAGGCTTTCGCCCGGAGCACATTGTAAGGATGAGCTGCGGGAGCTTCACAATGACTCCTCCAAGAAGGAAAAAAATGGCGCCCAAAGGCGTCACCGTCACCGCTGTCGACACAAGGCCGACACCAGGCTTTCGCCTGAAGCATCGCACCTCGAACCTCACCGCTTACGCCGGCCGCCCAGTCTGGCAAAGCAAAGAGCACGAGACCTTACCACCTCCTGCAACTCGTCGACGAGTGTCCCCGCCGGAGCAAGCAAAAAGGTACCTCTGGTGACGCCATCGCTCACCGCGAGCACCAGCGTCGACCAGAGTGGAGATCCAGTCATGCCGTATCCTGACCATCTCACCCCGACCACCACCAGCCAGATCCATCCCCGCCGCCAAGCACGCCTTGCCCGGATCCCCAACGCGAGCCACAGGGCGACGCCGGCACGCGCCCTGGGCAGCACCACCGGAGCACAGGCGGCATGCACCGCGCCCCCATGGCCGTGGAGAGCCCCCAGCGCTGCCACGAACTCGCGCAGGGCGCCACACCTTGAGGGGTCCAGATCTGACCCCGCAGCCCGCCACAGGGCAACAGCCGCCGAGCAGCACCGCCACCGACGCCCTCTGTCGCGCGGCCCTCCCGCCAGGACGAGAGGTCGCCGCCCCGGAGCGGCGCGGATCTAGAACCACCTGGCGGCTGCGACACCGGCGCGGCAACAGAGCCGACGAAGAGAGCCCCGCCGCCGCCTTCCCTGGGTCACGCACGGCTTCGCCTGCGTTCCCTCCGGCGGCGGTGAAGCAGGGGGAGGGGTGGGGAGTGGCCGGCGGCGGCGCGACTAGGGTTTCCCCCGAGTCGCCAGAGGAGGTGACGCGGGGTCCGAACACAGAAATTGCAGCACCTACTTAAAAAAAGGCGCGATGGAGCTCGAGCTCCAAACCCCCTCACTCACAAACTTCGCCCTATTCTATAACATTCTGTAATTCCATAAGTTTGTTGGAGAACATACCCAAGTAAACAAGCATATCATGTTTTTTTTGCGGGGTAACAAGCATATCATGTTCGTTACTTAGCAAACCAGGCAGAATCATTGGGGCCATATATGATTTTCTTAGCACTTTCAATCGTGTATGAACTTAGTGTACACTTTATATTATGTACACAATCTCATGATCACTGCCCATCATTGCAACTACAATCACATAATGATGGAATCGGTACAGCACTAAAACCGCGTGCAAAGCAGCTGACAGCTCAAGTTAATTTCCAGGAAAGCAAACTTGCAGGACTGATTCATGGTACAGTGGCACGCATGTGTAACCTCTTTGCTCATTTCTTAATTCGCCAGTTTTACTTTTCTATACCAGAAGCATCTGATCACATCCAGTTGCCATTGCAAAGCAGTTGACAGCTCAAATTAATTTCAATGGAAGCGAACTTGTTGGACCAGTTCTTGGTACAATGGTAGGCATGTGTTAACCTCTTTGCTCATTTCTTAATTCACCGGTTTATCCTTTGTTTATGCCAGAACCATCTGCCCACATCCACTTGCCAATGCCAGTTATCATGCCCTCCTTACAAGATAGATAGAGCTCGATCACATGCAGTGTTCAAAGACACCAATGCTCTGAACAGAGGAAGAGAGAGGAGAGATGGGCAGCCATTACAGGTTCAGACTGTCCCATCTCGTGCCAAACTCTTGGTTCTACAAGCTGAGGGACATGAAGAGACCCAGACCGCCAAGCCAACCAAGAAGCTCTACAGCTACAAGAACACCAAGGAGATCATCATCAAGCCACTACTACTGCCATGGAGCCAGCACCCCAAAACCTCTTCCATTACCCCCTCACCAATCCTACTCCTCCTACTTACAAGCAAAGAAAATGCCACCGGAGAAGCTGCGTCTCTCTCCTCTCTGCCTCAGCCCAAGGGCAACAAGCATCCGATTCCCCAACGATCGTCATCAGTCACCATCATCGAGAAGTGCCGCCGCCGCCGTCGTCGACGATTTTCAAGGCTTGCAACTACGTCCAATTCGCACAAGGCCAGCGCCGATCGCGTCGAGAAGTGCGCACCACAGCACGACCGCGAGCAGTACGTGCCCGAGCTCGCCGAGGCTCAGGAGCAGAAGGCTTCGTCTATCCAGCAGTGGCTGTGGCAGAGTTAGCGCCAGGTGCACTGCTCGCCGGAGAAGCGCGAGGAGGAGCATCGCCGTCGTGGTGGCGTCGACGGACCCGCACAAGGACTTCAGGGAGAGCATGGTGGAGATGATCGTCGGGACCGACATGCGTGGAGCAGAGGCTCTGAGGGACCTCCTTGATTGCTATCTGTCGTTCAACTCGAGGGAGTACCATGGAGTAATCACGGAGGTGTTCAGGGGAATCTGGCTCCAGATTATCCGTGACGGTGTTGAGATATGAGGAACAATTGCGGGCTGTAAATCAAGTGTTGTTGGGATGTACAGATCTGTGAATAATGTGTATGTGCCGCTTGAGTTATCTGTGTGTGATATACTGATAGTCCTACTTGCTACTGTATTTGTCATTGTGTTAATTTGTAGTGGTAATAAATCGATATGTGTAACAGTGTAAGGGGCTTTCCGAAAATATATATTCAACTTTTGCTTTCTGATAACTATCCCGAACACCTGGTTTGTAGGAGTTTTGTAGTAATTCTGTATTGATATGATTTCTAAAGGAAAATTTCCTAAAGAGCCATTTGGTTTGTAGGAATAGATTTTGTTCCTATGTAACATTGATTCCCATCCTTCACATTTCGATGGAAAAAAACATTAGCTTAGACCTGATGAAAAAAGTTCTTATCCTATGAACCAAGTGACATCTCTTTTCCATAGGAACTGAGATACATGTCATCTCATTCTCTTTGACTTTTCTATTCCCATGATTTTCCAATCCCATGGACCGAAGGAGGCCTAGTATCTTCGGGAATCCTAGCAGATTTTTCTTGCAATCCCATGAGTCCAGCTCTAAGTCGGAAAGCTTCAAGGAGATTCTTCGCAAAATCAAGAAAAACATATTGAACATCAAGACTCGTCATAAGATCATCAAGGATGTCAAGGACATCAAGAGCAAATTAAAGAGGCTAGCACCAAGTCTCATCACACATTGGACTTTGGAACGGGAAACCCCTCCCTCGCGGCGCCTCCTCTGAGGCGACCCGAGGGCCAACCCTAGGCCGCCGCCGCGTTCCCCCTCCCCATCTTCTCCCTCCGCCGCCACCGGAGGTGCTCGCTGGCGCGGGTGCGTGACACCTAGGAAGGTGGCGACGGGGATCTGGCGGATCCGGCTTGCTGGTGAGCCTCGGCGCCCGGGGCGGCGGCTCCGACGGATGGCGCGCAGCGTGGCCTTTGCGGCAGGCCTCGCCGACGAGTGTTGTGTGGGCTACCTCCCTGGCCGTGTGGGCGGCGGGGGGGGGGGGGGGTGGCTGTCGTCGGCGGTCCGGCATCCCCGCGGTGGTTGCTGGCAAATCTTGGAGAAGACCCTTCCCCGACCCCGATCTACTCGGATCCGTGCCGGCCCTGCCCTCTGGTGGCTGCGGTCATCGTCCCCGGTGCTCCACCGGGCGGATCTGGTGGCTGGGCGTGTTTCCGGGGGAAACCCTTGGCCGCCGCGGCGGCCACTCCAAAGGCGACGTCTTCCGGCACCGTTCTCCTTCCTTGAGCTATGCCATAATTTCTAGTGGGGTGGGGGAGATAAAATGTGAACACATGGGGGCAAAAGGCTAAATTTTCATCTATTTTTTTCTTCACCGATCTGTCCAAGGCTGGGGGGCAATGCCCCCCCCCCCATTGAAATCTCCCTTAACCTTTGACCCACGACTTTGCACAATATATAATGATGCATCAGATCTTGTCGAAATCGATCCCCCAAGAGACGAGCTTGTGAGGTTGTTGATTGATAAGGGAGGTGAATCTACAAATCAGGTCAAAGTTGTCTCTACTATTGGAACTGGTGGGTTAGGTAAGACAACCCTTGCTAGACAGGTGTATAACAACATTTGCGGCGGGCCTCGCCGACGAGTGTTGTATGAGACCTCTGACAAGTACTTTGTCTACAAGATGGAGGAGAATAGCCCAACTAGCGAGCATGTGCTCAGAATGTCTGGGTACTACAATCACTTGAATCAAGTGGGAGTTAATCTTTTAGATAAGATAGTGATTGACAAAATTCTCTAGTCACTATCACCAAGCTACTAGAACTTTGTGATGAACTATAATATGCAAGGGATGACGAAAATGATTCCCGAGCTCTTCGCGATGTTGAAATCGGCAAAGGTAGAAATCAAGAAAGAGCATCAAGTGTTGATGATTAACAAGACCATTAGTTTCAAGAAAAAAGGCAAGGTAAAGAAAGGGAACTTCAAGAAGAATGGAAAGCAAGTTGCCGCTCCCATGAAGAAGCCCAAAGTTGGGCCCAAGCCTGAAACTAAGTGCCTCTACTGCAAAGAAAATGGTCAGTGGAAGCGGAACTACCCAAATACTTGGCGGATAAGAAGGATGGCAAAGTGAACAAAGGTATATTTGATATACATGTTATTGATGTGTACCTTACTAGTGTTCGTAGTAGCCTTTGGGTATTTGATACTGGTTCAGTTGCTAAGATTTTTAACTAGAAATAGGAGCTGCGGAATAAACTAAAATTGGCTAAGGACGAGGTGACGATGTGCGTCAGGAATGGTTCCAACGTCGGTGTGATCGCCGTCGGCACGCTACCTCTACATCTACCTTCGGGATTAGTTTTAGACCTCAATAATTGTTATTTGATGCCCGCGTTGAGCATGAACATTATATCTGGATCTTGTTTATTGCGAGACGGTTATTCATTTAAATCAGAGAATAGTAGTTGTTATATTTATATGAATAATATCTTTTATGGTCATGCACCCTTGAAGAATGGTCTATTCTTTTTGAATCTCGATTGTAGTGATACACATATTCATATTATTGATGTCAAAAGATGCAAAGTTGATAATGATAGTGCAACATATTTGTGGCACTATCATTTAGGTCATATTGGTGTAAAGCGCATGAAGAAACTCCATGCGAATGGGCTTTTGGAATCACTTGATTATGAATCATTTCATACTTGCGAACCATGCCACATGGGCAAGATGACTAAAACTCCGTTCTCCGGAACAATGGAGCAAGGTAATGACTTATTGAAAATAATACATACCGATGCATCTGGTCCGATGAGTGTTGAGGCACGCGGCGGGTATCGTTATTTTCTGACCTTCACAAATGATTTGAGTAGGTATGGGTCTATCTACTTGATGGAACATAAGTATGAAACATTTGAAAAGTTCAAAGAATTTCAGAGTGAAGTGCAGAATCATCGTAACAAGAAAATAAAGTTTCTACAATCTAATCGTGGAGGCGAATATTTGAGTTACGAGTTTGGCCTTCATTTAAAACAATGTGGAATAGTTTCACAACTCACGCCAAATGGAACAGCACATCGTAATGGTGTGTCCAAACGTCGTAAACCTACCTTATTAGATATGGTGCGTTCTATGATGTCTCTTACCGATTTACCACTATTGTTTTGGGGTTATGCATTAGAGACAGCTGCATTCACATTAAATAGGGCACCGTCTAAATCCGTTGAGACGACACCGTATGAACCGTGGTTCGGCAGGAAACCTAAGCTGTCATTTCTTAAAGTTTGGGGTTGCGACACTTATGTCAAAAGGCTTTAGCCTGATAAGCTCGAACCTAAATCGGAGAAGTGTGTCTTCATAGGATACCCTAACGAAACAATTGGGTACACCTTCTACCGCAGATCCGAAGGCAAGATCTTTGTTGCTAAGTTTGGGTCCTTTCTAGAGAAGGAGTTTCTCTTGAAAGACGTGAGTGGGAGGAAAGTTGAACTTGATGAGGTAATTGTACCTTCTCTCGAATTTAAAGGTAGCACATCACAGAAAACCGTTCCCATGATGCCTACACAAATTAGAGAGGAAGCAAATGATGATGATCATGAAACTGCAGATCAAGTTACTACTGAACTTCGTAGATCAACCAGAGCACGATCTGCAGTAGAGTGGTAGGGTAATCCTGTTCTGGAAGTCATGTTACTAGACCAAGGCGAACCTACGAACTATGAAGAATCTATGATGAGCCCAGATTCCGACAAATGACTTGAGGCCGTGAAATCTGAGATAGGATCCATGTATGAGAACAAAGTGTGTACTTTGGTGGATTTGCCCGATGATCGGCAAGCCATAGAGAATAAATGGATCTTCAAGAAGAAGACTGACGCTGATGGTAATATTATTGTCTACAAAGCTCGACTTGTCGCAAAAGGTTTTTGACAAGTTCAAGGGGTTGAATACGATGAGACTTTCTCACCTATATCGATGCTTAAGTCTGTCCGAATCATGTTAGCAATTGCCGCATTTTATGATTTTGAAATCTGGCAAATGGACGTCCAAACTGCATTCCTTAATGGATATCTTAAAAGAAGAGTTGTATATGATGCAACCAGAAGGTTTTGTCAATCCTAAAGGTGCTGACAAAGTGTGCACGCTCCAGCGATCCATCTATGGACTGTTGCAAGCATCTCGGAGTTGGAATATACGCTTTGATAAGGTGATCAAAGCATATGGTTTATACAGAGTTGAAGTGAAGCTTGTATTTACAAGAAAGTGAGTGGGAGCTCTGTAGCATTTCTAATATTATATGTGGATGGCATATTGTTGATTGGAAATGATATAGAATTTCTGAATAGCATAAAAGGATACTTGAATAAGATTTTTTTTTAATGAAAAGACCTCAGTGAAGCTACTTATGTATTAGGCATCAAGATCTATAATGATAGATCGAGACGCTTAATAGGACTTTCACAAAGCACATACCTTGACAAAGTTTTGGAGAAGTTCAAAATGGATCAGTCAAAGAAAGGGTTCTTACCTATGTTACAAGGTCTGAAGTTGAGTAAGACTAAAAACCCGACCACGTCAGAAGATGGAGAGAGAATGAAAGTCATTCCCTATGCCTCAGCCATAGGTTCAATAAAGTATGCCATGTTGTGTACCAAACCTGTTGTGTACCTTGCCATGAGGTTGGCAAGGGGGTACAATAGTGATCCAGGAGTAGATCACTTGACAGCGGTCAAAATGATCCTTAGCTACCTAAGAGGACTAAGGAAATATTTCTCGGTTATGGAGGTGATAAAGAGTTCATCGTAAAGAGTTACGTCGTTGCAAGCTTTAAACACCAATTCAGATGACTCTGAGTCTCAATCTGGATGCATATTGAAAGTGGGGGCAATTAGCTAGAGTAGCTCCATCCAGAGCATTGTTGACATAGAAATTTGCAAAATACATACGGATCTGAATATGGCAGGCAAGTTGACTAAACCTCTCTCACAAGCAAAACATGATCACACATTGGTACTCTTTGGGGTATTAATCACATGGCGATGTGAACTAGATTATTGAATCTAGTAAACTCTTTGGGTGTTAGTCACATGGCGATGTGAACTATGAGTGTTAATCACATGGCGATGTGAACTAGATTATTGAATCTAGTGCAAGTGGGAGACTGAAGGAAATATGCCCTAGAGGCAATATGTTATTTTATATTTCCTTATTCATGATAATGGCTTATGTTCATGCTAGAATTGTATTGATCGGAAACTTAAATACATGTGTGAATACATAAACAAATACCGTGTCCCTAGTATGCCTCTACTAGACTAGCTCGTTGATCAAAGATGGTTAAGGTTTCCTAACCATAGACATGTGTTGTCATTTGATAACGGGATCACATCATTAGGAGAATGATGTGATGGAGAAGATGAAGGAAATATGCCCTAGAGGTAGTAATAAAGTTATTATTTATTTCCTTATGTCATGATAAATGTTTATTATTCATGCTAGAATTGTATGAACCGGAAAGTTAGTACATGTGTGAATACATAGAGAAACAGAGTGTCACTAGTATGCCTCTACTTGACTAGCTCGTTGACCAAAGATGGTTAAGTTTCCTAGCCATTGACATGAGTTGTCATTTGATGAACGGGATCACATCATTAGAGAATGATGTGATTGACATGACCCATCCGTTAGCTTAGCACTATGATCGTTTAGTTTGTTGCTATTGCTTTCTTCATGACTTATACATGTTCCTATGACTATGAGATTATGCAACTCCCGAATACCGGAGGAACACTTTGTGTGCTACCAAACGTCACAACGTAACTGGGTGATTATAAAGGTGCTCTACAGGTGTCTCCGATGGTACTTTTTGAGTTGGCATAGATCGAGATTAGGATTTGTCACTCCGATTGTCGGAGAGGTATCTCTGGGCCCTCTCGGTAATGCACATCACTATAAGCCTTGCAAGCAATGTGACTAATGAGTTAGTTGCAGGATGATGCATTATGGAACGAGTAAAGAGACTTGCCGGTAACGAGATTGAACTAGGTATTGAGATACCGATGATCGAATCTCGGGCAAGTAACATACCGATGCCAAAGGGAACAACGTATGTTGTTATGCGGTTTGACCGATAAAGATCTTCGTAGAATATGTAGGAGCCAATATGGGCATCCAGGTTCTGCTATTGGTTATTGACCAGTGAAGTGTCTCGGTCATGTCTACATAGTTCTCGAACCCGTGGGGTCCGCACGCTTAACGTTCGGTGACGATCGGTATTATGAGTTTATGTGTTTTGATGTACCGAAGGTAGTTCGGAGTCCCGGATATGATCACGGACATGGCGAGGAGTCTCGAAATGGTTGAGACGTAAAGATCAATATATTGGACGACTATATTTGGACATCGGAATGGTTTCGAGCGAGATCGGGAATATACCAGAGCACCGGGAGGTTACCGGAACCCGCCGGGAGGTATATGGGCCTTATTGGGCCTTAGTGGAAAAGAGAGGAGAGGAGCAAAGGAGGGGGCGCGCCCCCCAAGCCCAATCCGAATTGGGAGGGGGGCGGCCCCCCCTTTCCTTCCTCCCTCTTCCCTTCCTTTCCCTCTCCTACTCCAACTTGGAAGGGGGGAATCCTACTCCCGGTGGGAGTAGGACTCCCCTTGGCGCGCCCTCCTCCTGGCCGGCCGCCTCCCCCTCCTCTACTCCTTTATATACGGGGAGGGGGCACCCCTTGGAGACACAACAATTGATCATTGATCTCTTAGCCGTGTGCGGTGCCCCCCTCCACCATATTCCACCTCGGTAATATCGTAGCTGTGCTTAGGCGAAGCCCTGCGTCGGTAGCATCATTAACACCGTCATCACATCGTCGAGCTGACGAAACTCTCCCGCAAAGCTCTGCTGGATCGGAGTTCGTGGGACGTCATCGAGCTGAACGTGTGCTGAACTCGGAGGTGCCGTGCGTTCGGTACTTGGATCGGTCGGATCGTGAAGACGTACGACTACATCAACCGTGTTGTCATAATGCTTCCGCTTTCGGTCTACGAGGGTACGTGGACAACACTCTCCCCTCTCGTTGCTATGCATCACCATGATCTTGCGTGTGCGTAGGAATTTTTTTGAAATTACTACGTTCCCCAACACTAAGTGCCTCTACTGCAAAGGAAATGGTCACTAGAAGTGGAACTGCCCAAATACTTGGCGGATAAGAAGGATGGCAAAGTGAACAAAGGTATATTTGATATACATGTTATTGATGTGTGATACGTCTCCAACGTATCTACTTTTCCTAACGCTTTTCCTCTTGTTTTGGACTCTAATTTGAATGAAACTAACCCCGGACTGACGTTGTTTTCAGTAGAACTACCATGGTACTGTTTTTGTGCAGAAATAAAAGTTCTCGGAATGGAAGGAAACTTTGCGAAGATTTTTTATATCAATAATAAGAATTTCTGGAGCCAAGACCTGCCAGAGAGGGGCACCTGGGTGGGCACAACCCACCAGGGCGCGCCCCCCTCTCCTGGCGCGCCCAGGTGGATTCTCCCCACCTGGTGGCCCCGCAGACCCCGATTCCAACGCTATAAAATCCTATCTTCGGAGAAAAATATCAGGGAGAAAGAATTATCATGATCCATGAGACGGAGCCGCCGCCAAGCCATGTTCTTCCTCGGGAGAGCAGATCTGGAGTCCGTTTGGGGCTCCGGAGAGGGGGATCTTCGTTCTTCGTCATCATCAACCCTTCTCCATCGCCAATTCCATGATGCTCCCCACCGGGAGTGAGTAATTCCTTCGTAGCTAGGATCGCTGGTCGGTGAGGAGTTGGATGAGATTCATCATGTAATCGAGTTAGTTTTGTTAGGGCTTGATCCCTAGTATCCACTATGTTCTTAGGTTGATGTTGCTATGACTTTGCTATGCTTAATTCTTGTCACTTTGGGCCCGGGTGCCATGAACTCAGGTGTGAACCGTTTATGTTATCATCATTATATTCATGTTTTAGATCCGATCTTGCAAGTTATAGTCACCTACTACGTGTTATGATCCGGCAACCCCGGATTGACAACAACCGGGCCCACTCCCGGTGATGGTCGTAGTTTGAGGAGTTCATGTATTCACTATGTGTTAATGCTTTGTTCCGATTCTCTATTAAAAGGAGGCTTCCAATATGGACCCCGCTGCCACGAGAGGGTAGGACAAAGATGTCATGCAAGTTCTTTTAATAAAGCACGTATGACTATTTACGGAATACATGCCTACATTATATCGATGAACTGGAGCTAGTGTTGTATCGCCCTAGGTTATAACTGTCACATGGTGAATATCATCCAACAAGTCACCGATCCAATGCCTACGAATTTATCTTATAGTGTTCCTACTAAGTTACTACTGCTGTCATCAATGTTACACTTGCTACAAAATTACTGCTATCACTGTTACCGTTACCATTGCTACTATCACTACTATCAAAACTATCATATTACTGTGCTACTGATTACTTGCTACAGATAATTAATCTCCAGTTGTGGTTGAATTGACAACTCAGCTGCTAATACCTTGAAATATTCTTTGGCTCCCCTTGTGTCGAATCTATAAATTTGGGTTGAATACTCTACCCTCGAAAACGGTTACGATCCCCTATACTTTGTGGGTTAACAATGTGTACCTTACTAGTGTTCATAGTAACCCCTGGGTATTTGATACCGGTTTAGTTGCTAATATTAGTAACTAAAAACAGGAGCTGCGGAATAAACGAAGATTGGCTAAGGACGAGGTGACGATGCGCGTCGGGAATGGTTCCAAGGTCGATGTGATCGCCGTCGGCACGCTACCTCTACATCTACCTTCGAGATTAGTTGTAGACCTCAGTAATTGTTATTTGGTGCCCGCGTTGAGTGATGTCTACTACACAACCTTCTTCTTGTAGACGTTGTTGGGCCTCCAAGTGCAGAGGTTTGTAGGACAGTAGCAAATTTCCCTCAAGTGGATGACCTAAGGTTTATCAATCTGTGGTAGGCGTAGGATGAAGATGGTCTCTCTCAAGCAACGCTGCAACCAAATAACTAAAAGTCTCTTGTGTCCCTAACACACCCAATACAATGGTAAATTGTATAGGTGCACTAGTTCGGCGAAGAGATGGTGATACAAGTGCAATATGGACGGTGGATATAGGTATTTGTAATCTGAAAATATAAAAACAGCAAGGTAACTATTTATAAAAGTGAGTGAAAACGGTATTGCAATGTGTTGAAACAAGGCCTAGGGTTCATACTTTCACTAGTGCAAGTTCTCTCAACAATAATAACATAATTGGATCATATAACTATCCCTCAACATGCAACAAAGATTCACTCCAAAGTCACTAATAGCGGAGAACAAACGAAGAGATTATTGTAGGGTACGAAACCACCTCAAAGTTATCCTTTCTGATCAATCTATTCAAGAGTCCGTAGTAAAATAACACGAAGCTATTCTTTTCATTCAATCTATCATAGAGTTCATACTAGAATAACACCTTAAGATACAAATCAACCAAAACCCTAATGTCACCTAGATACTCCAATGTCACCTCAAGTATCCGCGGCCATGATTATACAATATGCATCACACAATCTCAGATTCATCTATTCAAACCAACACAAAGAACTTCAAAGAGTGCCCCGAAGTTTCTACCGGAGAGTCAAGACGAAAACGTGTGCCAACCCCTATGCATAAGTTCACAAACGGAACCCGCAAGTTGATCACCAAAACATACATCAAGTGTTCTCAAATCCTTAAAGACTCAATCCGATAAGATAACTTCAAAGGGAAAACTCAATCCATTACAAGAGAGTAGAGGGGGAGAAACATCATAAGATCCAACTATAATAGCAAACCTCGCGATACATCAAGACCGTATCACCTCAAGAACATGAGAGAGAGAGAGATCAAACACATAGCTAATGGTACATACCCTCAGCCCCGAGGGTGAACTACTCCCTCCTCGTCATGGAGAGCGCCGGGATGATGAAGATGGCCACCGGTGAGGGATCCCCCCCCCCCCGCCGGCAGGGTGTTGGAACAGGGTCCCAATTGGTTTTTGGTGGCTACAGAGGCTTGCGGCGGCGGAACTCCCGATCTATTCTGTTCCCCGATATTTTTAGGGTATATGGATATATATAGGCAAAAGAAGTCGGTCAGGGGAGCCATGAGGGGCCCACGAGGGTGGGGGCGCGCCCAGGGGGCAGGCGCGCCTCCCTGCCTCGTGGCCACCTCGAAGCTTCCTTGACTTCAACTCCAAGTCTCCTGGATCACGTTCGTTCCAAAAATCACGCTCCCAAAGGTTTCATTCCGTTTGGACTCTGTTTGATATTCGTTTTCTGCAAAACACTGAAACAAGGGAAAAAACAGAAAGTGGCACTGGGCTCTGGGTTAATAGGTTAGTCCCAAAAATAATACAAAAGTGTTTAATAAAGCCCATAAACATCCAAAACAGATAATATGATAGCATGAATACTTCATAAATTATAGATACGTTGCAGACCTATCAGCATCCCCAAGCTTAATTTCTACTCGTCCTCGAGTAGGTAAATGATAAAAAGAAAGAATTTATGAAGTGTGAATGCTAGCATGTGCACAAGTTTGATCAATGATAATTTCAATCACCTTTTCTAGCACCATTGTATATCATAACAGTAGCTCATCTCATAAAGCTTCTCATGATCAAGTAACAAGCTATTCACATGTTAAAGTATAGATCATAAACTTTCTTGAAAACTAACAAACCGTGTTATCAGTCATCAAACAATTACAATTCATCTTATTTTCAGGAAGATTCTATGTCAGAGCTTTGATTCAACAAAGTTCACATACGCAACTATCATTTAGTCTTCCATGATTTCTACCACTCAAAGCATATTTTTAGAACAAATAGTATTTATCGAACACAGAGAAAGATAGGGGCTTAATATTTTGCCTCCCAACCTTTTACCTCAAGGGTAATGTCAACAATAATAATTCATGCTCAAATATATTTGAATGTCCATATATGCTTAGATCTTTCCATCACATGATGCTTGCCAACTAAAGAGTAGGTTGGAATGAGAAGGAATACTACTGACTCTTGCATAAAAGTAAAAGAGGCCCTTCGCAGAGGGAAGCAGGGATTTGCAGAGGTGCCAGAGCTCGAAGCAAAAACAGAGATGAAAATAATTTTGAGAGGTATGCTTTCATTGTCAACATAACGACCAAGAGTTCCCAATATCTTCCATACTAGATACATTATAGGCGGTTCCCACGCAGAAAGGTAAAGTTTTTACTCCCCCTCCACCAACATTCACACTCCACGGCTTGTCCGAAACAACGGGTGTCGGCCAACTATCAACTTTCCTGGGGGAGTTTTGTTTAAATTATTTGCGAATTTGTTTTTGATCTTTTGATCACAGGACTGGGCATCCCAGTTACCAGCCATTTTCTCGTGGATGATGAGCGGAGTCCACTCATCGTGAGAATAACCCACCTACCATGGAAGATACTGACAGCCCCTAGTCGCTACATGAGCGATTCGGGCATACAAAACAAATTATTATTTGAAGGTTTAGAGTTTGGCACATGCAAATTTACTTGGAACGGCAGGTAAATACCGCATATAGGTAGATATGGTGGACACTTATGGAAGAAACTTGGTTCAAGGAGTTTGGATGCACAAGCAGTATTCCCGCTTAGTACAAATATTTTGGCTAGCAAAGGATTCTAAATAGCAAGCACCACATGTTAGAGGATCCATAACAATATAACTTCTATACAAATATACCCAAGCATAACTCATTATGTTGTCTTCCTTGTCCAACTTCAACTAATTTTCTCAGGTTTGAAAATAATTAATGGGGCTCACAATCATAGAAGATGTCCGAGATAGTATATTTATATGTGAAATCTCTCTTCCTTCAATATTCTTTCATGAATTGTTCAAGTGACCAATACAATGTTTGCTAACCTTTAAAAATTTACCACCTCTACTTCTTATATGTGAAGGCATTACTCCCCATGGGAAAGGCATATGAAACATATATAATTTCAGATTTATGACATTCAAATCATTCAACCATTTACTCATAGGATATAAGTGAAGCACATGAGTAAATGACAAACTACTCCAAAAAGATATAAGTGAAGATCAATGAGTAGTTAAATAATTATGTAGCTATGTGAAAACTCTCTCTCATTTAAGAATTTCAGATCTTGGTATTTCATTCATACAGCAAGCAAAACAAAAGAAAATAAAATGATGCTCCAAGCAAAACACATATCATGTGGTGAATAAAAATATAGCTCCAAGTAAAGTTACCGATGAACGAAGATGAAAGAGGGGATGCCATCCAGGGCATCCCCAAACTTAGGCTTTTGGTTGTCCTTGAATATTACCTTGGGGTGCCTTGGGCATCCCCAAGCTTAGGCTCTTGCCACTCTTTATTCCATAGCCCATCGATTCTTTACCCAAAACTTGAAAACTTCACAACACAAAACTTAACAGAAAATCTCGTGAGCTCCGTTAGCGAAAGAAAACAAAACACCACTTCAAGGTACTGTAATGAACTCATTCTTTATTTGTATTAGTGTTAAATCTACTGTATTACAACTTCTCTATGGTTTATAAACTATTTTACTAGCCATAGATTCATCAAAATAAGCAAACAACACACGGAAAACAGAATCTGTCAAAAACAGAACGGTCTGTAGTAATTTGTAACTAACGCAAACTTCTGGAACTCAAAAAATTCTACCAAAATAGGAAGATCTATATAATTTTTTTATTGATATACTGCAATTGGAATCAGTATGTTATCACGTTCTGGTGATTTAAAAAAAAATTGTGAGCGGAAAGTTTCTGTCTTTTTCAGCAAGATCAAATAATTATCATCCAAGAAGATCCTATAGGTCTTACTTGGCACAAACACTAATTAAAACATAAGACCACATCTAACAAGAGGCTAGATGAATTATTTATTCCTAAACAGAACCAAAAAGCAAAAAATACTAAAATAAAAATGGGTTGCCTCCCAACAAGCGCTATCGTTTAACGCCCCTAGCTAGGCATGATGATTTCAATGATGCTCACATAAAAGATAAGAATTGAAACATAAAGAGAGCATCATGAAGAATATGGCTAGCACATTTAAGTCTAACCCACTTCCTATGCATAGGGATTTTGTGAGCAAACAACTTATGGGAACAATAATGAACTAGCATAGGAAGGCAAAACAAGCATAGCTTCAAAACTTTAAGCACATAGAAAGGAAACTTGATATTATTGCAATTCCTACAAGCAATATTCCTCCCTCATAATAATTTTCAGTAGAATCATGAATGAATTCAACCATAAAACCAGCACATAAAGCATTCTTTTCATGAGCCACAAGCATAGAAATTTTATTACTCTCCACATAAGCAAATTTCTTCTCATGAATAGTAGTGGGAGCAAACTCAACAAAATAACTATCATGTGAAGCATAATCCAATTGAAAATTAAAATCATGATGACAAGTTTCATGGTTATCTTTATTCTTTATAGCATACGTGTCATCACAATAATCATCATAAATAGGAGGCATGCTTTCATCATAATAAATTTGCTCATCAAAATTTGGGGGACTAAACATATCATCTTCATCAAACATAGCATCCCCAAGCTTGTGGATTTGCATATCATTAGCATCATGGGTATTCAAATAATTCATACTAACAACATTGCAATCATGCTCATCATTCACATATTTTATGCCAAGCATTCTATGTAATTCTTCTTCTAGTACTTGAGCATAATTTTCCTTCCCATCATTTTCACGAAAGATATTAAAAAGATGAAGCATATGAGGCATCCTTAATTCCATTTTTTGTAGTTTTCTTTTATAAACTAAACTAGTGATAAAACAAGAAACTAAAAAATTCGATTGCAAGATCTAAAGATATATTTCAAGCACTCACCTCCCCGGCAACGGCGCCAGAAAAGAGCTTGATGTCTACTACACAACCTTCTTCTTGTAGACGTTGTTGGGCCACCAAGTGCAGAGGTTTGTAGGACAGTAGCAAATTTCCCTCAAGTGGATGACCTAAGGTTTATCAATCCGTGGGAGGCGTAGGATGAAGATGGTCTCTCTCAAGCAACGCTGCAACCAAATAACTAAAAGTCTCTTGTGTCCCCAACACACCCAATACAATGGTAAATTGTATAGGTGCACTAGTTCGGCGAAGAGATGGTGATACAAGTGCAATATGGACGGTGGATATAGGTATTTGTAATCTGAAAATATAAAAACAGCAAGGTAACTATTGATAAAAGTGAGTGAAAACGGTATTGCAATGTGTTGAAACAAGGGCTAGGATTCATACTTTCACTAGTGCAAGTTCTCTCAACAATAATAACATAATTGGATCATATAACTATCCCTCAACATGCAACAAAGAGTCACTCCAAAGTCACTAATAGCGGAGAACAAACGAAGAGATTATTGTAGGGTACGAAACCACCTCAAAGTTATCCTTTCTGATCGATCTATTCAAGAGTCTGTAGTAAAATAACACGAAGCTATTCTTTCCGTTCAATCTATCATAGAGTTCGTACTATAATAACACGTTAAGATACAAATCAACCAAAACCCTAATGTCACCTAGATACTCCAATGTCCCCTCAAGTATCCGCGGGCATGATTACACGATATGCATCACACAATCACAGATTCATCTATTCAAACCAACACAAAGAACTTCAAAGAGTGCCCCAAAGTTTCTACATGAGAGTCAAGACGAAAACGTGTGCCAACCCCTATGCATAAGTTCACAAACGGAACCCGCAAGTTGGTCACCAAAACATACATCAAGTGTTCTCAAATCCTTAAAGACTCAATCCGATAAGATAACTTCAAAGGGAAAACTCAATCCATTACAAGAGAGTAGAGGGGGAGAAACATCATAAGATCCAACTATAATAGCAAAGCTCGCGATACATCAAGATCATATCACCTCAAGAACACGAGAGAGAGAGAGATCAAACACATAGCTACTGGTATATACCCTCAGCCCCGAGGGTGAACTACTCCCTCCTCGTCATGGAGAGCGCCGGAATGATGAAGATGGCCACCGGTGAGGGATCCCCCCTCCGGCAGGGTGCCGGAACAGGGTCCCGATTGGTTTTTGGTGGCTACAGGGGCTCGCGGCGGCGGAACTCCCGATCTATTCTGTTCCCCAATATTTTTAGGGTCTATGGATATATATATATATATATATATATATATATATATATATATATATATATATATATGCGAAAGAAGTTGGTCAGGGGAGCCACGAGGGTGGGGGGCGCGCCCGGGGGGCAGGCGCGCCTCCCTGCCTCGTGGCCACCTCGAAGCTTCCTTGACTTCAACTCCAAGTCTCCTGGATCACGTTCGTTCCAAAAATCACGCTCCCGAAGGTTTCATTCCGTTTGGACTCCGTTTGATATCCCTTTTCTACGAAACACAGAAACAAGGGGAAAAAATAGAAACTGGCACTGGGCTCTGGGTTAATAGGTTAGTCCCAAAAATAATACAAAAGTGTTTAATAAAACCCATAAACATCCAAAACATATAATATAATAGCATGAATACTTCATAAATTATAGATACGTTGGAGACGTATCATTGAGCATGAACATTATATCTGGATCTTGTTTATTGTGAGACGGTTATTCATTTAAGTCAGAGAATAATAGTTGTTCTATTTATATGAATAATATCTTTTATGGTCATGCACCCTTGAATAATGGTCTATTCTTTTTGAATCTCGATTGTAGTGATACACATATTCATATTAATGATGTCAAAAGATGCAAAGTTGATAAAGATAGTGCAACATATTTGTGGCACTGTCATTTAGGTCATATTGGTGTAACGCGCATGAAGAAACTCCATGCGGATGGGCTTTTGGAATCACTTGATTATGAATCATTTGATACTTGTGAACCATGCCTCATGGGCAAGATGACTAAAACTCCATTCTCCGGAACAATGGAGCAAGCTAATGACTTACTGAAAATAATATATGCGGTCTGATGAGTGTTGAGGCACGCGGCGGGTATCGTTATTTTCTGACCTTCACAAATGATTTGAGTAGGTATGGGTCTATCTACTTGATGGAACCCAAGTCTGAAACATTTGAAAAGTTCAAAGAATTTCAGAGTGAAGTGCGGAATCATCGTAACAAGAAAATAAAGTTTCTACAATCTGATCGTGGAGGCGAATATTTGAGTTACGAGTTTGGCCTTCATTTAAAAGAATGTGGAATAGTTTCACAACTCACGCCACATGGAACAACACAGTGTAATGGTGTGTCCAAACGTCGTAACCGTACCTTATTAGATATGGTGGGTTCTATGATGTCTCTTACCGATTTACCACTATCGTTTTGGGGTTATGCATTAGAGACAGCTGCATTCACATTAAATAGGGCACCGTCTAAATCTGTTGAGACGACACCGTATGAACTGTGGTTTGGCAAGAAACCTAAGCTGTCGTTTCTTAAAGTTTGGGGTTGCGACACTTATATCAAAAGGCTTCAGCCTCATAAGCTCGAACCTAAATCGGAGAAGTGCGTCTTCATAGGATACCACAAGGAAACAATTGGGTACACCTTCTACCGCAGATCCGAAGGTAAGATCTTTGTTGCTAAGTTTGGGTCCTTTCTAGAGAAGGAGTTTCTCTCGAAAGAAGTGAGTGGGAGGAAAGTAGAACTTGATGAGGTAATTGTACCTTCTCTCGAATTTAAAGGTAGCACATCACAGAAAACCGTTCCCGTGATGCCTACACCAATTAGAGAGGAAGCAAATGATGATGATCATGAAACTTCAGATCAAGTTACTACTAAACTTCGTAGGTCAACCAGAGCATGATCTGCACCAGAGTGGTACGGTAATCCTATTCTGGAAGTCATGTTACTAGACCAATGCGAACTTACGAACTATGAAGAAGCTATGATGGGCCCAGATTCCGACAAATGGCTTGAGGCAGTAAAATCTGAGATAGGATCCATGTATGAGAACAAAGTGTGGACTTTGGGGGATTTGCCCGATGATCGGCAAGCCATAGAGAATAAGTGGATCTTCAAGAAGAAGACTGACGTTGATGGTAATATTACTGTCTACAAAGCTCGACTTGTTGCAAAAGGTTTTCAACAAGTTCAAGGGGTTGACTACGATGAGACTTTCTCACCCGTATCGATGCTTCAGTCTGTCCGAATCATGTTAGCAATTGCCGCATTTTATGATTATGAAATCTAGCAAATGGACGTCAAAACTGCATTCCTTAATGGATATCTTAAAAGAAGAGTTGTATATGATGCAACCAGAAGGTTTTGTCAATCCTAAAGGTGTTGACAAAGTGTGCAGGCTCCAGCGATCCACCTATGGACTGATGCAAGCATCTCGGAGTTGGAATATACGCTTTGATAAGGTGATCAAAGCATATGGTTTATACAGACTTGAAGTGAAGCCTGTATTTACAAGAAAGTGAGTGGGAGCTCTGTAGCATTTCTAATATTATATGTTGATGACATATTGTTGATTGGAAATGATATAGAATTTCTGAATAGCATAAAAGGATACTTGAATAAGAATTTTTCAATGAAAAGACCTCAGTGAAGCTACTTATGTATTAGGCATCAAGATCTATAGTGATAGATCGAGACGCTTAATAGGACTTTCACAAAGCACATACCTTGATAAAGTTTTGAAGAAGTTCGAAATGGATCAGTCAAAGAAAGGGTTCTTACCTGTGTTACAAGGTATGAAGTTGAGTAAGATTCAAAACCCGACCACGGCAGAAGATAGAGAGAGAATGAAAGTCATTCCCTATGCCTCAACCATAGGTTCTGTAAAGTATGCCATGTTGTGTACCAAACTTGTTGTGTACCTTGCCATGAGTTTGGCAAGGGGGTACAATAGTGATCCAGGAGTAGATCACTGGACAGCGGTCAAAATGATCCTTAGCTACCTAAGAGGACTAAGGAAATATTTCTCGGTTATGGAGGTGATAAAGAGTTCGTCATAAAGCGTTACGTCGATGCAAGCTTTAAACACCAATTTTGATGAATCTGAGTCTCAATCTGGATGCCTATTGAAAGTGGGAGCAATTAGCTAGAGTAGCTCCATCCAGAGCATTGTTGACATATAAATTTGCAAAATACTTGCGGATCTGAATATGGCAAGCCCGTTGACTAAACCTCTCTCACAAGCAAAACATGATCACACCTTAGTACTCATTGGGGTATTAATCACATGGCGATGTGAACTAGATTATTGACTCTAGTAAACTCTTTGGGTGTTAGTCACATGGCGATGTGAACTATGAGTGTTAATCACATGGCGATGTGAACTAGATTATTGACTCTAGTGCAAGTGGGAGACTGAAGGAAATATGCCCTAGAGGCAATAATAAAGTTGTTATTTTATATTTCCTTATTCATGATAAAGGTTTATTAATGCTAGAATTGTATTGATCGGAAACTTAAATACATGTGTGAATACATAAACAAATACCGTGTCCCTGGTATGCCTCTACTAGACTAGCTCGTTGATCAAAGATGGTTAGGGTTTCCTACCATAGACATGTGTTGTCATTTGATAACGGGATCACATCATTAGGAGAATGATGTGATGGACAAGACCCATCTGTTAGCTTAGCATATTGATCGTTCAGTTTATTGCTATTGCTTTCTTCATGTCAAATACATATTCCTTCGACTATGAGATTATGCAACTCCTGGATACCGGAGGAATACCTTGTGTGATATCAAACGTCACAACGTAACTGGGTGATCATAAAGATGCTCTACAGGTATCTCCGAAGGTGTTTGTTGAGTTGGCATCGATCGAGATTAGGATTTGTCACTCCGAGTGTCGGAGAGGTATCTCTGGGCCCTCTCGGTAATACACATCATAAGCTTGCAACCAAATGACTAAGGAGTTAGTCACGAGGTGATATATTACGGAACGAGTAAAGAGACTTGCCGGTAATGAGATTGAACTAGGTATAGAGATACCGACGATCGAATCTCGGGCAAGTAACATACCGATGGACAAAGGGAATTATGTATGTTGTCATAACGGTTCGACCGATAAATATCTTCGTAGAATATGTAGGAGCCAATATGGGCATCCAGGTTCCGCTATTGGTTATTAACTGGAGAGGTGTCTCGGTCATGTCTACATAGTTCTCGAACCCGTAGGGTCCGCGCACTTAACGTTCGTTGACGATATAGTGTTATATGAGTTATGTGATTTGGTGACCGAATGTTGTTCGGAGTCCTGGATGAGATGACAGACATGAACAGGAGTCTCGAAATGGTCAAGAGGTAAATATTGATATATATATATATATATATATGACAATAGTATTCGGACACCGGAAGTGTTTCGGAGGGTACCGGGTACTTATCGGGTCATCGGAAAGGAGTTTCGGGCACCTCCGGCAAAGATATGGGCCTTATGAGCCAAGTGAGGGAACACACCAGCCCACAAGGGGCTGGCGCGCCCCTATAGAGGCCGGCCCTATGAGGAGGAGAAGGAAAGAGGGGAGGGAAAGGAAAGTGTGGAGTAGGACTCCCCCTTCCTTCCCTCTCCCCCCCTCTTTCCTTCCACCTTGTTGATACAAGGAAAGGAGTGACCCCAAGTAGGATTCCTCCTACTTTGGCTGCTCCGCCCTCCCAACCACCTATATATATGTGGGAAGGGGGTGCCTAGCACACAACAGACAACATTGTCTTAGCCGTGTGCGGCGCCCCTGTCCACCGTTTACTCCCTTTCTCATATTTTCGTAAGCCCTGCGGAGATCACATCACTATCACCGTCACCGCGCCGTCACGCTGTCGGAACTCATCTACTACCTCGTCGTCTTGCTGGATCAAGAAGGCGGAGGACGTCCCCGAGCTGAACATGTGCAGAACGCGGAGGTGTCGTGCGTTCGGCACTTGATCGGTTGGAGCGTGAAGAAGTTCGACTACATCAACCGCATTGTCAAACGCTTCCGCTTACGGTCTACGAGGGTACGTAGACATACTTCCCCCCTTGTTGCTATGCATCTCCATGGATAGTTCATTGCGTGTGCGTAGAATATTTTTTTGTTTTCAATGCAATGATTCCCAACACTAACCCCCCCTCTCGATCGGAACCGTCGGATCGCGATCGGAGGGTCCCAAAACCCCCAACCCTAGCCCATGTCTATTAAATAGACAACCTCACCTTCCTATTTTGGAAACCTAACCTACCCCTAGCCTCCTCCCACCTCGCAGCCGCCTCCCTCCGCCGTCGCGCCGCATCCACGTCGTCGCCTCGGCCTCGCCGTCACTCCCCTCCAGCCACCGAGTCCCGCAAGCCCCTGCCCGAGCACCCCAACGAGCTCATCCCGCAACCTCGCCGATCCGTTGGAGCTTGCCGCCGCCATACACCCATGCCGGTCACCCGCCTTGCCTCCGGCCAGATCCGGGCCGACGCCTCCCTGCCCCTGCCTCACCGTCCCATGCGTCTCCGGCCTTCGTCACTGCTGCCACCGGCCTCGAGCTCGCCGGAGCACCACCATTGCCATTGCCTGCCCCGCCCCTGGACGGTGTCATCCCGGTACGATGTCGTCCGCTGAACCAAATAGCTCCCTGCATCGGCTCGTCCCGCTCCTCGCTGTCCCAGTTCTCTCAGGGTATATAAACGACCAAGTCTTTGGATTTTCATCGCCATATTGCATTTTGTTGATGCATGTAACTTTATGCATGTTTGTCCGATGAAGATAGGTCATCACCATATTGGATTTTCATCTACTCTTCGTTCTCTACATGATGGTGTCTTTTTCATGCATGCTAGGACTCGTATACATGCTCTAATCTTTGTTGCAAAAGTGCATCGCAATGTTAACTGCAGAAAATTGTTATTACTTTCAAAGTTTGCTTGATGATTGCCACTGGACTAGGGCTCATATGCATGTGATTCCTTCATGTGTTTTGTTCTCTATAATGTGTAAATCAGTCACATGCCCTTGGATGCCATGTAAACTTGTTGTAGCATGTCTCTTTGTTGCCCTCAAGATGCCATCATGGTAAGTAAAACTGTCATCATGTTAACAGCAAGTTCCATTTCGTAAAAATCATAGCAATTAATCCATGCATCCTATGAACTTGTGCCAATGGAGTATTTTGAAGATTGCCATGTCAAATATATGCTCATACCATTTTCATAAATAATAAAATTTCTATACTTGCTGTTATGTTCCTCCGAAGTCAGCATCATGATATTACTATTTGCATTCCCTGATTTTCACCAAGTATGTAATCAGCATATTTCATGGTTGCATATTGTTTTCATAATTGTCATGAACCTGTTGCTCCTATGAATATGCCATGTTGTATGATTTGAGCTCCATGTTATGTAATAGCATTATGTGCCATTTGATGCCATGTTCAAGTACTGACCAATACACACTTGTCTGGGTTGAGTTTCATCTAAAGCAAGCATAGGTTGGCAAATGTTTGAGCGAGGTCGGTGAGGAGGTTATCCACGTTATGTGTCTTGACAGCCATATCATCAACATAGCTCAACGTTGAGATCTGATTGTGAAGGCACTTATGCAAGGCACTGGTATGTTCTGCGCGCATTTTAAGCCTAAAAGGCATGGTGTTGTAGTAGAAGGGGGCGAAGGGAGTGATAAAGAAGCTATTCTCTTGATTGGACTTTTTCATTCTGATATGGTGATAACCAGAGTAAGTATCCAGGAAACATAGCCGCTCACATCCTGCCATGGAGTCGATTACTTGGGAGATGCGGGGGAAATGAAACGGATCTTTGGGCATGCCTTGTTGAGGTCGGTGAAGTCGATGCACGTACGCCAAGTTAGGCCTTCTTTTAGATTATAAATGTGTTCGCTAGCCATTAGGGGTGAGAGAACAACTTGATGAAGCCAGCAGCTAGGAGTCGGGCTATTTCTTCTCTGACTGCTCTGTGTTTTTCGAGCGCAAATCGACAAAGGGATTGTTTCACTGGTCGAGCATCTTTTATGACATCAAGGCTATACTCGGCGATGTTAGCCGGAGATCGAGTAGACCAAACTTGACATGAGAGGAGTCTGTAAGGAGAGACCTGAAGGACGTGAATATCAGCAAAAAAAACTAACCACATGGGTGTGTGACTAGATTTAGAGATCTTATGCATTTCAACTCTAGCCTACCCCAACTTACTTGGGACTCTACAACATCACTCTAGCCATCTCCAACTTGTTTGGGACTAAAATAATTGTTGTTATTGTTTGTGTATTCAATCCTACGTACAAGTCAACTAAGTTACATAGGAAAGAAAATCATACAATTCAATTATTCAAAATTCCTAGGAAAATCATTTGCATCAAAGAGGCTCTGAAACTCTCCCCTCCAGGGTTCGCCTCTCCTCTGCCTGCCACTCCATCGACCGGTGACGGGAGAGGAATCCTAGTGCCTCCGCTACGGCTGGTAGTTTAGGTTAGTGATTCTTCAGTCCTATAGGTGTGGCGCTCGGGTGAATGTCAACGCTTCTTCTTCGAGATTGTCTTCGGGGCTCCAATCATCCTCGAGTTTGTCCATCTAGACGTAGTAGACGGAGCTTCGGGGTAGACTCGTGTCGTCTCCTTGGGAGTTAGATACTCTGTCAGCGAGAATTGGTGTGTCATTTTTAAGTTTAACAGTACGATGCGTCTCAGAGCGCGGGAGTTAATTCTCGTCGTTAGTTGTGTCTGATGCAGACTATTAAAGATTAACAGAATGCGGCTCCAAAGCGCTAGTCCTTAGGGGACGTCACGCACGTGCATGAAGGCTTGTGACTGTCAACGATAAAATCAAGCCGGCTCCAAGCGTCTCTTCTAGAGCATAGTGTCGTCGGTGATCTATGTGCCTCAATGTAATTTTTATTATGTTTGTTGCTTGAGATGTTTTATACTTTAGGAGAACTTTTAGAACAGAGTGGATCCTTTTCAAAAAAAGAGGAGGCTCTGAAATATTGAATGACAAGCTTCACGCTTCCACTGGATTTAAAATTATCTGCAAAGTCTGCATTCAAAAAGTAGCGGCTACCTTTACTGGATCATGACTGCTTCGTCTTCCTTGTGTATGCACACAGACCTTACCATAATTCCTCCTAAACACGTCAAGTTTGGTCTACCCGACCTCTCTTATTTTTGAAGTTTGGTCTAGCCGACCTCTCTTATTTGGCTGAACCAACTCGACAATGTCAGTACAATCCATGGATAAATCACACAAAACGTGTGTGTTTAGTGCAAAACAAGAGTGCACCAATATCATTTATGAACTTGGCTACAAAGCTGTCTTGAGTACTGAGGAGTTTCAGAACTTACTACGTATTTCCTAGCACGAAGACTCCGCGCCAGGACAAATTGTTTCCGAAAGTACATCCTACCGGCACTAGCATGGCCCAACTGCTGTTCAGGTAGCCAGTTACTCTAGAGGTCAGATCCAAGAAGACCCAAACATGCGCTCAGGATATCAGAGTACCTAAGCACGATAGCAAAAACCACACAAGCACGAGTCCCTGATTCCTACATTCCACTCTTTAGAAGCATGTGTCAAGAACTTTACTACACGTGGCGATGTTAGGCAAGACTTCAGTTGCTAACGGGCGAGAAAACTGTATGACGGCATGTCCTCAATTTGCTGAATATCTTCAAGTAATAGCTCTCTCTCAAGCTGGCGGCGTGTGGATTTAATAACAGTCTGCAGTGAGAGTATACCAATTTGGTCAGAAAAGAAGGGACTCTGTACGAAGAATGTGACAAGGAGAATGCATACTGAAGAAAGGCATACATTGAAATCCATATATGTGGCGTGCATTTCAAGCCATTTCCGATCCATCAGCTTAAAGGTTATGCAGTAAAGAATATCAAAAGCTCGATCGTTTTCTGCAGAAAAGAACAATGGTTAGATGTTAGTAGCTAGGGGTACACTTACAGTTACAGTAGGAGCAGGCCGCCCGTAATAAGATGGTGGCGTTATTTATTACACCTATGATGTCATCCAATATTAAGGATATTAATTTCCATGCTATGGAATTAAATTAAATTTATTTATGGTCAAGTCTTCAACTGCCCTTATAATTGCTGTGCATTGAAGCATGGAGAACAGTCAAAGTTAGGCCATTCAACTGAGCCCACAAGATCAGCTGTAAGGATATTGCCTTGTTAACAAGCACTGAACCTTTAATCAGTCATTAATTACCTACAATTGATGTAGATTACCGCATAAAACTACTGTACTGTACAATTATTCTGGGACAAAAGGTCCATATAGTAGCCATGTAAGATTTCAATTTTGCAAAAATGTTACAGTAGACTGTACCTATAAGTAGATTTAGGAACACTGCTCCAATCAAAGACCTTGGCTTAGCTGCAGAAGAAATCAGTATTAGTCACTGTGCCATTTGTTGATAATTGCAAAAGCAAAACCAGTTTCACAGTTTAGAAAATTTGCTCGAGGGGAAGGTTACATAGAAGTAAATCCATCAACTAATGAAGAAGCACAGAAAAGTTTAATGAACAAACCTGCTTGAAGATCAAGCATCTGAATGAGCATAAATGTAATATTTACTCCAGCTACAGCAAATGGATATTCCCATAATGCTCTGTCACCATTTTGCTTACAAAGGAGCTCCTCGAAGGATTTCTGCACAGAAAGTGCCTCATTGAGATGAATGAAAGGCCAAACATATAAAAATATAAACATTACCTATCTTAATAGTTCGATAATAAATATTATACATTGCAGTTATTAGCAAAGGATCATTAGCTGTTCAATTTTCAAAGGAGACAGGGTTCCATTGCTAGCTGAATAGATTTGTATAACTGTATATCGCATGAGTCATTAGATTCTTCCCTGCTCTAGCTAAGAGAAGATCATTGAAACCTAGCAATTGGCGAGAAACAGCGATGAATCTGAACCAGCATTTAAGTAAAGGGATTTGTACTCACTGGATAGTTCTTAGCGAAGTAAAGTAAATTCTCCAAAGAGATAAAGCCACCACCCCTGTAATTCCAGCACAATAAATGATTCCAGATCCAAAATTTAACTAAGAAATTATTTATTTCGTAAAGGGCATGTGCGGGAATGAAGGAATGGAACAATACCTGAAATCTGTGGATGGATCTTTCCCTTGCCATCCCATCTCCTTCCATTGATCTGATACTAGTCCTAGAAGTTCAGTCCCAGGAAAAGAAGCATGCCAAAGGGCTTTGAGTGCTTCCTAATGAACAAAAGGTGTGATGAATGGGTTATCAAATGTAGCATTTGAAATGTATGTTCAGGTTTGCTAGATCAATATGAACTATTAATAGCAACAGAGAACAAACTATAAGCAAGGATTTGTGCTGGTGAGCTGCAGGATCATTTGGTCAATTTACTCATGCCAGAAATCACTTCCCCTACTTTGAACAATCTACGGGCACAGTAGTCTAACTAAACTGATTTACTGAGTTACACACGTCCAGTAAATCCTGATACCCTGGGAACATCATATTACTCTGCTCTATTAAAGCAAACATGAGAGAGCACATCCATTTTGTTAGGTACCACACTATACGATGTCAGACAACACTGGCCAGCCTTATAATCAGAGAACAAAGCTCGTCACGAGATTTTAACAGGAATACCCTGTGTTCATCTTACAATAGAGCAATATGGGGTGTCTGAAATACAGAAATTGCACACTACAACCGACAATCAAACACATTTCCACGGATCATACCTGATGCTCTCCATTTTGACTATCATAAGGCACCTCAATCCGGTTCTGTAATCTTTGTAGGCACTCTTCCTGCAATACAAAATACATTACTGTCATATAGGAAGCTTCTAAGTATTTTTTTTTTCAATGGTAGCTTCTAAGTTCAAAGTCCTAAAGACTGCGACATGACATGCCAATTCAAGAGAGCAATATTTGTTGGACCATTGTATATATTCTGTCGTAATCTAAGCACAAATACAATGAAACACGACAGTTGCACCCGCTGTGATTCCAGTTATCCTTTGCATTCATGTTTGAAAAGCAATCGCGTGGTTGCTACATCAACAAATAGCGAGCACCGTTCACCTGAATGGGGGTCAGATCGAAGGAAATGCGCGCGTCGCTGTCCCTCCTCTGCACGCAGACGCAGGAGAATCCCCTCCCGATCCACGCCGTCGACCCCGACACGACGTCCGCTGGAGAAGGGGAGAAAAAAAAATAGAAGCCCATGGGCGTTCGTCAGCCTCTGAACAAGCAAGGGGGGATCCGAGGCGAGCGGACTCACGCACGCACGCACCCACGTGACCCACGTACCCGGCGATGGGTGGTGGTGGCCGGAGAGCCGGCGCACGGCGAGGAAGGAGCCACCATTCTGCTCCATGCGGCGCGCGGGCGCTGCCCCCTCCCTCCTCCCTCCTCCTCCTCCTACGGTGCCCGCCTGCCTACGCGCCGCGATCAGCGAGGGATCCCCATGGCAGGCTCGGGCCGCGGCTTGATCCTGGTGGGCGGGGGAGGGCGAGAGATCCCACGGGCGGATCACGGGGGGGAAAGTGGGGGGGCGGGGGGGCTGCACGACGACACGAGGGCTCGGCGCCGCGGCGGGCTCTTCTCTCCTTCTCTTATCTCCCGTCGCGTCGCGTTGGCGTTGGCTTGGGTTGGCAGCTTTGGCGCTTCTGGATGGCTGGGCGGATGCCGACGGGGGTGGCGGCCTGCCCCTGCCTCGCCTTGTCCGCTGGGGATGGATGGATAGTTGCGCTCGTGTCCTGTTGCTTTCCGTTTTTAGCCAGATCTGACCACCCGTTAACCTCCTGCAATTAGCCCATGATTCCCGTTACCAAAATTAATCTCCTCGTGTCTTTTTTACAAACAACCCACATAACCACAGGAAGAAGAAAACAGAGCGCTAAGATCACAAAACGCCCCTAATTCTGCTACATTTTCGCTCCGCGCATTGGCCGTATGTCTGCAGAAAATTGAAACCACATTAGCTTGCTCATTTATTTATCTATTTTGAGTCGAGCTTGCTGATTTTATTTTATTTTGAACAGCTGGAGCGCCATGTCTTCAGAGGGAAACCAAAAGCTAGCTATCTAAAATTATCCTCAAAAAACAAGCTACTACTTAGCAAAAGTAACGGGAGAAAAGCTAAAGCTACTTGCAAAGGTAACGGCAAGAAATTAAAAGGTGGCCATCGATCATCCCGTGGTCGAGAACGCTTACCTTGCGCTTAAAGCTTGCTTTAGGCAGCGAGCATAGCCAGTTTAGAATGGGGTAGAGCGCGCATCAACACGATAATTCCCACCTACTGTGTAAACTTTGAACATCTATTTAGCTTGTACTCCAAACATAAAGCGTGATTGCATAGTTAGAATGGAGTGCTACCAAACAGCCTGTTCATGGAGTACTTCGACCGTGCCGTGTCCTTTTTAGCATGTGTTCTTTGCTGCAAGCACTAGATTCCCCATTAACGATATTCGGCTAAAGAAAGCAATGCAAATGGTGCGACCTCCTTTGTTATAGTCCACCTTTCTAGCATCAATCTTTAATCACCAGAACCATATGCATGGACCTCAGGTCTTAGATGTTTAGGTTTGGCTGTGATGTCTGTTTGGTATTAGGCCAGACTATCTGCGCCCCTTCATCAATTGGATAGTGTAGCGACAGTTGTTGCTTAGACGGTGGCTTTAGTCTTGCTGTTGTATGGCTTTGTAAGGTCTTGTGAGAATAATTAATAAAGTGGCCGTATGCATCGCCTAGATGCAGAGGCCGGGGGTCATCCTCCTTTTCTAAATTAAAAAAAAATCAACGGTTTCAATTTTTTTACGGAAAGTAGCAATGTTCTTCATCGTCTTTCTCAAGGTTTGAGTACCTTGGTTGCATCTTCCAAAGCTCGACTTCCTACATCTGCTCCATGAGTCATGACCATGGTCCAGGTCCACACCCCTGTTCTCCAATGATCAAGCTAAGTAAACATTATATCCACAACATGTAAAAAACAACACTATTGACGATCTGGAAGAAACAAAAAAAAAAAGAGATGTGATCAGAGGGGTACCTTTCAGTACACCTTGCACATGATGGAGCCTGATAGCTAACATTTTTGTATCCGGTTATACCTTTATCTGTCAATCACAGTAGTTCAGGCTATTTTTAACTCACAGACACTGACCATGGTCATAAATCTTGTCCCCCAAGAAGCCAAGATCTAGATAAAGTACAATGTGGAGCAAGTGGCCTAAATTAACCATTCTAAATTGAGCTGTTCTATGCATAAAATATGGCCATGCACATGGCAAGCAAATGCCTAGGTCTCCTTCCTGGGCTCTTTTTCAGCCCAATTTCTTGCTGATGAAACCGAAGCCTGCGCATTCAACAGAGGCAAAAGGTTTTACAACCGATCTATGATGTACATCAACTGGAGCACTATTTTATATTTGAACTCACACATCCATAGACATTATTGCTCCTAAGTACTACTACCTCTGTTACTATCAAGAAACAGATGTCAATACAAACAGAAAGCTTAAAGGGAAAATGTAACGGATTCTTTGAACTACGGTGGGACTGGTTGATTCCACCTGCGCTTGATTTCAGTTTTCATCCGAACCTCCCTGAGCTTCCCGTCAGTTCCATAGTCTCGCTCCATCACCAGATTAATCCCTTCCTCCGAGTACCAACTAACTCCGATGCAGAGTATACCGTCTTTATCTACGTCAACATAGGCGGTGACGCCTCCAGGCAACCAAAGTATAGTCACGTCTTGCATATCGAGCATCTCCTCCTCCCCAAAGAAAACAGAGCTCTCTGGCAAGCTTCTCTTCTTCATGGTCTCCATGCACAGGTATACAAAGGCAGCTCCACCCTCTATTTCTTTCACTTTCTCACTGAAAATTGGTGTTGCACTGACTTCATATACTTTCCAGGGGCCTGTCAGTTCTGATGGTTTCGTCCGCTTTCTTTGAGAGAAAGGACTGACGTCAACAGGGGTATTACTGCAAAACAAACATGCTATTCAGGAAGAGCAAGCATAATTAGTTCATTAATCTACAAAGGCTGATGGTTCTTGTGCGTGAAAGAATATCTGCTGAGGCATGAAAGTTATGTTGCCAAACTATAAGGAGGCCGATATATAAGACAATTCAAATCATGAGGAACAAGCATGCACAAGCTGTAGATGAGAATGTCTTCAATGCTGTGAAAGTAGAAAGCATCATCGAAGGATGAAATCAAGCAGCAGTAAACCAAGTTTTCAGTTAACCTTGTTTTAATTCGTTGCAAACAAACTACAGTCTGTGCTATGATGTTCTGTGCCCTGTCTAGATTGGTGGCACCAGTCTGACACTATTAGTAAATCAATTCATCATTGTTCAAACTGTACAGTTTCCTCCTGAGTCATGATTGCTGAATAGCAATAAAGATATATGTCATGAGCAGAAAAGCAGATAAACTTGTAGTAGTGGATAACAGGAATCATACTCTTCAACATGGATATTTGCTGGGCTAGCCCATTTTTCTTCATACACAGCAACCCTTACAGTTTGTATATTCGCTCCTCCTTCATTAAATTCAATGGTATGCACAATACGCAGTCTTTTGTGGCATCCTTTGACCAGACTCTAAAACAAAGCTCGATGCCATTGTCAGTTATGAATTGGCAAATCCAAACCCAGAGACAACACAAAGTGTCGAAAGGAAAGTTAAAGGCATCTACACATGAAATATAGAGTATTATATTTATACATATACATATACATATATACATGATCATCAATAATTCATTCCCATAACAGTTGGAGCAGCCTCTCCAGCAAAAGGCCAACATGATAATCATATTCTTGAACACAAACTAGTTGATTAGTAGCTACCTCTGCAAAATGATTCCATAATACTAGCTGACACAGATTGTTGTTACAAAACAAAGAAAGAGGAGGAGTCCCTAGCACATCATCAGAAGCATGTATACCAGCATCACTGTTGATTTTGCTATTTAAGCGTCTGTATGATTCATAAGAGCAATTCACATGTCTATGCAATAGTTATCACAGGAGTCTAGTTTCGTTCCTCTTGTAAAAAGCCAAAAACAGATCTCGAAGGAAAGCATCGGGCAAAAGACTAATTCACAGTCAACATTGCAGTATTGCACTGAACAGAAATTCAGTTTTTGGGCAGATAAGTAAAGTTCAGTATAGTAAACATACTTGCTCAAACTGATACGTTGGTGAAAGGAAGTATTTAGATTCATCATATTCGCCGATTTCTATATCAAGTGGACCTCTAGAGTATGATCCATCCTGAAAACGAAAAATGCAGTGGCCAAAGGAATAAGTTGATAATTCAAATTCACAAAGCAGAAAATGTGTAACATTACTGAATTAAATTAGGGGAGATGATAGCCCAGTCTCACAGCGAACAAATGTGATTGAACAGTAATGGATATACTTAATGTCAGCAATATATTTAACTTATATGGGGAGGAACTATCCAAAAAAGATCCCCTAAGGAGATAACTCTACAAATTGTCTGGAAGCTCCTAGGATCTGTTTCAGTTTTTCTTGCGTGGCTCGTTTGAACTACGAAAGTTTGCTTGAATACAAACTAGCTGTTAAGTTAAACTCATCTTTAGAAAAGGACAGAGCTTAAGCTATGCAAACTATCCAAAAAAGATCCCCATGGTTCATGATTTCCCCAGAGTCTGAAAAGTGAGCAGGCACTATGAGCACCTTAATAAGGTGCTGCTACCGAAGAAAACTTGCTGAGAGGTTCAAGGTTTAACATCACAACTGACTGCCTTTTCTAAAATATCATCTAAGCGTTCTATGTTCAGCATCAGGAAATAGGCCGTAGTTATAAGTTATAACTTCTAAATTAGTACAACAGTAGAGAGGAATGCAATCATATTTTTGGTTCAGTTAGTTATGGCTAAATAAAATATACAGTGTAACTAAGGTCAATCATCTATTGCAACTTTCAAATCTCAAAAAAAAACTATTGCAACTTTCAAGAGCTGAATGGCAAAAGATGTTTCAAAAAGCATTGGAAGTATTTGAAAAGGGCAGAAAAAAAGGGGTGAAGGGAAAAGAATCTCACCTCGAAAAATACAATCCCCGGTTCTTCAATCATAACATCTTCATCAAGTACATCGCTCCTTTTAAGATCAAAATATTCATGTGCAGGTAAATCAACAGTCCCACTTGAGCTACCATGATTCCATTCATCATCGCTGGCACTCTGCTTCTCAGCTTCCCCATGAGGATTGAGTTGCACCCAATTTGTCTTCCTTCGGATCTCAGTTCCATGACCACTATCATACGACTTCTCAATGAGAGAAAGGGTGTAGCAATCATAAAGATACTCCTGTTTGCTTCCTAGTCCAACAGGTTCCATCTCTGCTGTGATTGGCGAGAACACAGCTCCGACACCCTTCCATACGCCACTTAAGCTACTCGCAAATGTATCCCAGGAAGGCCTTAAAACAGATTCCTAATAAGATAAAAGAAGACAATACTCAATATATCAGAAATTACAGCAACTGGATAGGATTTACTGGCCTGGTAAATGCTAGTATTTGATTGCAAGTTTGCTTCGCCACAACTCATTCTCCATAGTTTCCCTCTATCTGAAGCAGTGGACTACAGACTACTTGGTCCAGCTTTGCGAAGTGCACACTGCACAGTGGACTACAGACTACTTGGTCCAGCTCTGCAGCAGGCGTTGGTTAAATGGATAAATTGAACTCATAATCCCTATCAAACCGCATAACTGAATCAATTGGGAAGATTTTGCAGGACGAAATTGAAGAATCCGTCAGGATGACCCCCAAAATGGATTTGCAGGCCAAACTACACACGCCTGTCCATGGCACAAATAGTCCAGTTAGCTACAGTTAGATACTGGTAGTGTCGGTGTACCTGGGTCTGGAGCACGGTCTCGACCTCCACCAGCATGGCTCCGGAGACCAGAACTCTCGTGCCCGCGTCATTCTCCTTCCTCCTCCCCGGCGGCGGGGGCGCCCTGCTGCGGCCGCCCGGGCGCCTGCGCCCGCGGTGGTTCTTCTGGGACCGAGCCTTCTGCTCGGCGGCGCGTTCGTTGTCTACGCTCCAGACGTTCTCCTTCCCCCTCGACGACGCCTTCCCGCCACGAGCAGCGCACCGGACGGTAGCCCTAGTAGAGGTGGAGGGGCGGTGGCGGTGGGCGCCGGGGCCCAGGACGGCGGGGCTGCCCCCGCACGCGCCCAGGCACGGCGGCTGCATGCTCTCGATCGGTGAGCGGCTGCTCGGCGAGTGTGCAGCCGGCGGTGCGGAGGCGAATGGTTTGGACTTTGTTTGCGGATAGTGCCTCCGAGACCGTCGTTACGATGACACGCGGGCCCCGCGGCTACAGGGAGGAGGGAGACCTATCTCCCGGAGAACACGCCTCTCCATTCGACTTGAGATAAACGCTCATTGAACTCTCACGACATAAGCACATTGGTCACTCTTCTCTCAAAATGTGATGAACCGGTCACAATATTTATTTTGATGAGCAAATTGGTCACTCTACCGTTTACGGCCATAACGGGTGCTGAGGTGGCATGCTGACTCGACGTTGGGCCCACAACTACGGCACCTGCACATATTAGAGGTTGGGATACTTTGCAAGAAAGACCCTGAAAATATTAACTAAGAACTTGTCATGGCTACACCAGTTTCACACTAAATTGGGGCCACCTGTCAGCCTCTTATGGGCCATGCATGAGCAACTTAAACGCCAGTTACAAGCGCGACAGGAGCTACGGGAGGTGAGATTGGCGTAGGGGCTATGCGGGAGTGAGGTTGCACCGGCCTGGGGTGGTGCGAGTGTGCGGGTTGGCCACAGGCACGCCGATAGTGAGCTCCAGTGGCACTAGGGCGCATGCGGGCTAGAGAGGACAGAAGAGAGAGAGAAGAGGTGCACCAACACCGAAGGGCGCATGCGGGTTAGATCATGCGTGAGCGGAAGGAGATGACAGTGAATCTTGGAGGTGAGGCCATGGCTGCCAGAGGCGGCGGCAGAGCAAGGTTGCGTGGTGAGGCCTTCTCGAGGATGCGTGACATGGACGGGATGTCGTCATAAGCTACAGACGATTCCCATGGGGGCTACCAAGCTGAGAATAAGAAGCTGGGGTCTCCAGGGATGGATTAATACGCGACAATCTTCCGCCCGAGGGGGAGAAGAAGAGTGCGGCGCAGGTGCTACAGGGACTCGGGGTTCGATTCCTATGGCAGAAATTTATAGGGAATCTCTGCGAAGCCTTGGATAAGACGGCGAGGTTATTGTCTGTGCGTGCGACAAAGGACGTAGGAGACGGTGCACACTGGATGCCGACCACGAGCGTCGTGGACTCCGCGAGCGTGAGTGTAGCTGCCTAGGCGGTGATGTTTTGGTTATTCCGATGAGATGTCATGAGGGAGGACGCGCATGTGCTGGTCCATAGTGTTGGTAACGACGCGAGTGCTAGCATGCCGGAGATGAAGCAAGTGCTAGCATGCCGGAGATGAAGCAAGTGCTAGCATGCCGGAGATGAAGCAAGTGCTAGCATGCCGGAGATGGGTATGGGGACTGGCTTGGCCACAATCGAGAAGGGGAGACGTCCGTGTGAGATAATGCATATCCTGAATCTGGGCATAGTACGGACTCACGAACAGTAAGAACTACGTACAGCGGAAGCGACACAAGTTCAGACAAATACATAGCGGTTGCGGATCGAGGCTACTACGTCCAAGCTCCATCAATTCTATGTCCTTTTTCTCTAGGTGGCTCACTCGGGCGTAATAGGTGGCCACGGAGTGCACGGGGGAGCGCAGTGCAGCAGGCTAGCGGATGAAGGAACCTCCACCCCAATTGAGGGAACACCATGCCACACCAGGAGTGGTCACCGAGAGAAAGACACAATGGGCTCGCCATCGCTTGTCGGGGGCAGTAGCAACGGCGCACATTGCGCGCGACGACGATGGTAGCAATACTGTAGATTGTCTTGTGTGGTGGTAGTGGCGTCGGGGCATGGCATGGCGTGGTGCATCTCAGTGTGAGCGGCCTCGGCAACGGTCATGGGGCGGCGGCGGTCGGCGGACGAGAGCCCATGGCTTGGTAGCTTTGCGTCGAGTACCTGTGTGGACTCTGAAACAAGCACCAGCGGAGCAAAAAATACTACAAGGGTCCAAACTATGCTCCACATCTTCCCAGGGCCCTTCTTGCAAAAAATCCCGCCATCTGATATGCGCATGTGCTGTGTGCATGGGCCCAACGCCAAGTCAGCATGCCACCTCAGCACCTGTTACGGCTGGAAACGGCAGAATGACCAGTTTGCTCATAAAACTGAGTGTTGTGACCGATTCATCACATTTTGAGAGAAGAATGACCAATGTGCTCATCTCGTGAGAGTTCAATGACCAATGGTGTATTTATCTCATCGGGATACGCCTTTAGGTGCTGGAACTTGATACACTTTTCTTAAACCGAAAGCAGCTTTTGTAAACGCCTTCCTAATAATCTGTTAATGCGAGAAAACTGTGGCGAAAGTGTGACTACAGTAGTGTGCACTGATGCATTAGGACCAGTAATTGAAAAAAATTATCGCTGCTGTCCTAGTATCTGAATTTACAAACTTCAATACATGGACGCCTTTTACTGAAAAAATTTATATGCATGACTAACTTTTTTGGGATTTTTTATGAGTCAATTGCACTAGTGGTGCCACAACTTAGCGCAGACAGTCATTTTGATGCTAGAAGTTGTGGCGTACATTGAAGTGCTGTAAAAACGTGACTCGGACGTGCAGATACAGTGTTTATCTCGTTTGTATATGAAATCTGTGCTAGCTAGGCGTGTGGAACCCGCCGTTAGCGACTGGACCAAGGAGAAGGGGCGTGTGGCCTGATTTTTTCAAAAAAATAAACCTCGGAATATTATTTTTTACAAAAAGACAATGTGGACGTGGCATTCTTCGACTGGATGAGCAGCGGGCCCCGCCTGTCAAAATATAACAGCAAAATGGTCGAGCGCCCAGGTTTCAAACCCGCAACCACCTGCTACAAATGAAGGGGGTCTAACAACTACGCCATATATTTTCTACTGCCTAATAGGCATAAGTTTTTTTAGGTAAACTGCTAGGATTTATTAATCAATCGATATGTCGTATTACATTAGGATCATGTGGTTGCCCCAACCAAATGTGACGGACTTGATCCAAACATAAGAGCATGCATAGCTAGTTTATGTGGCTCGAAATTTGAGCTCCTAGATTCAAACTTAAAAATACAGGAATTAAAGAGAGATTTTCACTCCTGGGTCTCCTTAACTACTTCGCCATAGTTCCCACCCGAGCCTTCTTTGATATGCTTGACAACTGCTTCACAATCCGACGTGGTCACCAGATTTTGGAGCCCAAGATCTTCAGCCAGAGACAGTCCCTCTCGGCATGCAATAGTATCAAGGCTAGCTGGATCCGTAAGGCCTCGTATGACGAATACCGAAGAATCCAAGTATGTGGCCGAGTTGTCTCTGCACACCGCAGCCGCTGTCCTAGCACCACGCAAGACGGCAACATCAACATTGGTCTTCGAATGACCCTGGAGGCCTAGACAGCTGGGATCCATCTTCTCGGTGTTGGTCCCGTCGTATTACCTAGGCGGTTCCCACTCGTGGGATTAACCTCCCATAGTTCTGTAATGAAATGAGTAATTAACATATACGTGGACAGATGGCTTTGGTCAATTCCCTCGTGAATCAGTTTATGCCGCGCCCACCATATAGCCCAGATCGTGGCTGTCATCTTGGTAAATTTCTCATGCGGGAGCTTGTCAAGCAAAGTAAACAACCAACTCCTCGCGTTATGTTCATCGTTTTTCATCAACTCTTCAATCAGCTCCCTGTCAACCAGTGACCACACACATCGGGCTGTTGTGCATTCCAAAAGGCTATGCCTCCAAGAGTCCGGCATGCCACATATTGCACAAGTGCATGATAGGGATAACTTTTTTTTAGACAATGATAGGGATAGCTAACAATACTATATGTATTAATCAGTACACAGGTGGAGCTTAAATGGGTTGGATATATTGCAGCCCATTTTGCACAAACAACTTTTTGAAAGATATTTGTAAAGCATAAGTAATCAAATTTATATTCAAATATTTATGTGTTATAAATATAAGTATACACAACCGTGTATTGTAATAAAAACATTTAATTAATACGGATAATTGTGTGTTATAAATTTCGATAATGCACACATTTTAATAACTATATAACTAACATGATGATTTTAAAAAGTGCTTATCCATATTAATTTAAATAATTTAAACAATAGAAATGCTTGAATATTCAAATCAACATTTCAAATGTTAGAATATGAATATTTTTAATTATACAAACATTGAACTATACAAATGTGCATATAATTAATGTTTGTATAATTGGAATAATATTTTTAGTTGTTGATGTTTATAAAATATTTGTATTATTCATAATTATATTTTTTTATAATTCATCATGTGACTTATATAATTATTGAAATGGTTGTCCTATTGAAATTTATAACACACAAATATCCGTATTAACTAATTATTTTTATATAATACATTGTTGTATGTTTTAACATTTTTATTTACTAATCATACTTTGTTTGTATAATATTTATAACACATAGATATTTGAACATAAGTATTTACTACACATAGGTATCTTTTAAAAAATTCTTCGTGCAAAATGGGCCGCAATATTTGTAGCCCATATAAGCTCCACCTGCCTAAGATATAGTATTGTTATCCACGTTAGTCAGGCGGAAATGTAGGAGGGGTAGCCCTAAAAAAAGGTAGGAGTGGTGGTTTGGAGAGAGGCGTTTTGGAGGCCGAGCTCCATGGAGGCCTTTAATTTCGAAAAGTTCAAATTCAAACTTTTATGGTTCAAAAAAATCTGAAAAAAAATATGCGTGTATGTGAGGATGTAACCCACATGTGTGTAAAAATTCATGATAAAATACCTTGAGTTCTGACCTATACAAAAAAGACAAATTTTTGCACCATTTGTATGTCACAACTTCTAGCACCAAAGTGATCGTTTGCGCCAAGTTGTAGCACCACCAGTGTAATTGACTCATTTTTTTATCTAACAACCTACACCATCTTAACTTAATTTCAAATAATATGAATATGCATGCCTACCTACTTGCCTACGGTACTCTCTTTTCTCGAAACAAGGTTGTCTACTCTCTCCAAATTGGAATATGAGTCGTACATGGGTTTTTAGGTCCTCGATTTGACTAGCGAAACATGTGTTTTGTGCCATAAAAATTATATCTCTAGATTCATAGACGAATGAACTTTCTAATCATATATTCATAGTTAAATCGATAACCTAAATTCCCATGTCCAGTTTATAATCCCATCGAGAGAGAGTATGTGCTATCACATATGTGCTTTTACAAACAGATGATACACACTCGTTGTTGCGGAAATCAGTTGCAATATATTTCAATGGATTTGATTCTATAAAACCTGAATATTTGAATCAACAATATATGAATAAACCTTCTTCGCAAAAAAAAATATGTGAATAAACCTAAGACTACATATTATCGATTTTATTATTATTGTGCAGCTGAATTATTTTTTATTGAATGTAAGTGACATCATATAATAGAAAGGTTTTTCCATGCATGTTGAGGTGGGCCTTTCATGAGGTATCATGGGTAGTGAGATGGTATGTATATTTGTTGAGAGAAATGGGAGTAATGGGGATAACTTAGTTTTGTATATACGATACCTTGGACTCGATTGTATGCAGAACAGTGGGTAGTAGCTTTGGATGGGGTGGTAGATGCAGTTAAACTAATTGAGGGTAACAAACAAGATGAAATGGATGATTGAAAAACAGTACAACTTCTCGATGAGGGATTTGTATTTGCAGTTCGGATCAGTGAGGTACCCCTTAGAGCATCTCTAGCAGACCACGCATCGTGCCGGCTCACAAAACGCGTTTGCAGTTCGCGGAAAAATGGTTTTGCGGGCCGGCGCGGACGGCCGCAGAGTCAGACCACGCAAAGCCGACCCGTAAAAAAGGATATTCGCGGAATATACTTTTTCACGGGTCGGCTTTGCGGGGTCTGCTCTTGCGCCGCTGCCGCCAGCCCGAAAATATCAATACCACACCATAAAAATAAAACAAACATCCATACTGCAAAATAATTATTTAAAAAATTATCAATACCAACACAATACAACAATCATCCACATTACAAATAATTATTCAAATCACCGAAGCAAACTAAATAATGCAATACAAAACTTGTCCCGAGAATATACAAATAAAAATGAATAGAAACATGAGTTTGTTACTGTCCAGCCCTTTGCCAATGGTGCTTAATGAGATCCTCTTGAAGCTGAAAGTGAGTGTTTGCATTTTAAATCTCCTTGTATGTTTGAAGGAAAGCTCTAATGCGGTTAGGGTCTCTAACTGGTTTGACACGTCTACCCACATTGTCGTAGAAGAACTCCAAGTTCATGCCTCTCTCATCTTTAAGAATCATATTGTGAAGGATAACACATCATGTCATGATGTTTTTCAAGGTCCGCTTGTCCCAAAAATGAGCAGGACCACAAACAATGGCAAACCTAGATTGCAAAACCCCGAATGCTCTTTCAATGTCTTTTTGGGCTGCCTCTTGCACCCTTGTGAATTTACATTGTTTTCTAGTTTTGGGTTCTTTGATGCTCTTGACAAATGTGCACCAAGGAGGGTATATACCATATGCAAGATAGTATCCTTTTGTGTATTCATGCCCATTGATAGTGTAGTTGCAAGCAGGAGCATCACCACTAGCAAGCCTAGCAAACAAATGAGACCGTTGCAACACATTGATATCATTGAGAGTGTCCGGCATACCAAAGAAGCAACGCCAAATCCATAAATCCTCGGATGCTATGGCCTCTAGCACAATTGTTGCATCACGAGACATGCCACAATACATTCCCTGTCATGCCTTCGGGTAATTTTTCCAAGTCCAATGCATACAATCAATGCTATCTAGCATGCCAGGCCAACCTCTCCTCTCATTAGATGCCATCAATTTCTTTGTGTCATCCTCGTTGGGTGTCCGAATATATTCAGGACCAAAGACACAGATGATCACTTTGGCGAATCTACGCACTGACTTAATTGTGGTATCTTCATCAATGCGAAGGTATTCATCGGCATAGTCAGCCGGAACGCCATATGCAATCACCCACATAGCTGCCGAGATTTTTTGATATGGACTAAATCCCTTTAAGCCCGCAGCATTTCTTCTTTGGGTAAAATACCGACAATTTGCCTCGCAAGCTTGAACAATTTTCACAAAGAGGGATTGACGCATTCGGTACCTTCTCCGGAAGAGGTGCGGTGGATATTTTGGATTCTTCGCGAAGTAGTCTTGCATCAACATCTCGTTCCCGAGATGGCGATTCCGAGGAATGCAAAGACGCCCGACGGTCGATCCTCGCCGCCTCTCCCGGTTCTCGTCTTCGTGCTCCTTCACGGCAAGAGCCATCACAAACGTCTGCTGCCGAAAGTTTGCAAGCAGCGTCTCAACATCCGAGTCGTCCGAATCGGACGAATCGGAGAGCAAGAACTTCTTGCGCGGGCTCAATTCCATCTACATGAACAAGAATCGCATGCCGCGTCAATCAACTATGCATAGCGCTCGGCACAAAGCACAAACAAACACTAACCAGCGGCTCGTGGGGCGGGTGATCCCGGGAGGCGACAGCGACGAGGGGAGGTTCTTCTCGCCGAATCCGGGGGCGGTGCAGCGTATCGGTGCTGGAGGGTGGGGGAAGCCCCCATGGCGCGATTCCACCCGCAGATTTGGCCGGAATCACCGGCGGCAGACGGGCGGAACCAATGTCTGGCGACGGCGGAAGGAAGTGGGGAAAGGGCGCGGGCTGAAATGTCCATCCCGCCAACCGCTTCACTGCGATACGAGGCACCGTAGGGGCGAGGCGGAAACCCGCGTATTCATGGGTTGGGGTCGAGATTTTGCCGCGCCCCTAAAAAAAATTTACGGGTCGGCCGCGTTTGCAGGGTCTGTTCGGGCGGGATTTTTCGCGCCGACCCGCATTTTGGCGATTATTTTGCGGGTCGGGGCTTTTTTGCGGGGTCTGCTAGATTTGCTCTTAGGATAGATATTTTTTTTGTGTGTGTGTGGTTGGTGATTGGAAAGAGCTTTAAGAGAGAAATGATTGGGAATGGTCAATGTTACTTTTTGTGGACAGAAAGTGCTCCAGCTAAACTGGTGTGGTAGGTGGTGCTTTGTGCATTTGGTCTTACAAGACCTTGTGGTTGCACAGAGTGTCTATTTGGAGATTGGATAGATTATTTTGCATCCCAAATTGATGCTGTGCAGAGGAGCGACATTACATTGGACAATCTAGAAGATTAGAGCAGCTTGTTTCAGAGAATAATACCAGCTTGTTTTAACCATTTTCAGTTTGTGTTGTAGGAGTAACCTTGATTTCGCAAAAAGAACGAAATCAAATAAACCTTGAGAAAAACGTCATAAATATAAGGGGAAGCACTACGGCGCAATCGCGGTAGATACTGGCACGTCAACCGTGGTATCATCATGACCTAAGCAGGGCTCGACATCTCCCCGAGATCAGACAACGCCGGTGCCGTCGCGCGCCACTACCATATGTGCGAACGTTCGTGCTACATTATTTACAACATCGAGAAGGTGGTCAGGGAAGCTTACGCACGAAGTCATGGCTGTGCTCCGATGATTAGCATGATTGCAAACTAGTACTCCCTTCGTTCATTTTTATAAGTCGTTTCAGACAACTCAAAATGAACTGTTTTGCACATTGTTTTAAATGTCTTCAAGGTCTTATAAAAATGAACAAAGAAAGTACAAAGTTTCTCATACCGGCGGTGTCCTCACTCCTCAGCCTGGGCTGTGCTCCGTGATCCTTGCCAACTTGGGCGTGATAGCAAGTAGATGTGGCTAAAGGCCGTTGCTCTCCTCTCATTTCGCCTTGTTTCTGTAAACCAGACTTTGCCACGTTGCGGTGGTTTTCAATGGGAATCAACGAGGGGCTCGCTCGTTGCCAAAGCATCTGAAGTTTACGGTCTTCGAAACCTGCATGCTAATTGCCCACAGCACTTGATTTCTTCTTTCGAAGCAGAGTTGACTATACATTACTTCCACAACCACAGTACACTAGTAGAAAACAGGGCATAGGTCACAGGGCAGTTTTCACATTAGCCCCGGTTCAGTCATGAACCGGGACCCATGAGGGCATTCGTCCCGGTTCGTGAGCCCAGGGGGCCGGCCGGGGCCTCATGGGCATTCGTTCCGGTTCGTATGGAACCATTTGTGCCGGTTCGAGCCACGAACCGGGACTAATGGTCCTCGCTCCTGGCCCACAACCATTTGTCCCGGTTCTTGGCATGAACCGGGACAGAAGGCCCGGATTTAGTACCAGTTCATGCCACGAACCGGGACCAATGAGGTGCCTATATACCCCTCGCCCGCTAGCAGAGCACTCCAGTGCTATGTTTTTCTCTGGCCGGCGAGGGGAGGGCTTTGTGGTGCTCTAGCTCACCTCCTATGCACATGAGGTGTTCGATGAAATGCCCGAACCACACTAGTTAAGCTTTGTCCTCTCGAAGCTCGACCTCAAAACTCCATTTTCCTTGAGATTTGTCTAGGTTTAGCGGCCCGTCACGTCCCATTCCCGTCTTCACCGCCGTCGACCGCCCGCGCCGATCTCGTCGCCGGCACCACCGTGGTGAGCCTCTTGTTCTTATCTTCTTTTTGAAAGAAAAAAATTCTTACTTTAGATAGATACTTGTCTAATTTTCTTACTATTTTATTCCTTCTTATTACATAGTGCGATGGTTTTGGTATCCGCCCCCGTCGGCCCTCGTCCTGTCTATGATTCGGATGTGGTATATATTATCTTTTATAACTATTTGATTCATTTATTGTTTATGACAAATATACCGACCAGCGTGACATAGATTTTATTTATCTAGGAGGTGGTTGAACCGGAAATTCTAACCGACCCTATTGTCGAGAGGTTAAATTTAGTTGAAGAAGAAAACAATTACTTGAAGGAAAAAATAAAAAAATTGAGGAGGAGAAGATGATATTGGAGTTGCATGTTGCGGATGTCGTCGATGATCACAAGATCAAGATGGATGCAATGCGCTTGAAGATTAGAAAGATTAGAAAATATGCCATTCATACCGAGGCTTGGTATCATTATGCCGTTGGATCAATTGTTACCTTGGTTGCGATTATGATCGCATTTGTTTTCGCATTGAAATGTTTTACATAGTTTCAATGTATGGTTTAATTAATTAGATGCTCTGGAGAGCTATATATATGTTGTTAGATGAGAACTATGTATGTACTTTGGTTCTAATGTGATGATGAACTTCTATTAATTTGGTCACTTAATTATCTATTCATGATGTTCTGTAATGGTTTTTGACACACTTAATTATATATAATGCACGCAGATGAACCGGCAATGGATGTACGGTGACAGACACACCTCCAAGTACATGAAGGGCATGCATGATTTTCTCGAAGTGGCTGAGGCAAACAAGCAGAATGGTTTTATGTGTTGTCCATGCCCTATATGTGGGAATACGAAGTCTTACTCTTACCAGAAAATCCTTCACGCCCACCTGCTTTACAAGGGTTTCATGCCACACTATAATGTTTGGACGAGGCACGGAGAAATGGGGGTTATGATGGAAGACGGCGAAGAAGAAGAGGACGATGACAACTATGTGCCCCCTGAATACGGTGATGCTGCAACGGGGGAAGCTGCTGAAGATCAAGAGGAACCAGACGATGTGCCCAATGATGCTGCAAGGGGGGAAGCTGCTGCGGTAAAGAGACGAGGCCCAAAGAGAAAGTTGCGCTCGGATGAAAAGTTTGAGATCACAGCAATCGCGCGCGACGGCCAACCGATTGAACCCCTCCGGACAAAGGATGCTTTTGCTGCTCAGTGCGGGGTTCTAGTTAGGGACAAGATCCCGATCAGCATCCACCAATGGTATAAGCCTAAGAAGGAAGACCCTGAGGTGTCTTATGTCAATGATATGCAGAAAGATGATCTTTGGACTGAGATGAAGGCAAATTTCACCCTACCGCCAGAGGAGGATCCGGAGAAGCCAGTTATAGAGCAATTAATCAAGTCTCATGCTCTTAAGAAGATGGCAGACCTATTCAGGAGGTGGAAGAATCAGCTGAAAACTTTTGTCGACAAAGGAGAGACACCAGAATTCGTCGGCCGGTATGAGAAGATCAGAGATCACTGGTCCGCATTTGTGGCCCACAAGACATCGGAAAAGAGTAAGAAGATGTCAGCGACAAACAAGAAGAATGCTGCTATGAAGAAGCTTCACCATCGCACGGGGTCAGGTGGCTACCTCAAAGCCCGGCCTAAGTGGGCCAAGTCTGAGAGGGATCTGCTTGATAAAGGGATCGAACCAGAGACAATGAACTGGCCAGACCGTTGCCGGACTTGGTTCTTCGGGGCTGGCGGAACCTTGGACCCTGTATCAGGGAGGTGTCGTTGGAGGGACGAGCAACTTGCAATACCCGTCAAGAAGCTTAAGCACTATATCGATGCAGCGCAGCAAGGGACGTTCGTTCCAGACAGAGAGAACGACGAGCTCACAATGGCCCTCGGGAATCCTGAGCACCCTGGATGGACACGAGGCACGCCAGGCTCCGTTCCGTGGAAGGCTGGTTTTCCGGACGCGGGCAGTTACAAAACCCAGGAGAGGAGGAAAAAAGTGGAGCAGATCCAAATTCAGCGTCTGCACGAAAGGGTTCAAGTGCTAGAGGAACGAGACGGCAATAGAGATGCCGAAACTGCCCCCGAAGCTACACCGCCATCTCAGCGTAGAAGCAGCGTGGTTTCCACCGAGCTGCCTCAGCTGGAGCATGCGGCTACTCCTAGCTACCCCGTGGATGCTATCACGGAGTCTCAACATTGCCACCTTATGGCGGAATGGCAGAACTTGAAAGTCAAGGCGGCTGTTGGCTCTGTTTTACCTACTGAACCCGGCGCAACCTACCACTGCCGGCAGATTCCAGAAGGATATGCTAGGGTGATGGTGGATGAAATAACAGAGGGATTTGAGGACCTCCAGCTTGACCACCCTACCGGTGAAGGGAGACTCGGCTGGGTTTAGCTCTGAAGACTCCATGCCTATGGCGGAAGGAGCTCATCAAGCTTCCGAACTGGACGGCTCCGGCGAGTAAGGGCACTCCGCCTCCTCCTCCGGCGAGTGATCAGGGCACTCAGCCTCCTTATCCGGCGCGTGGCGGCACTCCGCCTCCTTCTCCGCCAGCGCCGGCGCGCCAGAGCAGACAGCCTCCTCCTTCTCCGCCTCGTCAGCAAGGGCGGAAGAGACCCGCCGCCGCTGCGGCTGCTCCGGCGCGTCGTAGTCCTTCTCCTCCGCCTCGTAAGCAAGGAAAGAAGACAGCCGCAGCCGCTCCGTCTGCTCTGCCGGCGTCTAGCAGTACAGCTGCCAGAGGCGGGAGGCAATACAGATTCGGTCCTTCTCTGAAGACTCCAGAGAAGTTACCATATGAGAGGACCGAGGAGGAGAACGCGAAGATCGTGCGAGCCGAAGTGAAGAACTTCTTTGAAGGGGTCAAAGCAAAGAAACATCCACCTCCGGAGAAGAAGGTAGATCCGGTGAAAGCAAAGCGCACTCTGGCTGCCCTGACAAAACCACCAAAGTCTCCGCCAAGAGGCAACTATGAACGCGTTCTTGGAAATGCATATGCCGAAGCGGAGCAGTCCGGAAGTACTGTCAGTGATAAAAGGATGAAAGAACGACGAGCTAGGAAAAAAATTGCCCAGCTCGGCGAACAAGCGAACCAATCGTGCCCCCCGCTCAAGGTGTCAAAAGACATCGTCGCTAATGTTCCGGGTATGGTGCCCGGTTATAGCAATCTTGGAGATTACCTGCCCCACGATGTACATTATGAAATCATGGAGGTGGACGAACACAAATACCATTACGGGAAGCCTCTCGTCAAAGATGTCAGTTCTCTAAGCACAATGATGCGAAGAGTACATGATTGGTACATGAAAACCTGCAGAGAGTCTGATGGGATGAGTACTTTGACGCTGAGAGTTAAACCGGAGCATGACCTCGTTGGAATTGAACTGCTGAATGTTCCATTTGAGGATTTCTTCCAGTTTTACAATCTAAAGTCCATCGATAAAACAACGATCACTTGCTACTGTCTGTAAGTAGTAGTACTTCTGTCATTAAGTCTCTCTATATATGTCAGCTCTTTCATTGCATGTATTTATACTTATCCTCACTATATTATGCAGATTGAAGATCGGCGAATTGACGAAAAGACAAATCGGTGATATTGGGTTCATCAACACAAATCTCATAGATGCATATACGGTTGAAAAACATCCCAAAGAAGCCGAGGCCAACTTGCTACAGTCGTTGGTATTAAATCAAAACAAAGATATAATACTCTTTCCTTACAACTTCAAGTGAGTGTTACTGTCTTCTGCATATTCGGTTTCCCTTATTAGTCCAGGTTATGGTAATGTAATTGATGACTTATGCATGCATGCGCAGCTTCCACTATATTCTCCTAGAGATTAAGCTTGAGCCGGGAGTAGTAACCGTCTTAGACTCGAGACGAAAAGATCCCAGGACTATGCGAACATGACTCAAATGCTCCAGAAGTAAGTTAAATCGATCATTATCCACCATATCAGCAACTTTGTTCATTTCCTGATATCAAGTAATTGTTTTCTTTGTCTGGCAAGGTTTGGAGAAAATTCACCTCAAAAGCCCCGGGACTGCTGAACCAGCTGCAATTTAGACACCCGAAAGTAAGTACTATAGTAGCATGTTCCGCGCATCTCCTAGTGATTCAAGCGCTAGTTTGATCAATACCATTTAGCATGCTTGCTTATCAGTTTGATTGACCTCTATTTCTTGTAAAGTGGTTTTGGCAGTAACCCGGGAATAATTACTGTGGATACTACATTTGCGAGTCCATCCGCTGCCATACCTGTGAGCGGGGCTACACTGAAGAACAATATGAAGTGCGTAAGCAATAATATTCATAATTTTATTTTATTACCATCATTTGTGTTGAGTTTCATTTATTCATATATATATATGTATTGACCCCCTTCTTCAAATTAGATTTTTCGGAAGCGGGATCAACTCCTAGCAGAAGATCGTATGCGAGGAATTCAAGAGGAATTGGCGGCATTCTTCCTTGACCACGTGATCGCTGAAAACGGAGAATACTATGTGGACCCTGTGTTCCTACAATATAATTAGGAGATTGTATTGTAAAAGATAATTATTGTATATATGTAGCCGGTAGTGTCGGATAGATATACGAGAACTTGTTGTTCGACCAATATCTCGGAGAAGGAGAGGTGGTCGATATCACTTCTTTCTGTATGCATATGTTCATGACGATCTTCTGTTTCCTTTATTTGATTACTAGCTAGCGTGTCTACTCCTCTCCATACGTATATAGTACGTAGCGTCGACCAAGCACGGAGATAAGAGAGGACACTTCTCTCTATTAATTAGCTAGCTAACACAATATATGAAACACCTAAATTAACCTCCCAAAACCCCTAAACCACCCCCTTTCAAAAAAAAGAAAAACATCAGCTCCTGCCAGGTGCTGACGCGTGGATGCCTATTGGCCCCGGTTGGTGGCACCAATCGGGACCAAAGGCCCTCCTGCCTGGGCTCCTCGCACCGGCCACGTTGACGGCCTTTAGTCCCGATTCATGTAAGAACCGGGACTAAAGGGCTAGGGCATTAGTAACGACCCTTTAGTCACTTTTCCTACTAGCCTGAACTCGCTGCAAGCACCCGGCCTCCATCGGCCTTCGACGAAGATCGAAAACGGCAGGGCACCGACACTCACACAACCAAACGTAACAAGAGACGCGCGCAGCGCCGCAGCCCGGCCATCGTAAACGCGTCGCCGAAACCGACCTACCTAGCCACGCTTCAAGTCAAGCCCCCGGAGCTAGCCAACCCACCACCATCCTCGCCGAAGGGCCGGCCCGGCGCCACCGCGCACACGCGATGATTGATCAATGGCATGCACGGCGGTTGTTGGTCGGCCTTGTCGAGCAGCGCTCGGCCGATAGCCTTTGCGAGGTCGGCGTACGCGTACGGTGTGCATGGCCTGGTCTGCAAAAGCGACGCCTATTCGCTCAAATTATTAGGAGGCAAGCAAAGGAAAGTCTTTCTCTGCCCACCGCCGGTGAGAGAGCGCGTCCCATGCAGCATTTGCATTGCCACCGACAGCGCTAATCACCGCGTCAAGCGGATCGGGGCTGATTATTGGTGGCAATCGCGCAGGCACAGCGGAAGTACTGCTTCCGACCCTTCCGTGCACGGTCCACGCAGAGAGTGGTGGTTAGATAGCTCCAAGCACCATCGACATTGTGTCGGTCGGGTCGATGGTCATTTGGCAATGCTAACAGCCGAGAAACCCAGCTGCTAACCCAAGCCAGTCGTATGCGGTAGTAAGCGGGATGCAGAGGCGGGGGTTTATCCTTCTTTTCGAGGAAATCATAGGCAAATGGGTCTAGAACTCAAAAGGACAATTTGCCTGATATAGCAGGCGATTTTGATGTGCCATGGAAAATGGAAACAGAAGCATTAACACACAAAATCATACTGTATGTTGCTACTAATAACAAAATCAAAAATGATAGTAGTAGTCCTTGGTGGTTGGGGAGAAGGCGAAGGAACAAATGAAGTGGGGGTTAGCTTTACTTTCCTTGCGATGCATGCAAAGGTCCCCCGGCCAGGCCTCCTCGAGATGTTGTCATGACTCTTTGCCAGGCCATGATACAGTGCAGTCGAAAGGGAAATCATAGGCTCTATGAAGCAATAGCGGTGCGGTGGTGGTGCTGGTGGTGCACTAATGCATGCATGTCCAAATAAATAGATATTAATCATTGTACCGGTGATCGGCATGAATCCAAGCGAGCCGAGCTATCAGCTAGCTAGTGTTGCCAAACGAGAAGAGGCTCTTAAGACTGGTGTGTGTGATCCAGGCTGTCCATGGAGACTTCCAGGGCAGCTGGTTCGCAAGTCCATGTCACGGGTAATTGCTAGGACGGTAGCTTAGGTGTCTCGGTGGTTCTTTGGTGAAAACTTTGGCATTGGCATAAGACACCTACTACGCACCATGGAGTGATTAAGCTGTACTGTACCAACAGAGAAGTGCAGGACATTGGCAGTAATGGCCTAGCTACTTGGTACTGGTCGTCCATGCTTTCGGCTCTAATTAAGGGACTGCTTGCATCTGGTGAGTGCTGGCTCCTAACCGAGAGCAATCCCATAGCTGTCACGACACCGGACGGCGGGAGGGCCGCAGGTGTCGGTCGCCGCTGAGATTTCGACCAACCTCTTCGGGCCGGGCCGGGTCGATCAGGGTCGGCCTGAGCGTACGGTTCAGGGAGTCGACCTCGCTTCAAGCTTTGAGGAGCACGAACACGTTGCCGTCCTTGGTCCTCACGTGCACGCATGGTTCAGAAACAACTGCCTGTGATGTGCTTGGGTTGGATCCATACATCTCTGGCCACTTCGATCCCTTTGATTCTGCATGCACTCGATCGTGTGCAGCAGTGCAAGCAATGGCGCAACCCGTACCGTTAGCCCTCGAACTCGACACGTCACGTAGCTTGTTCATGCAAGGAGTTTCTCTAAGGTGAAGGGTACGTACGTACGACGAGGTCCGGGGTCTGACGATTGCATGTAGGAGAAGATCGACGTGCCGTTTTAAATTCGGGCGTGAAACCTTGCACGTATACGCGTGTGGGTACGCACGCACGCACGAACGAACGAGCCCCTGCCATGAATCGTCCCGTGCGATGCGAGTGCACGCGGCGTGCACTGAATGTCTGGCCTGCATCGATCCTGAATCATAATTGGGAGAGGGCCCCTCGCTGGGCTGTAAGCCTGTAAGAAGGGTCATTTTCTGTGCAGAGTGAAGGTCATTTGGTCACGTGTTGGCCATCGGGCCAGTTTCGCACGCAGGATCGTCGCGCTATATATAACGTCGCCACAGCTCTCGCTACCTCCATCCACCATTGCCAGCGCCAGTGCTCCTAGAGTCACAGAGAGCAAGCTAGAGCACTGTACTGGTTGGGAAGAAGAGAGAGGGAGCTAAACAGCAACCAGCAATGGCGCTCGTCCCTCTCCTCCTGTCGCTCCTCCTCGTCTCCTGCGCCGCGCAGTCGCCGGCCTCGTCGCCGTCCGCGTCCAAGGCTGCTCCGGTCGGCGCCTTCCCGCCGCAGACATTCGCCGCGGCGCCGACCACGGTCAAATCACCGCCGCAGGCCTCGGCCGCCTCGCCATCGCAGGTGTCTGCAGCACCGCCGACGTTCTCGGCCGCCTCGCCGTCGCAGGTGTCTGCAGCACCTCCGATGGCCGTCGCTGCCTCGGCGCCACAGGTGTCCGCCGCACCGCCGACGACCGTCGCTGCCTCGGCGCCACAGGTGTCTGCCGCGCCGCCGACCGTCGCTGCCTCGGCGCCGCAGGCTGCCGCGGCAGCTCCGCCGACAGTGGCCGCCTCGCCGCAGCTTGCTGCCGCGTCAGCTCCGACAAAGAGCTTCGCCGCTGCACCGCTCACCGCCACGTCGCCTGCGGCGTCCACTGTTGCCTCTCCGCCATTCACTGCCACGTCACCTCCACCTGCCACCTCCTCGCCACCAGTTTCCGCACCCCCTCTCGCAGTGACCGCAGCCCCGCCGGCGATGCCACCCACCGTCGCCGCGCCGCTTCCGGCCCCAGTGGCCGCACCCATGGCCACACCACCGGCCACCGCGCCTCCCGCAATGGCTCCGTCACCCCTGCTCATGGCTCCCGTGGCGTCGCCCATCGCCCCACCAACAATGCCCCCCGCACCGGCGCCCGTGTCACCGGCTCCGGCGCCCATGTCACCTGCACCGGCACCGATCTTCGCCCCGACTCCGTCGCCCACGATGGCACCGGAGCCGGCGCCCACCATGGCGCCCGAGCTGTCGCCCATCATGGCCCCATCGCTGTCCCCGCTCGCCTCGGCGGGCCCCGCGTTCGCGCCCGTGGCAGAGGAGGACTCGGCGGCCGGGAGCGCGCGCGCCGGCGTCGCCGCGCTCGTGGCCATGGCGGCTGCGGGGCTCGTGGTCTTGTTTTAATTGAGCAGAGCAGGGCTGGCTTACTTTGGCGATCTTGTTTAGCGTTACGTTACACGAGCGTGTTGTCCCGCTGACGTTCCTCCGGACGTCGCATGTACTGCGAATTCTTTCTTGGTGTACTGCACATTATTGGCCATTTGTTTATTTCTTCTTATAAATATATGGATGGATGGTATCTCAGATGTTTCATGTACGATTCAGGTGGTTGCGCATTGCATCCTCATGCTGCGTATGCTTTCTCACTCGCTTACTACTTGGCATATGACCGTTGTATACTATTCTTGTCGGTGGAAATTGTGGTTCAGTAGCTCGAACACCTGAGATGCGCGTTCACTAGAAAGTGTCGAAAATAACAGCGCGTGTACGACCCATGCAAATGTGGGCCGAGGAGAAGCACGGGACACTTCGTATCAGAAACGTGATCTGTAGGGTCAGCCTGCACCCACAAAGTCTGTGTGGAATGGACACGGCAGGCCAAGGCCATACCGTGCATTCCGCTGTCACGGAGGCTGACGAAAGGGAAAAAGTTACGTGTGCGTTTCACGGTTCACACAGCAGATGCCATACGCAATTACGCATCACGCCTAGCGATTACACGCTCCGGGGCAAATCGTTGCGCGAACCCGTGAGCGGGCTGGCCCGGGGACGCCGGTTGGTGCACGACGGCCTGGGTCCGCCCTGGTGGGGAGAGGCCATGCATGCATGTATGGCCGTCTGATTCGCGAGCAGGACAGATTTCAGGACGTACGTACGCGTGGATCGCGGCGATCGTTTGGGGCTGGTCCCGGATGGAGGCGCATGCGGCCGGTGATGAGGGTCTCGCTGGCTCGTGCGCATCCTGGCGTTTTGCTGCACCGGTAGCGGTAGGATCTGCTCCGGTGTCGGTGGCTCCCAAGATGATGCCCCGTGCGAGGCCGGTGCACTGCACTCCAGAGTTAATAATGGCAACACCGCACCACCGCTGAATTTTTTTTTTGAGCTACCACCGCTGAATTCATGAGCTCAGTACAAACATCTCCCAACAGCTGTCCACAAATTTGGTGCCCTAATTTTACTTTATTTTGAAATTCACCACGATCTATTTATTCATACCAGGCAGGAATCTCTACCGAGATAATGTGCAGGATACATTCACGCGGTTCATGTAGCCAAACTTTACACTGATTATTCAATACCCCGTCCTTAGCTAGAACTTGTGCTGCACTATTTGCAGACCTTCTAACCCGCATCACTTTCCACCTCTGTCTAGTGTAATGTTTTCTTTAGATATAAAGAGCAGCGATTTTTGGACATCGATAATTTTTCTGCATTTTCAGGGACTCTAAAATTGGTGCTCTATAATTTGAGAATTACATGAAACATGATGATCTGACGACGGGGCGACGACGATGACATCCAAATCTGGCGGCGTAGAAGTGTGAGGACGGCAGCGCGGCGCCCAAGACGGCGACGGAGGCTCGTGGGAGATGGCGGGGGGATCCGACAAATTGGAGCGGTGGGACGACCGTAATTGGCCAGGACCGTCCGGCAGCGTCGCGAGCTTGGCGGCGGTAGTTGTCGGCGTTCTGGGAACGGGGTCCCCAGACTTGCCTGCCTGCGGCCCACGGCGTGGCTGTGCTAGCAGGCCTGTACGGCCCATCTTCATCAACAAGGCATTCAAGACCCTCGCAAGGGGCCAAGCCTCGCGAGGCGGACGACGCAAGACCTCCTTAGGAGCGGCCTCGCCAGGCAGGCTCGCGAGGGGCGGAGAGATCAAGGCAAGGCAAACCTCGCGAGGTTCTCGTGACGTGAGTCATGACGATCGAGACCAGGCGGGCGCCAGCGCGCGCAGCGTCCTTGTTTCCTCTTTGGTGCTAAGGAGGCAAGCGCAGGCGCGGAGTATCGAGGCATCAAGCAAATGTTTCCATATCGGTGCAACGAGACCAGGACCAACAGGACGGCAAGACGGAGGTCACCATGGAGCCCAAGGCTGAAGGAAATATGCCCTAGAGGCAATAATAAAGTTATTATTTATTTCCTTATATCATGATAAATGTTTATTATTCATGCTATAATTGTATTAACCGGAAACATAATACTTGTGTGAATACATAGACAAACAGAGTGTCACTAGTATGCCTCTACTTGACTAGCTCGTTGATCAAAGATGGTTATGTTTCCTAGCCATTGACATGAGTTGTCATTTGATTAACGGGATCACATCATTAGGAGAATGATGTGATTGACTTGACCCATTCCGTTAGCTTAGCACTCGATCATTTAGTATGTTGCTATTACTTTCTTCATGACTTATACATGTTCCTATGACTATGAGATTATGCAACTCCCGTTTACCGGAGGAACACTTTGTGTGCTACCAAACGTCACAACGTAACTGGGTGATTATAAAGGTGCTCTACAAGTGTCTCCAAAGGTACTTGTTGGGTTGGCGTATTTCGATATTAGGATTTGTCACTTCGATTGTCGGAGAGGTATCTCTGGGCCCACTCGGTAATGCACATCACTTAAGCCTTGCAAGCATTGCAACTAATGAGTTAGTTGCGGGATGATGTATTACGGAACGAGTAAAGAGACTTGCCGGTAACGAGATTGAACTAGGTATTGAGATACCGACGATCGAATCTCGGGCAAGTAACATACCGATGACAAAGGGAACAACGTATGTTGTTATGCGGTTTGACCGATAAAGATCTTCGTAGAATATGTGGGAGCCAATATGAGCATCCAGGTTCCGCTATTGGTTATTGACCGGAGACGCGTCTCGGTCATGTCTACATAGTTCTCGAACCCATAGGGTCCGCACACTTAAAGTTTGATGACGGTTATATTATGAGTTTATGTGTTTTGATGTACCGAAGATAGTTTGGAGTCTCGGATGTGATCACGGACATGACGAGGAGTCTCGAAATGGTCAAGACATGAAGATTGATATATTGGACGACTATATTCGGACACCAGAATGGTTCCGGGGGTTATCGGATATATACCGGAGTACCGGGAGGTTACCGGAACCCCCCGGGGGTTTAATGGGCCTACATGGGCCTTAGTGGAGAAGAGGAGGGGCGGCCAGGGCAGGCCGCGCCCCCCTCCCCCTCTAGTCCGAATTGGACAAGGAGGGGGGGGGGGGCGGCGCCCCCCTTTCCTTCCTCTCTCCCTCCTCCTCCCCCCTTCTCCTAATCCAACAAGGAAGGGAGGGAGTCCTACTCCCGGTGGGAGTAGGACTCCCCCTGGCACGCCCCATCCTGGCCGGCCGCCTCCCCCCCTTGATCCTTTATATACGGGGGCAAGGGGGCACCCCATAGACACAACAATTGATCATTGATCTTTTAGCCGTGTGCGGTGCCCCCTCCACCATAGTCCACCTCGATAATATCGTAGCGGTGCTTAGGCGAAGCCCTGCGTCGGTAGAACATCATCATCGTCACCACGCCGTCGTGCTGACGAAACTCTCCCTCAACACTCGGCTGGATCGGAGTTCGAGGGACGTCATCGAACTGAACGTGTGCTGAACTCGGAGGTGCCGTGCGTTCGGTACTTGATCGGTCGGATTGTGAAGACGTACGACTACATCAACCGCGTTACGTTGTGCTAACGCTTCCGCTTTCGGTCTACGATGGTACGTGGACAACACTCTCCCCTCTCGTTGCTATGCATCACCATGATCCTGTGTGTGCGTAGGAATTTTTTTGAAATTACTACGTTCCCCAACAAAGGCGGCGTCACCTCCAGAGCCTTTTGCAGGCGAAGACCGCTTTTGTCAGGATAAGCTGTACTAGCTGTCCCCTTTCAAATTGGCCGTTGTTGGCTCCCTTCCCGCTCAATATTTGGGGAGGGGACCAGGGCCTCTATAAATAGGACTAGCCACCACAGTAGAAGGCAACTAAGCCTGAGCGGATCGAATCCTCACACACACAAGTTCGCCAAGCACAAGAACACCTCAACCTCAGGAGGTTGTTCTTCCCCTTGTACTGTTCATCATTAGCCCAAGAGGCAATCCACCACCACCACACTGGAGTAGGGTATTACACCACAACGGTGGCCCGAACCAGTATAAATCTTGTGTCCCTTGTGTTATGAGTTCGTCGAGTTCGTCCGTGAGATCTTAGCAAAATTAGGACGTGGATCGGTAGGGGGAAGTCTTCGTGCGCACCCCAGTGTTCGAACCTTGAGGGTTTTGCCGGAACCCGTGATCCGACATTTGGCGTGCCAGGTAGGGGTGCGCCGTAGCCTCCCTCCGCTAATCTATGCTCCTCCACCACCGCGCTCCGCCCTCATGGCAGGCGCCCCGCTACCGGCTCCGACGGCCGGCGCCGACGACGGGGCCAGGGGGCTTCGAGCCCTGGCCCCCGCCTTGCAGCAGGTGCAGTGGCTGATGTCTACTACACAACCTTCTTCTTGTAGACGTTGTTGGGCCTCCAAGTGCAGAGGTTTGTAGGAAAGTAGCAGATTTCCCTCAAGTGGATGACCTAAGGTTTATCAATCCGTGGGAGGCGTAGGATGAAGATGGTCTCTCTCAAGCAACCCTGCAACCAAATAACAAAGAGTCTCTTGTGTCCCCAACACACCCAATACAATGGTAAATTGTATAGGTGCACTAGTTCGGTGAAGAGATGGTGATACAAGTGCATTATGGATGGTAGATATAAGTATTTGTAATCTGAAAATATAAAAACAGCAAGGTAACTAATGCTAAAAGTGAGCGTAAACGGTATTGCAATGATAGGAAACAAGGCCTAGGGTTCATACTTTCACTAGTGCAAGTTCTCTCAACAATAATAACATAATTGGATCATATAACTATCCCTCAACATGCAACAAAGAGTCACTCCAAAGTCACTAATAGCGGAGAACAAACGAAGAGATTATGGTAGGGTACGAAACCACCTCAAAGTTATTCGTTCGGATCGATCTATTCAAGAGTTCGTACTAGAATAACACCTTAAGACACATATCAACCAAAACCCTAATGTCACCTAGATACTCCAATGTCACCTCAAGTATCCGTGGGTATGATCATACGATATGCATCACACAATCTCAGATTCATCTATTCAAACCAACACAAAGTACTTCAAAGAGTGCCCCAAAGTTTCTACCGGAGAGTCAAGACGAAAACGTGTGCCAACCCCTATGCATAGGTTCATGGGCGGAACCCGCAAGTTGATCACCAAAACATACATCAAGTGGATCACGTGATTTCCCATTGTCACCACAGATAAGCATGACAAGACATACATCAAGTGTTCTCAAATCCTTAAAGACTCAATCAGATAAGATAACTTCAAAGGGAAAACTCAATCCATTATGAGTAGAGGGGGAGAAACATCATAAGATCCAACTATAATAGCAAAGCTCACGATACATCAAGATCGTATCACCTCAAGAACACGAGAGAGAGAGAGAGAGAGCAAACACATAGCTACTGGTACATACCCTCAGCCCCGAGGGTGAACTACTCCCTCCTCGTCATGGAGAGCGCCGGGATGATGAAGATGGCCACCGGTGAGGGATCCCCCCCCTCCGGCAGGGTGCCGGAACAGGGTCCCGATTGGTTTTTGGTGGCTACAGATGCTTGCGGCGGCGGAACTCCCGATCTATTCTGTTCCCCGAAGGTTTTAGGGTATATTGGTATATATAGGAGGAAGAAATACGTCAGGGGAGCCACGAGGGGCCCAAGAGGGTGGAGGGCGCCCCCCCTGCCTCGTGCCTCCCTCGTTTCTTTCCTGACGTGCACTCCAAGTCTCCCGGGTTGCTTTCTTTCCAAAAATAACTTCTCCAGAAGGTTTCATTCGGTTTCGACTCCGTTTGATATTCCTTTTCTTCGAAACACTGAAACAAGGGAAAAAACAGGAACTGGCACTGGGCTCTGGGTCAATAGGTTAGTCCCAAAAGTAATATAAAAGTGCATAGTAAAGCCCATAAAACATCCAAGATGGATAATATAATAGCATGGAGCAATCAAAAATTATAGATACGTTGGAGACGTATCAGCATCCCCAAGCTTAATTCCTGCTCGTCCTCGAGTAGGTAAATGATAAAAACAGTATTTTTGATGTGGAATGCTACTTGGCATAATTTCAATGTAATTCTTCTTAATTGTGGTATGAATTTTCAGATCCGAAAGATTCAAGATAAAAGTTCATATTAACATAAAAGTAATAATACTTCAAGCATACTAACTAAGCAATTATGTCCTCTCAAAATAACATGGCCAAAGAAAGTTCATCCCTACAAAATCATATAGTTTAGTCGTGCTCCATTTTCGTCACACAAGAATGCTCTCATCATGCACAACCCCGATGACAAGCCAAGCAATTGTTTCATACTTTAGTAATCTCAAACTTTTTCAACCTTCACGCAATACATGAGCGTGAGCCATGGACATAGCACTATGGGTGGAATAGAATATAATGATGGGGGTTATGTGGAGAAGACAAAAAGGAGAAAGTCTCACATCAACGAGGCTAATCAATGAGCTATGGAGATGCCCATCCATTGATGTTAATGCAAGGAGTAGGGATTGCCATGCAACGGATGCACTAGAGCTATAAATATATGAAAGCTCAACAAAAGAAACTAAGTGGGTGTGCATCCAACTTGCTTGCTCACGAAGACCTAGGGCACTTGAGGAGGCCAATTGTTGGAATATACAAGCCAAGTTCTATAATGAAAAATTCCCACTAGTATATGAAAGTGACAAAACAAGAGACTCTCTATTATGAAGATCATGGTGCTACTTTGAAGCACAAGGGTGGTAAAAGGATAGTAACATTGTCGCTTCTCTCTTTTTCTCTCATTTTTTTTGTATTTTTTTTGGGCCTCCTCTTTTTTTTATGGCCTTTCTCTTTTTTTATTCCTCACTTGGGACAATGCTCTAGAAAATGATGATCATCACACTTCTATTTATTTACAACTCAATGATTACAACTCGATACTAGAACAAAGTTTGACTCTATATGAATGCCTCCGGCGGTGTACCGGGATATGCAATGAACCAAGAGTGACATGTATGGAAGAATTATGAATGGTGGCTTTGCCACAAATACTATGTCAACTACATGATCATGCAGAGCAATATGACAATGATGAACGTGTCATGATAAACGGAACGGTGGAAAGTTGCATGGAAATATATCTCGGAATGGCTATGGAAATGCCATAATAGGTAGGTATGGTGGCTGTTTTGAGGAAGATATAAGGAGGTTTATGTGTGAAAGAGCGTATCATATCACGGGGTTTGGATGCACCGGCGAAGTTTGCACCAACTCTCAATGTGAGAAAGGGCAATGCACGGTACCGAAGAGGCTAGCAATGATGGAAAGGTGAGAGTGCGTATAATCCATGGACTCAACATTAGTCATAAAGAACTCACATACTTATTGCAAAAATCTACAAGTCATCAAAAACCAAGCACTACGCGCATGCTCCTAGGGGGATAGATTGGTAGGAAAAGACCATCGCTCGTCCCCGACCGCCACTCGTAAGGATGACAATCAAAGGACACCTCATGTTTCAAATTTGTTACATAATGTTTACCATACGTGCATGCTACGGGACTTGCAAACTTCAACACAAGTATTTCTCAAATTCACAACTACTCAACTAGCACAACTTTAATATCACTACCTCCATGTCTCAAAACAATCATCAAGCATCAAACTTCTCTTAGTATTCAACACACTCATAAGAAAGCTTTTACTAATCTTGAATACCTAGCATATTAGGATTATTTAAGAAAATTACCATGCTATTTAAGACTCTCAAAATAATATAAGTGAAGCATGAGAGTTCATATATTTCTTCAAAATAAAGCCACCACCGTGCTCTAAAAGATATAAGTGAAGTACTAGAGCAAACAACAAACCACTATGAAAGATATAAGTGAAGATCAATGAGTAGTCGAATAATTATGCAACTATGTGAAGACTCTCTAACATTTAAGAATTTCAGATATTGGTATTTTATTCAAACAGCAAGCAAATCTAAAGAAAATAAAATAACGCTCAAAGCAAAACACATATCATGTGGTGAATAAAAATATAGCTCCAAGTAAAGTTACCGATGAACGAAGACGAAAGAGGGGATGCCTTCCGGGGCATCCCCAAGCTTAGGCTCTTGGTTATCCTTGAATATTAACTTGGGGTGCCTTGGGCATTCCCAAGCTTAGGCTCTTGCCACTCCTTATTCCGTAGTCCATCGAATCTTTACCCAAAACTTGAAAACTTCACAACACAAAACTCAACAGAAAACTCGTGAGCTCCGTTAGCGAAAGAAAAGAAAACACCACTTCAAGGTCCTGTAATGAACTCATTCTTTATTTATATTGGTGTTAAACCTACTGTATTCCAACTTCTCTATGGTTTATAAACTATTTTACTAGCCATAGAGTCATCAAAATAAGCAAACAACACACGAAAAACAGAATCTGTCAAAAACAGAACAGTCTGTAGTAATCTGTAACAAACGTATACTTCTGGAACTCCCAAAATTCTAAAATAAATTGGTGGACCTGAGGAATTTGTCTAGTAATCATCTGAAAAAAGAATCAACTAACTATCACTCTCCAGTAAAACTTTGAAGCTAATCTCGTGAGCGCTAAAGTTTCTGTTTTTTACAGCATGATCATAAAGACTTCACCCAAGTCTTCCCAAAGGTTCTACTTGGCACAAACACTAATTAAAACATAAAACCACATCTAAACAACAGCTAGATGGATTATTTATTACTAAACAGAACCAAAAAAGCAAGAAACTAAAATAAAATTGGGTTGCCTCCCAACAAGCGCTATCGTTTAACGCCCCTAGCTAGGCATGATGATTTCAATGATGCTCACATAAAAGATAAGAATTGAAACATAAAGAGAGCATCATGAAGAATATGACTAGCACATTTAAGTCTAACCCACTTCCTATGCATAGGGATTTTGTGAGCAAACAACTTATGGGAACAATAATCAACTAGCATAGGAAGGCCAAACAAGCATAACTTCAAAACTTTAAGCACATAGAGAGGAAACTTGATAGTATTGCAATTCCTACAAGCATATGTTCCTCCCTCATAATAATTTTCAGTAGCATCATGAATGAATTCAACAATATAACCAGCACCTAAAGCATTCTTTTTATGATCTACTTGCATAGAAATTTTACTACTCTCCACATAAGCAAAATTCTTCTCATTCAGAATAGTGGGAGTATCATAAGAGACTTGAATACTATAAATTGTTTCCACATTAAAAGAGTAATGTTCAGAAAAAGGGGAATCATAATCATGACAAGTTTTATAAATATAGTCATCACTACTTTTTATAGCATAAGTTTCATCACAATAATCATCATAAGTAGCAACTTTGTTCTCATCATAATCGATTGAAACCTCTTCCAAAATAGTGGATTCATCACTAAATAAAGTCATGACCTCTCCAAATCCACTTTCATAATTATTATAAGATTCAACATTCTCCAAAATAGTGGGATCATTACTTCCTAAAGTTGACACTCTTCCAAACCCACTTTCATTAATATAATCATCATAAGTAGAAGGCATGCTATCATCATAACAACTTTGCATATCAAAACTTGGGAGGCTAAAAATATCATCTTCATTAAACGTAGCTTCCCCAAGCTTGTGGCTTTGCATAGCATTAGCATCATGGATATTCAAATAATTCATACTAACAACATTGCAATCATGCTCATCATTCACATATTTTATGCCAAGCATTCTATGTAATTCTTCTTCTAGTACTTGAGCACAATTTTCCTTCCCATCATTTTCACGAAAGACATTAAAAAGATGAAGCGTATGATACAAACTCAATTCCATTTTTTTAGTTTTCTTTTATAAACTAAACTAGTGATAAAACAAGAAACTAAAAGATTCGATTGCAAGATCTAAAGATATACCTTCAAGCACTCACCTCCCCGGCAACGACGCCAGAAACTGCTTGATGTCTACTACACAACCTTCTTCTTCTAGACGTTGTTGGGCCTCCAAGTGCAGAGGTTTGTAGGACAGTAGCAAATTTCCCTCAAGTGGATGACCTAAGGTTTATCAATCCGTGGGAGGCGTAGGATGAAGATGGTCTCTCTCAAGCAACCCTGCAACCAAATAACAAAGATTCTCTTGTGTCCCCAACACACCCAATACAATGGTAAATTGTATAGGTGCACTAGTTCGGCGAAGAGATGGTGATACAAGTGCAATATGGATGGTAGATATAGGTTTTTGTAATCTGAAAATATAAAAACAGTAAGGTAACTAATGATAAAAGTGAGCGTAAATGGTATTGCAATGATAGGAAACAAGGCCTAGGGTTCATACTTTCACTAGTGCAAGTTCTCTCAACAATAATAACATAATTGGATCATATAACTATCCCTCAACATGCAACAAAGAGTCACTCCAAAGTCACTAATAGCGGAGAACAAACGAAGAGATTATGGTAGGGTACGAAACCACCTCAAAGTTATTCGTTCGGATCGATCTATTTAAGAGTTCGTACTAGAATAACACCTTAAGACACATATCAACCAAAACCCTAATGTCACCTAGATACTCCAATGTCACCTCAAGTATCCGTGGGTATGATCATACGATATGCATCACACAATCTCAGATTCATCTATTCAAACCAACACAAAGTACTTCAAAGAGTGCCCCAAAGTTTCTACCGGAGAGTCAAGACGAAAATGTGTGCCAACCCCTATGCATAGGTTCATGGGCGGAACCCGCAAGTTGATCACCAAAACATACATCAAGTGGATCACGTGATATCCCATTGTCACCACAGATAAGCACAGCAAGACATACATCAAGTGTTCTCAAATCCTTAAAGACTCAATCCGATAAGATAACTTCAAAGGGAAAACTCAATCCATTACAAGAGAGTAGAGGGGGAGAAACATCATAAGATCCAACTATAATAGCAAAGCTCGCGATACATCAAGATCATGTCACCTCAAGATCACGAGAGAGAGATATCAAACACATAGCTACTGGTATATACCCTCAGCCCCGAGGGTGAACTACTCCCTCCTCGTCATGGAGAGCGCCGGAATGATGAAGATGGCCACCGGTGAGGGACCCCCCCTCCGGCAGGGTGCCGGAACAGGGTCCCGATTGGTTTTTGGTGGCTACAGGGGCTCGCGGCGGCGGAACTCCCGATTTATTCTGTTCCCCGAAGGTTTTAGGGTATATTGGTATATATAGGAGGAAGAAATACGTCAGGGGAGCCATGTGGGGCCCATGAGGGGGGAGGGCACGCCCAGGGGGGTGGGCGCGCCCCCCTGCCTCGTGCCTCCCTCGTTGCTTTCCTGACGTGCACTCCAAGTCTCCCGGGTTGCTTTCTTTCCAAAAACAACTTCTCCAGAAGGTTTCATTCCGTTTCGACTCCGTTTGATATTCCTTTTCTTCGAAACACTGAAACAAGGGAAAAACAGGAACTGGCACTGGGCTCTGGGTCAACAGGTTAGTCCCAAAAGTAATATAAAAGTGCATAGTAAAGCCCATAAAACATCCAAGATGGATAATATAATAGCATGGAACAATAAAAAATTATAGATACGTTGGAGACGTATCAGTGGCCACCCAAGTTCAAGCAGGAGATGCCGCCGCGCTACGACGGCGCGGCGGACCCGACAGCTTTCCTGCTGGTGTACGAGGAGGCCGTCCTCGAGGTCGGGGGCGACGACAAGGTCATGGCCGACTGGTTTCCCATGGCCCTCACCGGTGCGCCACGCGCCTGGCTGCTCAACCTCCCCGGATCCACAGTGGCATCTTGGGAGGAGCTGCGCGACCTCTTCACTGCACGCTACGCGGCACCGGTGCACCATGCGGTCGCGGCCCTACTAGGCATCTCACAAGCACCGCCTTCAGATCGTCATATCAAGCCATTCCTTTGCCAGATCGGCGCCGCTTCCAAGCGCTCAGGGGCTCCGCCGGGCTGGGCCGCGCCCGAAGCCGACCTCACCTTTGAATCAGAAGACCACCCCGTCACCGCCGCCGGCTCGAGTATGCTCCCGATGTTGTGCACGCCCATCATTTGCAACGTGGCCGTCACCAAGACCCTCATCGACGGCGGCGCCGGCCTCAACGTGCTCTCCGTGGAGGCCTTCAGCCTTCTTCAAGTACCGCTCGAGCGGCTCAGCCTCAGCAAGCCTTTCTCAGGAGTTGGTGGCAGCACCGCCTACTCCCTGGGGCAGATCCGCCTCCCCGTCACCTTTGGCACGCGCGACAACTACCGCAGCGAGCTGGTCGACTTCGACATCGCCCGCATCGGCCTCCCGTACAATGCCATCCTCGGGTACCCGGCTCTGGCCCAGTTCATGACAACAACCCACCCGGCATACAACCTCATGAAGATGCCTGGAAGCAAGGGTGTCCTCACTATCAAGGGGGACACCAAGGAGGCCGTGGCGGCGCTCACACTTGCCTTCAAGACCGCCGCGGCGTCACAGCCCATCGGCACGAGCGCCCCCGAGGCCAAGGAGGCCGCACCGACCAAGAAGAAGCAGCTGTTCACCCAAGACAAGGCGGAAACCAAGCAGGCGCCGGTTGATGAAGACGGGTCCTCGGGAGCCACCTTTACCATAGGTGCCGGCCTTGACCCGAGCCAAGAGGAAGCGTTTGTGAAGTTCTTACGCGCAAACAAGGAGATATTCGCATGGGAGCCCAAGCAGCTGGTGGGAGTCCCGAGAGAAGTGATCCAACATCACTTGAGGGTGTGCCCCAACGTACGCCTAGTGAAGCAGCGGGCGAGACGGCAGTCCACGGAGAAGCATGCCTTCATCGTCCAAGAGACCCGCAAGCTAGAGGCGGCGGGTGCCATTCGCGAGGTTCGGTACCCCGAATGGATGGCGAACCCCGTCATTGTGCCGAAGAAAGGTGGGAAGGAGCGAATGTGCGTCGACTTCACCAACCTCAACAAGGCCTACCCCCAAGATCCGTTCCCGCTCCCGCGCATCGACCAGATCGTCGACTCCACCACCGAGTGCGACCTGCTGTGCTTCCTGGATTCATTCTCAGGGTATCACCAGATCAAGATGGCGGTAGAAGATGTAGAGAAGACAGCCTTCCTGACCCCATGCGGGGTGTACTGCTACACTTGCATGCCTTTTGGATTGCGTAACGCGGGCGTGACTTTTCAGCGGATGATGCACATCGCCTTAGGGCGATAGCTCGGGAGGAACGCTGAGGCCTACGTCGACGACATTGTGGTAAAATCTCGGGAGGCGAGAACCTTGATTCAGGATCTGGAGGAGACCTTCGCGAGTCTACGCCAGGTGAACTTGTGACTTAACTCGAAGAAGTGTGTGTTTGGTGTCCCTTCCGGCAAGCTGTTGGGTTTCCTCGTATCACACAGAGGGATCGAGGCAAACCCAGAAAAGATCAAGGCCATCGAAGACATGAGCCCACCTCAGACCCTCAAGGAAATGCAGAAGCTGGCTGGACGGGTGACTGCGTTGGGGCGCTTCATCTCCAAGCTGGGAGAGCGCGCCCTCCCTTTTGATGACCCACAAGTATAGGGGATCTATCGTAGTCCTTTTGATAAGTAAGAGTGTCGAACCCAACGAGGAGCAGAAGGAAATGATAAGCGGTTTTCAGCAAGGTATTCTCTGCAAGTACTGAAATTATAGGTAACAAATAGTTTTTTGATAGGATAATTTGTAACGAGCAACAAGTCACAAAAGTAAATAAAGTGCAGCAAGGTGGCCCAATCCTTTTTGTAGCAAAGGACAAGCCTGGACAAACTCTTATATAGAGAAAAGCGCTCCCGAGGACACATGGGAATTATCGTCAAGCTAGTTTTCATCACGTTCATATGATTCGCGTTCGGTACTTTGATAATTTGATATGTGGGTGGACCGGTGCTTGGGTGATGTTCTTACTTGAACAAGCATCCCACTTATGATTAACCTCTATTGCAAGCATCCGCAACTACAACAAAAGTATTAAGGTAAACCTAACCATAGCATGAAACATATGGATCCAAATCAGCCCCTTACGAAGCAACGCATAAACTAGGGTTTAAGCTTCTGTCACTCTAGCAACCCATCATCTACATATTACTTCCCAATGCCTTCCTCTAGGCCCAAATAATGGTGAAGTTTTATGTAGTCGACGTTCACATAACACCACTAGAGGATAGACAACATACATCTCATCAAAATATCGAACGAATACCAAATTCACATGACTACTAATAGCAAGACTTCTCCCATGTCCTCAAGAACAAACGTAATTACTCACAAAGCATATTCATGTTCATAATCAGAGGGGTATTGATATGCATAATGGATCTGAACATATGATCTTCCACCAAATAAACCAACTAGCATCAACTACAAGGAGTAATCAACACTACTAGCAACCTACAGGTACCAATCCCGGACTTAGAGATAAGAATTGGATACAAGAGATGAACTAGGGTTTGAGAGGAGATGGTGCTGGTGAAGATGTTGATGGAGATTGCCCTCTCCCGATGAGAGGAGCGTTGGTGATGACGATGGCGATGATTTCCCCCTCCCAGAGGGAAGTGTCCCTGGCAGAACAGCTCTGCCGGAGCCCTAGATTGGTTTCGCCAAGGTTCCGCCTCGTGGCGGCAGAGTCTCATCCCGAAAGCTTGCTTATGATTTTTCTTCGGACGAAAGACTTCATATAGCAGAAGATGGGCACCGGAGGGCCAACAGGGGGCCCACGAGGCAGGGGGCGCGCCCAGGGGGTAGGGCGCGCCCCCCACCCTCGTGGACAGGTGGAGGCCCCCCTGACATATCTCTTCCGCTCATTATTTTTTATTATTTCCAAAAATAACCTTCGTGGAGTTTCAGGACTTTTGGAGTTGTGCAGAATAGGTCTCTAATATTTGCTCCTTTTCCAGCCCAGAATTCCAGCTGCCGGCATTCTCCCTCCTTATGTAAACCTTGTAAAATAAGAGAGAATAGGCATAAGTATTGTGACATAATGTGTAATAACAGCCCATAATGCCATAAATATCGATATAAAAGCATGATGCAAAATGGACGTATCAACTCCCCCAAGCTTAGACCTCACTTGTCCTCAAGCGAAAGCCGATAACGATAGATATGTCCACATGTTTAGAGGTAGAGGTGTCGATAAAATAAAATACGGACATGAGGGCATCATGATTGTTCTCATAATAGCAACATATATGGATATTGTCATATGATTTCTTATGCTCAAGTAATAATCCATTCACAATGCAAAGTATGAATCAGAAACTTTATTGAGAACTAACAAGCTATAATCTCAGTCATTGAAGCAATTGCAATTTATCATAACATCAGAAAGAGTCTATGTCATAGCTTTCTAGCAAGTCCACATACTCAACTATCATTTAGTCTTTCATAATTGCTAACACTCACGCAATACTTGTGGTTACGGAGTTTTAATCGGACACAGAGAAAGATAGGGGCTTATAGTTTCGCCTCCCAACCTTTTACCTCAAGGGTAATGTCAACAATAATAACTCATGCTAACTTACATCCAATTAGATATATATATATATATATCAGGATCTTTCCAACACACTGTGCTTGCCAAAGGATAAAATGTAAAAGGAAAGGTGAAGATCACCATGACTCTTGCATAAGGTAGAAGGTAATAATAAAAGATAGGCCCTTCGCAGAGGGAAGCAGAGGTTGTCATGCGCTTTCAGGGTTGGATGCACAAAATCTTAATGCGAAAGAACGTCACTTTATATTGCCACTTGTGATATGAACCTTTATTATGCAGTCCGTCGCTTTTATTTCTTCCACATCACAAGATCGTATAAAGCTTATTTCCTCCACACCAATCAATCATACATATTTAGAGAGCAATTTTTATTGCTTGCACCGATGACAACTTACTTGAAGGATCTTACTCAATCCATAGGTAGATATGGTGGACTCTTATGGCAAAACTGGTTTAAGGGTTTTGGAAGCACAAGTAGTATCTCTACTTGGTGCAAAGAATTTGGCTAGCATGAGGGGGAAAGGCAAGCTCAACATGTTGGATGATCCATGACAATATACTTTATCTCAGATATAAGAAAACATAACCATTACGTTGTCTTCCTTGTCCAACATCAACTCTTTAGCATGTCATATTTTAATGAGTGCTCCCAATCATAAAAGATGTCCAAGATAGTATATTTATATGTGAAACCTCTCTTTCTTTATTACTTCCTATTAATTGCAACGATGACCAAAGCTATGTTTGTCAACTCTCAACAACTTTTAATCATCATACTCTTTCTATGTGAAGTCATTACTCTCCATAAGATCAATATGATCTCTTTTTATTTCTTTTTATTCTTTTCTCTTTTCTTTTATTCACTCAAGATCATGGCAAATAATCAAGCCCTTGACTCAACACTAATCTTTATTATATAGCTCACGGACTCGATTACATAGAGAGATCATAAAGCAAAACTCAAAACTAGATCATACCAAAACTTTATTCTATTATATCAAGATACTACTAAAAGGATCGAACTAAGAAAAACGGTAAAGATAGGAGTGTGACGGTGATACGATACCGGGGCATCTCCCCCAAGCTTGGCAGTTGCCAAGGGGAGTGCCCATACCCATGTGATTATGTCTCCTTTGCTGGTGAAGGGATTGTTGATGATGTAGGCTTGTCGTCCATCTTCCAAGGCATAGGCTCACCATCATAGAAGGATGATCGAGTCTCCGGGATCCTTAAATCTGCAGCCAAACTCATCCTCTTGAATCTATATTCATACTCACAGTTTTGGTTTTGCAGGTCATAGATTTGGGCTTGGAGGTGCTCGATTTTCTCGTGGAGCTTGAAGATGGCCTCCCCAATGTCCTTGGCATCCAGCTTGTGGTTGTTGGTGAACTCCGTGATCATTATGTGATTGGAGTCAAGTCCACGCTCCACCATCTCCTGGCACTTGAAAACTTGTTGCTCCATTGCTTCAAGCCTTGTCTCCACGCTTCCGGTCCTCCGTGGTCCCTCAACATCGCGGATGTGCAGCACCCCCTCATGCATCTCAATGGTTTGAGGGTGTTGCCAGCACCTCCGCGAGGTAGGGATTGATGACCTTCTCGAAGAACTTGTCCTTGGGGGCACTTGGAGACGTCATGATGATCTAGATCTGTCAGAAAAACAGCTCGAAACAAGAACAGAGGATATTTGCGTCATACAGGAGTCAAAACCTTCAGGAGATTATATAATGAATTTTTACCGACCAAAATACGTATCGTTCAAGAAAATGGAGTCCGGAGAGCGCACGAGGTGCCCACGAGGCAGGGGGCGCGCCCAGGGGGGTAGGGCGCGCCCTCCACCCTCGTGGAGCTCTCGTGTCCTTCCCGGACTGCTTCTTATTTTTCTATTTTTCTAAATATTCCAAAACGGAGAAAAATTGCCTTTAGAACTATTTTGGAGTCGGTTTACTTACCGTACCACATACCTATTCCTTATCGGAGTCTGAAACGTTCCGGAAAGTGTCCCTTATGTATTCCTCCGGGGTTACGGTTTCAATAACATTGGTTTCAACATTTGTAGGATTGCCTAAGATATAATGTTTAATTCTTTGACCGTTCACCACCTTCGGATTTGTGCCTCCGAAGTTGTTGATTTTTATGGCACCAGAACGATAGACCTCCTCGATAACGTAAGGGCCCTCCCATTTAGAGAGAAGTTTTCCTGCAAAAAATCTTAAACGAGAGTTGTATAGCAATACATAATCACCTACATTAAACTCACGCTTTTGTATTCTTTTGTCATGCCATCTTTTAACTTTTTCTTTAAACAACTTGGCATTTTCGTAGGCTTGGGTTCTCCATTCATCAAGTGAGCTAATGTCAAATAACCTCTTCTCACCGGCAAGTTTGAAATCATAATTGAGCTCTTTAATAGCCCAATAAGCCTTATGTTCTAGTTCGAGAGGTAAGTGACATGCTTTTCCATAAACCATTTTATACGAAGACATACCCATAGGATTTTTATATGCAGTTCTATAGGCCCATAATGCATCATCAAGTTTCTTGGACCAATTCTTTCTAGATCTATTAATAGTCTTTTGCAAAATTAATTTGAGCTCTCTGTTGCTCAATTCTACTTGACCACTAGATTATGGGTGATAAGGAGATGCAATTCTATGATTAACATCACATTTAGCAAGCATTTTACGAAAAGCACCATGAATAAAATGTGAACCACCATCAGTTATTAAATATCTAGGGACTCCAAACCTCGGAAAAATAACTTCTTTAAGCATCTTAATAGAAGTGTTATGATCAGCACTACTAGTTGGAATAGCTTCTACCCACTTAGTAACGTAATCAACAGCAACTAAAATATGTGTATATCCATTAGAGGCAGGAAAAGGTCCCATATAATCAAAGCCCCAAACATCAAATGGTTCAATAACGAGTGAATAGTTCATAGGCATTTCTTGATGTCTACTAATATTACCAATTCTTTGACATTCATCACAAGACAAGACAAACTTACAGACATCCTTGAAGAGAGTAGGCCAATAAAAACCGGATTGCAATACCTTATGCGCAGTTCTATCTCCAGCGTGGTGTCCTCAATAAGCTTCGGAGTGACACTTGCGTAGGATCTGTTCATGTTCATGCTCAGTTACACAACGTCTAATAACACCATCTACTCCTTCTTTATAAAGATGTGGGTCATCCCAAAAGTAATGTCTCAAATCATAGAAAAACTTTTTCTTTTGCTGGTATGTGAAACTAGGTGGTATAAATTTAGCAACAATATAATTGGCATAATCAGCATACCATGGAGCAGTACGAGAAGCATTTATGACATTTAGTTGTTCATCCGGAAAGCTATCATCAATAGGTAGTGGGTCATCAAGAACATTTTCTAACCTAGACAAGTTGTCTGCAACGGGGTTCTCAGCTCCCTTTCTATCAACAATATGTAAATCAAATTCTTGTAGCAGGAGGACCCATCTAATAAGTCTAGGTTTAGCATGTTTCTTTTCCATAAGATATTTAATAGCAACATGATCAGTGTGAATAGTTACTTTAGAGTCAACAATATAAGGTCTGAACTTATCACACGCAAATACAACTGCTAATAATTCTTTTTCAGTAGTAGCATAATTTCTTTGAGCATTGTCTAGAGTTTTACTAGCATATTGGATAACATTTAATTTCTTATCAACTCTTTTCCCTAGAACAGCACCTACAGCATAATCACTAGCATCACACATAATCTCAAAGGGTAAATTCCAATCAGGTGGCTGAACAATAGGTGCAGAGATCAATGCTTTCTGAAGTATTTCAAATGCTTCTACACAATCATCATCAAAGACAAATGGTATATCTTTTTGTAATAAATTAGTCAGAGGCCGAGAAATTTTTGAGAAGTCCTTAATGAACCTCCTATAAAACCGGCGTGACCAAGGAAACTTCTTATACCTTTGATGTCCTTGGGACATGGCATCTTTTCAATAGCATCAACCTTGGCTTTATCAACCTCGATACCTCTTTCAGAAACTTTATGTCCCAAGACAATACCTTCATTAACCATAAAGTGGCACTTTTCCCAATTCAAGACAAGATTAGTTTCTTCACATCTCTGCAAAACTCGATCAAGGTTGCTCAAGCAATCATCAAAAGAGGATCCATAGACGGAGAAATCGTCCATGAAAACCTCACAAATCTTTTCAGAAAAGTCAGAGAATATAGCCATCATGCATCTTTGAAAGGTAGCAGGTGCATTACATAAACCAAAAGGCATACGTATATAAGCAAAAGTACCGAAAGGGCAAGTAAAAGTGGTCTTTGATTGATCATCGGCTGACACAGGTATTTGAGAGAAACCAGAATAACCATCTAGAAAGCAAAATGTGTATGTTTAGATAATCTTTCTAGCATTTGATCGATAAAAGGTAAGGGGTAATGATCCTTTTTAGTAGCTTTATTTAATTTGCAAAAATCAATTACCATCCTATAACCTGTAATAATTCTTTGCTGGATCAATTCATCTTTATCATTAGGAACGACAGTAATACCTCCCTTCTTAGGGACACAATGGTCAGGACTTACCCACTGACTATCAGCAACGGGATAAATAATACTTGCCTCAAGAAGCTTTAGTATTTCCTTTCTTACCACTTCTTTCATCTTAGGATTCAGCCGTCGTTGGTGATCACGAACTGGTTTGGTATCTTTCTCCAAATTTATTTTGTGTTGACATAGAGTGGGACTGATGCCCTTAAGATCATCAAGAGTATATCCAATAGCAGCACTGTGCTTCTTCAGAGTTTTCAACAATCTCTCTTCTTCATGCTCTGAAAGGTTAGCACTAATAATAACAGGATATATATTTTTCTCATCAAGATAAGCATATTTAAGAGTATCAGGTAACGGTTTAAGCTCAAACACGGGATCACCCTTGGGTGGAGGAGGATCCCCTAGGATTTCAACAGGCAAATTGTGTTTCAGGATAGGTTCCCGTTTAAAGAATACTTCATCTATTTCCCTTCTTTCATTCATAGACATATCATTTTCATGGTCTAGAAAATATTGTTCTAAAGGATCACTAGGAGGTATGGCAATAGAAGCAAGACCAATAATTTCATCCTTACTAGGCAATTCCTCTTCACGGTGTTGTCTACTAAATTTAGAGAAATTAAACTCATGAGACATATCACCCAAGCCAATAGTAAGAACATCCTTTTCGCAGTCTATCCTAGCATTAACAGTGTTCAAGAAGGGTCTACCAAATATAATGGGACAAAAGCTATCTTGTGGGGAACCAAGAACAAGAAAATCAGCAGGATATTTAGTTCTCCCACACAAGACTTCAACATCTCTAACAATTCCAATTGGCGATATAGTATCTCTATTGGCAAGTTTAATTGTGACATCAATTTCTTCTAACTCAATAGGTGCAATATCATGCATAATTTCTTTGTATAAGTCATGAGGTATAGCACTAGCACTGGCACCCATGTCACATAAGCCATGATAACAATGATCTCCTATTTTAACAGAAATAACAGGCATGCCTACTACAGGTCTATGTTTATCTTTAGCACAAGGTTTGGCAATTCTAGCAGTTTCATCACGGAAATGAATAACATGCACATCGATATTATCAGACAAGAGATCTTTAACAATAGCAATATTAGGTTCAACTTTAATTTGCTAAGGAGGTGTATAAGTTCTAATATTGCTTTTACGGACCACAGTTGAAGCTTTAGCATGATCCTTTATCCTAACAGGGAAAGGTGGTTTCTCAACATAAGAAGTAGGAACAATGGGATCATTATAAGTGATAGTCTTTTCTTCAACTTTAATAGGTGCAGCTACTTTTACTTCTATGGGACGATGATATTTAAACCACTTCTCCTTAGGGAGATCAATATGAGCAGCAAAAGATTCACAGAAAGAAGCTATTATCTCAGAGTCAAGTCCATATTTAGTGCTAAATTTACAGAAAACATCGGTATCCATAAAAGATTTAACACAATCAAACTTAGGTGTCATACCTGACTCCTTACCTTCGTCGAGATCCCAATCTTCAGAGTTGCGTTTAATTCTATCCAATAAATCCCATTTGAATTCAATAGTCTTCATCATAAAAGAGCCAGCACAAGAAGTATCGAGCATGGTGCGATTGTTATCAGAAAGCCGAGCATAAAAATTTTGAATAATCATTTCTCTTGAGAGATCATGATTGGGGCATGAATATAACATTGATTTAAGCCTCCCCCAAGCTTGAGCGATGATTTCTCCTTCGCGAGGCCAAAAATTATATATATAATTGCGATCACGATGAACAAGATGCATAGGATAAAATTTCTGATGGAATTCCAATTTCAATCGTTTGTAGTTCCATGATCCCGTATCATCACATAGCCTATACCATGTCAATGCATCTCCCTACAAAGATAAAGGGAAGACCTTCTTTTTAATAACATCACCGGGTATACCTGCAAGCTTAAATAATCCACAAACTTCATCCACATAGATTAGGTGCTCATCAGGATGCTTTGTTCCGTCTCCTGCAAAAGGATTAGCTAGCAGTTTTTCTAACATACCCGAAGGAATTTCAAAGTGGACATTTTCATTTTCAGTAGGTTCAGTAGGTTGAGGAGCAACTCTTTGCTCTACTGGTCGGGGTGAAGATACCCCGAACAAGCCCCTCAGAGGGTTACTTTCCATAGTAACAAGTGACAGTAAATTTCAGCACACTATATAAATTTTTCCTTACCAAATTTCACCTACCAAAGGCGCTTCACTCCCCGGCAACGGCGCCAGAAAAGAGTCTTGATGACCCACAAGTATAGGGGATCTATCGTAGTCCTTTCAATAAGTAAGAGTGTCGAACCCAACGAGGAGCAGAAGGAAATGATAAGCGGTTTTCAGCAAGGTATTCTCTGCAAGTACTGAAATTATAGGTAACAAATAGTTTTGTGATAGGATAATTTGTAACGAGCAACAAGTAACAAAAGTAAATAAAGTGCAGGAAGGTGGCCCAATCCTTTCTGTAGCAAAGGACAAGCCTGGACAAACTCTTATATAGAGAAAAGCGCTCCCGAGGACACATGGGAATTATCGTCAAGCTAGTTTTCATCATGTTCATATGATTCGCGTTTGGTACTTTGATAATTTGATATGTGGGTGGACCGGTGCTTGGGTGCTGTTCTTACTTGAACAAGCATCCCAGTTATGATTAACCTCTATTGCAAGCATCCGCAACTACAACAAAAGTATTAAGGTAAACCTAACCATAGCATGAAACATATGGATCCAAATCAGCCCCTTACGAAGCAACGCATAAACTAGGGTTTAAGCTTTTGTCACTCTAGCAACCCATCATCTACTTATTACTTCCCAATGCCTTCCTCTAGGCCCAAATAATGGTGAAGTGTTATGTAGTTGACGTTCACATAACACCACTAGAGGATAGACAACATACATCTCATCAAAATATCGAACGAATACCAAATTCACATGACTACTAATAGCAAGACTTCTCCCATGTCCTCAGGAACAAACGTAACTACTCACAAAGCATATTCATGATCATAATCAGAGGGGTATTAATATGCATAATGGATCTGAACATATGATCTTCCACCAAATAAACCAACTAGCATCAACTACAAGGAGTAATCAACACTACTAGCAACCTACAGGTACCAATCCCGGACTTAGAGACAAGAATTGGATAGAAGAGATGAACTAGGGTTTGAGAGGAGATGGTGCTGGTGAAGATGTTGATGGAGATTGCCCTCTCCCGATGAGAGGAGCGTTGGTGATGACGATGGCGATGATTTCCCCCTCCCGGAGGGAAGTGTCCCTGGCAGAACAGCTCTGCCGGAGCCCTAGATTGGTTCCGCCAAGGTTCCGCCTCGTGGCGGCGCAGTCTCGTCCTGAAAGCTTGCTTATGATTTTTCTTCGGACGAAAGACTTCATATAGCAGAAGATGGGCACCGGAGGGCCAATAGGGGGCCCACGAGGCAGGGGGCGCGCCCAGGGGGTAGGGCGCGCCCCCCACCCTCGTGGACAGGTGGAGGCCCCCCTGACGTAACTCTTTCGCTCATTATTTTTTATCATTTCCAAAAATAACTTTCGTGGAGTTTCAGGACTTTTGGAGTTGTGCAGAATAGGTCTCTAATATTTTCTCCTTTTCCAGCCCAGATTTCCAGCTGTCGGCATTCTCCCTCCTTATGTAAACCTTGTAAAATAAGAGAGAATAGGCATAAGTATTGTGACATAATGTGTAATAACAGCCCATAATGCCATAAATATCAATATAAAAGCATGATGCAAAATGGACGTATCACCTTTCTTCAAGCTGATGAAGAAGAGAGGCCCGTTCGAGTGGACCCCGGAGGCCGACCGAGCTTTTCAAGACCTCAAGAGATACCTGACCAGCCCTCCAGTGATGGTGGCGCCACGGCCTCTCGAGCCCCTAGTTCTTTATCTCGCCGCCACTCCGTACTCGGCCAGCGCAACTCTAGTGGCAGTTCGGGAAGAACACCAAGCCAAAGGCGTGTTACGACGAGCCACGCCACCAGCCGGACTGACGCAAGATCGGGAAGACACCGCAAGAGCCGTAGCAGCATCAGCAGAAGATCAAGCTCGGCAGGACGACGTCGTCAAGGTCCCGACAAGCGATCAAGCGTCGGAGGTTCCACCACCTCGCGAGATAGCCCAACTTCCGCAGGACACAAGCCTCACCAACACGCCGGTTCTCGTCGAGCACCCAGTGTATTTCGTCAGCACGGTGTTGCGGGACGCAAGGGCACGATACCCCATGCCCCAGAAGCTCTTGCTCACGCTCTTGGTGGCCTCACGGAAGTTGCGGCACTACTTCCAGGGCCACCCCATCAAAGTCGTCTCGACCTACCCATTGGAGAGAATACTCAGGAGCCCCAACTCTGCTGGAAGGGTCGCTGAGTGGAACATCGAGCTGCAGGCATTCCAGTTGGAGTTCAACACCACCAGGGTCATCAAGGGAGCTGCCCTCGCTGATTTGGTGGCAGAATGGACGGATGCCCCGATGCTGGAAGTAGGCGAGGACCAGTTGTCGGTGTCAAAACCGGCGGATCTCGGGTAGGGGGTCCCGAACTGTGCGTCTAGGATCGATGGTAACAGGAGACGGTGGACACGATGTTTACCCAGGTTCGGGCCCTCTCTATGAGGTAATACCCTACTTCCTGCTTGATTGATCTTGGTGAATATGAGTATTACAAGAGTTGATCTACCACTAGATCGTAATGGCTAAACCCTAGAAGTCTAGCCTGTATGACTATGGTAATGAGTATCTCCTTTCCGGACAAACCCCTCTGATTTATATAAACACTGGGGGGGATCTAGGGTTACATAGAGTCGGTTTACATAAGAAGGAATCTTCATAGTTTGGTCGCCAAGCTTGCCTTCCACGCCAAGGAGAGTCCAATCCGGACACGGGTATGGTCTTCAGCCTTCATGTCTTCTCAGCCCATCAGTCCGGCCCAATGGATAATAGGCCGGATGCGCGAGGACCTCTTAGTCCAGGACTCCCTCAGTAGCCCCTGAACCTGGCTTCAATGACGAGGAGTCTGGCGCGCAGATTGTCTTCGGCATTGCAAGGCGGGTTCCCCCTTTTTCTGAACTCCAAGATAGTCTTCGGATGCGATAATAGTATCTGGACCTGTTACACACACCATACACAACTGCAGAGAGAATATATTTTTACACGAGTTCTATCCACTGACAACTTTTCGTAGCACGACAGTACGTTTGACCGGTCATAATTCCAAACCGTTCTTGTGTTCGACGCCCCACGTCCCGATACGCAGTTGCCATTGGCACGTCTTGTCAAAGCAGAGATCGTGTCCCCTTATTGCGGGATTCTCATCAATGCGGGCATGGGTAACCCAACCGTGCCGTTTATACAACCCTTGGGAATAGGCAAATCTTAAGGCGAGTGAGGAGGCGTTTAATATAAGCTTCCTCTATAAGGGGATAAGGATTCCGTCTTCCTCTTTCACGCCCTCTCTCTGTCTCCGCCTTTCCAATCTCGAGCTCCAGCGCCCAAGTTCTTATCTCCTTTCCACTCAAGCAACCATGTCCGGATCCGGAGGTCATGGCAAGTGGATGGTCTCCTCCGTCAAGGAGGAGGACATTACTGAGCTTCGGGCGGCCGGATATTTGGCGAAGGAGATCGCCCACCGTCTGCCGGCCGAGGGACAGGTCGTCCCCACGCCAAAGCCCATCGAGAGGGTAGTATTCATCCCCCATTTCTTCCGCGGGCTAGGGTCCCACTCCACCCTTTCGTCCGTAGGCTAATGTATTATTACAGGATGTATTTGCATGATCTGTCCCCGAATTCCTTCCTCAACATCTCGGCGTTCATCGTCATGTGTGAGGCCTTCCTCCGCATCCAACCCCACTTCGGGCTGTGGCTCAAAGTCTTCAACGTGAAGCCGAAGGTGGTAGATGGCCAGCACGCGGAGTGTGGAGGAGCCATGGTGAGCAAGCTACCCAACGTCTCCTGGCCAAAAGGTACTTTTGTGGAGACAGTAAAGGAGTGGCAGAGACAATGGTTCTACATCACAGAACCCCGCGGCACTACCTGGGCCGCGGCTGCCGAATTTCGCTCCGGTGCTCCCATGCGACTCACCTCCTGGGTCAAGAAGAGTCCGGACTGGTGTTCGCCCGATGAGCTGATAGCGTTGCAGATGCGCGTCCAGACCATGATGGCCAAGGACGTCAAGCTCGTCGATGTAATCCAGGTGATGCTAGTTCGCCGGATTCTCCCATGCCAGCGCAGAAGTCGCCCTTTGTGGGATTTTAATCCGAAGAAGCATCAAACCCTGGTGAGGCTCTTTGAGACCACCCACGAAGATGCTTGGAAGTTGCTCTTTAAGGGCAATGAGAAACCTCCGGCCACAGATTCAGACCGTCGTCACAATTGTAAACACCCCGCCAGTGAGGTATGTTATTTTTTTATGTACCCCCAACTTAATTGTTTCGAGGATGATGTCTGAGCTTTTACTATTGCTTTTTCAGGACTGGATGGAGAGGGCGAAGCGGATCGAGTGTCTGGCTCAGCTGCCTGAAGAACCGGTCATCCCGCGTCTAGCAAATATGCTGGTGCCGGCGCCATATAAAGCGCCGGAGAAGAAGGCCAAGGGGGCCAAGAGTGGCCCCCGTCGCAAGGGAACTTCGGACGTGACGTCCGAAGATGACGAAGCTCATTCCTCTGTCCCTGAGGACAATGGCGAGGAAGAGGAGGAGGAGGAAAACAACCCTCCCCCTGAGGAGAGGAAGAAGAAGAGGGCGGCTTCGGTGCATCTGGAGGCGGAAACGCCCAAGAAGGGGAAGGGCGTCCCAGCGGCCAACACCGCGTGGGATGTTGACAGAAGTCCGGAACGACGCCCCCGCACTAAGCCCCAGGCCGCATCATAAGTGACATGGCTCGCTCATGCGCACATCCGGCCCTTTCTCTTTATTATCTTGACATAGTTAACTGTACTATTGCAGTCCGGCCCGCGACCTTATCCAGCGATCCTCATCTGGAGGTTCGTTGGCTCCGTCGGAGATGGCGAGCATGTCGCCACCGCCTGCTTACTCCCCCTGGGCCAGGGACGACACCGAAGTGTTGTCCCGGAGGACCGCTCTGAACCGGGGAGGAGCCCAGGACGCTGTCCGGGAGGCGCCACAAGGCGAGACCTCCACTGCCGGACACATGGGGGAGCCGATCCTCATGGAGACTGGTGAAGAGGGCCGCATCCAGTTCGGCCCTCAGCCGAATACAATTCCGGGGACCCATATGGCTCCGGAGTCGGGCGAGCAGCCCCCTTTGAAGGAGGGGGGTGTGCCGCTTCCACCGATGGCCCCTGTCCATCCAGGGGCGCCGGATAACCTGATGGAGGCGCTACGAGGCGCCTCCGTCGTGGACGAGCATCGTGTCCTTATGGGTGCGGTGATCGAGAAGGTTCAGTCCGCCAAGAGTGGACTGAATGAAGCCTGCAGCAACCTGTTGACAGGTTTCGAGGTCAGAAAGAGAAAAACCCCGTGTAGACAGTAGCCCCTGAGACACTGTCTAGTGTTCAGCGAGAAGAACCGGATAGAGGATCAATCTTTTATTGTAGGAGACTAACGTAATATGTATGAATAAGCAGGCGTCGCTGTTGGCCGCAACCTCGCATGCTGCCGAAGTCTTTGAGCTGAGGCAGAGGCTGGAGCGGACCGAGAACGAGCTCAGCGAGGTTAAGGTTCGGCTCCAGGAGAAGCAAGGTGAGTGACGACTTGCTATGTGTTCGGAAAGAACAGGCGCTGTATATTGACCGTAGTGTCGTAATATGTGCAGGAGCCGCGACCGAGGTCGAGGCCCTAAAAAAGGCCCTGGGTGAAGCCGAGGGGAAGGCTGTCCAGCAGCAAGCCGCCCGAAAAAAGCTCAAGGCCCAGGTCAAGGACGTCCAGCAGGAGCTCCAGGACGCGGTGAAGAAGTGCGAAGCCTTGGAGTGCGAGGCGTCGGTCCGAGAGACCGAACTTACCAAGGTTCGCTAGGGTGAGGAGGCCGCGCGGAATGAGGCCCGGGGCGCCCTCCGGGAGATCCAGGAGGCCAAGAAGATCGGAGCGGGTAAGGCATTTAACATGCAAAGCAAGTATGCGGAGAGGAAGTACCTTTTACTAACCCGGATTCGGAGTTGCCCAGGGGCTTTTGCGGATCTGCCACGCAGCATGTCCGATGCTGCGGAGTTCTTCCAAGCCAGAGAAGGGAGCTCCACGGAGAAGTTGTTCTGGTCGCAGTACGCTACGCCGGAGCATCCGGTGCCCTTTACCGACCAGCTGAAACAGTTGGTGGAGCTGCATAGGGTGGCCGAACTGGGCATTAAGGATTTGATAATCCGGCTGTGGCCAGCCGAAGCTATGCCCGACAGCTACTTCGGCCTCGTGAAGCGGCTGGTGGACGCCTGTCCGCAGCTGGACACCGTCAAGTGATCAGCCTGCATCGAAGGTGCCCGCATGGCCTTCGCCCATTGCAAGATGTGGTGGGCGAAGATGAACGCTGTTGAAGTGGCCAGAGGGCCGCCGGAGGGCAAGGAGCACCGCACACCCGAGCGTTATTTTGCGGATGTCATAGAAGGGTCTCGTCTTGCAGCAGCGCAATGCGGGCAGGACATTATTTTTGAATGAAAACATTCGTGTTGTCTTTATTTTGTATGACTGAAACAAAGTTCGTTTGTAATATAATATTTGGTATGTTTTGATTGTTTCCTCCTGTGCGACCGTGGTGTATAGAATTTGAGGGTTGGCCAGTCGTCGGCTTCTGCCCTCACGTAGGTAGTACGGAGGTGTTCGGGATGGTATCTAAACAATCTTGATCCAATTATATGGTCCTTGAAGGAGTTGTTTAGCGCGACGAACCAGGCAATCGGACTATGCAGCTTAAACGCCCTCACTTAGCCATAGGAGTTTTATAATAAAACATGGGCGCAGCCCCTGGTATGCGGACCAGGGTGCTGTCAGCATCTGATCGGGAAGTACCGCCTTCGCATAATGCGGAAAAAATCTCCAACGATTTGTAACCCTCGAACAGCTGACTGGCTCTCGCCGCATCATGACAGTCAGTTTTCAGCTTTCTCTACTGAGGTGCTCATCCGGTTTATACCAGGGCACAATCGCAACATTTCTCCCTTTACTACCCTAGCCGATGTAGCGGAACGTAGGGTAGCAAACATAGGAGCCGGGCAACCCAACTATTGACCAAAGACATGATTCGGAGCCGATGCATATAATGCTAAATTCGGGGTGCCGAACTTCTCTATAAGAAGTGTTCGGACTTTGTTGCCATGTTATGGGGCGATGATGAGCCCCTGGCAAATATGAAACGTACCAGAGTGTACGGTTGCTAGGAAATAAGTAATTGAAAGGAAAACAGAAGGAGAACAGAGATAGTGTCTGGGGCCCTTGAACTCGGACCATGAACTGTTTCCATTATAGTTGTATTGATGCGTCAAAGCGCATTGGTACAAAATAGTGCCATAAGCAACCGGCTATTTGACATGCCGCAACTAAAGGCGGGCTGCGTATGGGTCCTGAAAACATATAGAGTAATCGTTGGATTGGCCTCTAGGGCTTCCCATGTACGCCTGAGCTCCGTGTCAATCCGGTGTGATTATCCTTTGACATGACCATTAATCAGGCCGTCGAAGGAGGCCCGCCTAAGAGAAACCTGAAAAAAGGGAAAAGGAGATAGTGAAGTTGTATTTGTGTCCGGGATCGGTCTAGCCGAACTGTAGATCCCGGGCTAGTTTGTGCCTCCGTCGATGCCCATGGAATTTTGAGTGCTTAATTATGTACGCGTGGTACAAATGCCACTACCTTATCGGGATTGGGACGGAGGCCGAATTGCTAATCGAGCTCTTGACGAGCCGCGTTGTCCTGTTGCAGTGTAGTCCGAACCCTCTTAGTGATGTCCAGGGGCTCGGCAGCCAGACTATGGTGCTGTTTGAGAAGGCCGCTTTGTACCTCTGTTGCTAGGGCGGCGGCGTGCTCCTCTATCCGGAGGGAGCGTTCTGTCTTTCTGTTGATTGTTATGACACCACGTGGACCGGGCATCTTAAGCTTGAGCTAAGCATAATGTGGCACCACATTGAATCTAGCAAACGCGGTTCGTCCGAGCAGTGCGTGGTAGCCGCTGCAGAAGGGGACGATATCAAATATTAACTCTTCGCTTCGGAAGTTGTCCGGAGAACCGAAGACCACGATTGAGCCCGTACAGCGGGCCTCTACGCCTGGTATGACTCCTTGAAAGGTAGTCTTTGTGGGTTTGATTCGTGAGGGATTAATGCCCATCTTCCGCACTGTGTCCTGATAAAGCAAGTTGAGGCTGCTACCACCGTCCATCAGGACTCGTGTTAGGTGAAACCCGGCGATAATTGGGTCGAGGACTAGTGCGGCTGAACCACCATGGCGGATACTAGTTGGATGATCTCAACGATCAAAAGTGATCGGGAATGACGACCACGGATTGAATTTTGGGGCGACTGGCTCTACCTCGTAGACGTCCCTGAGTGCTCGCTTGCCCTCCCTTTTGGGGATGTTTGTAGCGTATATCATGTTCACCGTTTTGACTTGAGGGGGAAATTTCTTCTGCCCCCCAGTGTTCGGCTGCCGGGGCTCTTCGTCCTCGTCCTCACTTTGTGATCCCTTTTCTTTGTGTTCGGCATTTAACTTGCCAGCCTGTTTGAAAACCCAACAGTCTCTGTTGATGTGATTGGCTTGTTTATCTGGGGTACCATGTATCTGGCAGGGACGATCAAGTATGCAGTCCAGGCTGGATGGTCCCTCACTGTTCCTTTTGTAGGGCTTTTTTCGCTGGCCGGACTTGGAGCCGCTGAATCCGGCATTAACTGTGGTGTCATCGGTGTTATCGCCATTGCTTCGGCGTTTGTGCCTATTGCGCTGGAGCTTGCCGGTGCTGTTCTTGGCCTCGGAGGGGCCTGTCTCGCTGGCTGTGTTTTTGCTACGAGCCAGCCATCTGTCCTCACCCGCGCAAAAGCGGGTCATGAGTGCCGTAAGGGCTGCCATGGACTTCGGCTTTTCTTGGCCAAGGTGGCGTGCTAGCCATTCGTCATGGAGGCTGTGTTTAAAGGCCGCTAGGGCTTCAGCATCCGGACAGTCAATGATCTGGTTCTTTTTGGTTAGGAACCTAGTCCAGAATTTTCACGCTAATTCTCCAGGTTGTTGAACTGTGTGGCTTAAGTCATCGGCATCGGGTGGCCGGACATATGTACCTTGGAAGTTGTCAAGGAAGGCTTCTTCCAAGTCCTCCCAGCTGCTGATGGAGTTTTCAGGCAGGCTATTTAGCCAGTGTTGAGCTGGCCCTTTGAGCTTTAGTGGGAGGTATTTGATGGCGTGGAGGTCGTCTCCACGGGCCATGTGGATGTGGAGAATAAAGTCCTCAATCCATACCGCGGGATCGGTTGTTCCGTCGTATGATTCAATATTGACGGGCTTGAACCCCTCGGGGAATTCGTGATCCAGCACCTCATCTGTGAAGCAGAGAGGGTGTGCGGCGCCTCTATATCGGGCCGCGTCACAGCGCACCTCCGATGAAGTCCGTCTGCGGTTATCGGCCCGGGTGTGACTAGGTTTGTCACGTCCGAATAGATAGTCGTCATCTCGAGTTGGGAAGCGTCCTCGCGATCCGTAGATTGATCTGGTGTGTCCTGCTCTACTGTCCAGATCTTGCCGAAGGTCGTATGTATGGTCCCGAGCTGTTCTGTCCCTGTTTTTGCGAGGCGGTGGGGTAGGCTGTTATTTGGCCTGAGTTGTCATTTTATCCCGACCGCGGGGTGGTCGGTCCGCCGCACTATCCCGACCACGTGGTGGTCGGTCCGCATTGCGTGAGGGAGGTATGGGATCTGGTGCTTACTCATCGAACTGAGGTAGCAGTCTGTGCTTTGGGTAACTCTTAGCTGGGCGCTCGAGGCTGTATTCTTCGGCTGCCAGGACATCGGTCCACCTGTCAATGAGCAGGTCTTGATCAGCTTGGAGCTTCTGTTGCTTCTTCTTCAGGCTTCTTGCAGTGGCTATTAGCTGGCACTTGAAGCGCTCCTGCTCGAGGGGTGCCTCAGGCACGATGAAGTCCTCGTTGCCGAGGCTCTCATCATCCTCGGAGGGTGGATGGTAACTATCGTCCTCCGGGTCACTGGGCATGGCCTGCTTATCAGGGTTAACTTTCTCATTGTCTTTTTCCTCTTGTTCGGATGTTGCTCCCACAGGGTCTTCATTGTTTTCGGCGTTGTCAGGAGTACTATTTTCCCCGGTGCCAGTGTTGCTGTCTTTTGAGCGACGTGACTTAGAGCGGCGTTTAGGGCGCCGGCGCCTGGACTGCGTCTCGGAGGGTTTATTCACATCCGGCTCTTCTTTGTCATTGCCGCCAGATCCTTTAGGTGTATCAACCATGTACACGTCGTATGAAGAGGTGGCCGTCCAACGTCCAGTAAATGGCGGGTCTTGGCCTTGCTCCTTGTCGGCATCGTCGTCCATACCGTCGATGTCTTCGGAGCCGTAATCAAGCACGTCGGTTAAGTCATCGACAGTGGCTATGAAGTGGGTGGCGGGTGGGAAGCAAATTCCCCATCATCAGCCTCTAGTTCGAACCAGACATAGTTCGGCTGTGAGTCCCCCGTCAGGGACAAGTTTTTTAATGAATTTAGGACATCGCCCAAGGGCGAGTGTTGGAAGACGTCTGCGGCGCTGAACTCGAAGATCGATGACCGATCCAGCTCGGTATCTGCAGGCGCATGCGGTTCGGAGTTTATAGCCGGAAACGAGTCCGGAATTTTGTTGACGCAGATATTCCTTGGTGTTGAGTCTGTGTGCGGCTTCGACGCCGCAGACTCTATGGCTTCGGATGGTGCAATCTGCTCCGGATCTAAGGCCGTAGCGGTTATTGGAACCATCTCCTGAGCCTAGTCCGACGACAGATTTAAGTCATGTTCATCGGAGCGAGGGGGAGCGACCGCCGCGGTCTCGAATCCAGTGAAGATCAAGTCTCCACGGATATCCGCGACGTAGTCCAAGCTTCCAAATCTGACCTGGTGGCCAGGGGCGTAGCTATCGATCTGCTCCAGATGGCCAAGCGAGTTGGCCCGCAGTACGAAGCCTCCGAATATGAAAATCTGTCCGGGGAGGAAGGTTTCTCCTTGGACAGCGCCACTATAGACGATTGAAGGGGCCATCGAACCTTTCGTCGATGACACAGTGGAACTCTGAATGAAAGCACCAATGTCGGTGTCAAAACCGGCGGATCTCGGGTAGGGGGTCCCGAACTGTGCGTCTAGGATCGATGGTATTAGGAGACGGGGGACACGATGTTTACCCAGGTTCGGGCCCTCTCTATGGAGGTAATACCCTACTTCCTGCTTGATTGATCTTGATGAATATGAGTATTACAAGAGTTGATCTACCACGAGATCGTAATGTCTAAACCCTAGAAGTCTAGCCTGTATGACTATGGTAATGAGTATCTCCTTTCCGGACTAACCCCTCCGGTTTATATAGACACCGGGGGGATCTAGGGTTACATAGAGTCGGTTTACATAAGAAGGAATCTTCATAGTTTGGTCGCCAAGCTTGCCTTCCACGCCAAGGAGAGTCCAATCCGGACTACGATCTTCGGCCTTTATGTCTTCTCAGCCCATCGGTCCGGCCCAATGGATAATAGGCCGGACGCCTGAGGACCCCTTAGTCCAGGACTCCCTCACCAGTCTACCTCGCCGGGAAGTGAGGCGCCCGACGGCTGGGTCATGTATTTTGATGGGGCCTTTGCGCACCAGGGCGCGGGGGCTGGAGCAGTACTCGTCTCGCCCACTCAGGACAAGCTCTAGTATGTTGTACAGCTCTGCTTTCAGCAGGGCGAGAAGGTCTCCAACAACATTGCAGAATACGAAGGCCTAATAGCCGGCCTGAAAGCTGCGGCAGCACTGGGGGTGAAGGGCCTCACCGTCAGGGGCGACTCGCACCTTCTCGTCAACTTCTCCAACAAAGTATACGAGACGAAGGACGAGCACATGGAGGCATACCTCACGGAAGTGCGCAAGATGGAGAAGCAGTTCCTGGGCCTGGAGTTGCAGCACGTGCCCCGTGGAACCAACAAGGAAGCTAACGACATCGCCAAGAGGGCATCCAAGCGGCAGCCCCAAGAGCCTGGCGTCTTCGAGGAGCGGCTCTTCAAGCCGTCAGCAACGCCACCACTCTCGAGGACAACTCAGCCTCGGGAGGAGCTCCCGCAGCCGCCTACCACGGGAGCCCCAGCCTGCGGCCCGACTTCGGGAGCGCGCCTGCTCTTGGCGCTCGAGCCCCAGGAGGGATGCTGGACCAAGGAATTCAAGGAATACCTGATGCAAGGGACGCTGCCGGAGAAGGAGGAGAACGCGGAGCGCGTGGCCCGGCAAGCCATGGCATACTGCATCCAGGACGATGAGTTATACAGGAAGCGACCAAATGACGTTTCATTGCGTTGCATCTCCAGAGACCAGGGGAAGGAGTTGCTATCCGAACCCTCGTCGACAAGGCATTCCATAGCGGATTCTACTCGCCCACGACGCTCAACGATGCAGCCGAGCTGGTGAAGTCCTGTGAAGCCTGCCAGTTCCACGCCAAGAAAATCCATCAGCCAGCTCAGGGTCTCCAGACTATCCCACAAACTTGGCCGTTCACGGTCTGGGGGCTGGATATCTGGGGCCCATTTCCTCGAGCACCAGGGGGCTACCACTACCTCTAGTCACCATCGACAAGTTCACCAAGTGGGCAGAAGTGGAAGCCGTCCGCACCATCCCAGCTGGTTCCGCGGTCAAGTTCATCAAGGGTCTCGTGAGCCATTTCGGGGTCCCCAACCGCATCATCACTGATAACGGCTCGCAGTTCACTAGTAATCTCTTCAGAACATACTATGCTAACCTTGGAACGCAGATCTGCTACGATTCGGTGGCACACCCCAGGAGCAATGGTCAGGCCGAACGCGCCAACGCAGAGGTCCTGAGGGGCCTCAAGACCAGAACTTTCAAGAAGAAGCTAGAGGCCTGCGGCAAGGGCTGGTACGACGAGCTCCAGTCCGTGTTGCGGTCCATCCGCACCACCGCCACCAAGCCAACGGGCGAGACCCCATTCTTCCTCGTCTACGGAGCAGAAGCGGTACTCCCTCACGAGGTCAGGCATCGCTCCACACGGGTCCTGGCGTTTGATGAAACGCAACAGGACGCCATGCGGGGGATGGACCTTGTGCCGGGGGAGGAACGCCGCCGCGAGGCCGCACTACGGGCGGCAAGGTACCAGCAGGCGCTGCGGCGATACCACTGCCGCAACATCCGCTCCAGGACGCTCGAGGCGGGTGGAAGGGATGCATAAGCGCTCACCCATGTGGGAGGGCCCGTTCAAGGTCGTCCATGTCACCAGGCCTGGCGCCGCGCACCTGGAGACACTGGACGGGGTACCCATCCAGAACGCTTGGAACATCCAGCACCTCCGGAAGTTCTACCCATGAAGAAGGCCCAGTGCCTGTAAAGAAAGGCCCATTGCCTATGAAGAAGGCCCAGTGCCTGTGAAGATCGCCGCCCGTGACACTCTCACGTAATAACAAGTGGGGCTGTACACGCCCCGGAGTCTCAGGAGTGCCGCCCTCGGGCCTCGGGGGCTCCCTCCCACGTCCAAGTGGCAGCACTTAGCTCCGCGCTAGTGATAAGACTCGAAGACTAGACTAGGTGCCGGACGCAGCTTTTCATTTGCTTTCCGTAGTTGGCTCGCCTCCTTTTAATTGAAAGTTTGCTTCTGGAGTTCCTTGCTGATTTGGTTTCGTTGCTTTCTGCAGCTGTTTCCGGTTCCAGTTTAACCTGTTTTCTCTCTCTCACACATACCTCGTGAGGGGGCTAGGCAGACGCCCTCGCGAGCCTTTTCCTCCCCTCTGCCCTTCGTCTGATTTTTCGCGAGGCATCCTCATTCGATCCAACAAGCTAGCACACCTCTCCTGATCCGTGCCCCTCGGGTATCCGCGATACGAAGCGTTGGGTCTAGACTCGGGTGAAAGATAAGCCTCCTGGCGACGCTCCTAACAAGTTTTTCGCAGTTCCCTAGCACCCGCCAAGTCAAGGAAGGCCTCTGCAGGCACCAAGAAGCAAGTCCCTCGCGAGAAGGAGGCTACCCCAAGCGTGCCAAGCTAAGTTACCTCTACACAAAATAACGACACAACATGGAAACAACAAACATAGCATAATGACTGGGAAATCATAGTTCGATACACGCCCTCCGGGGCCCATACTGGTTTCTTCTTGATGCAGAAAGGAAAGGAAGAATAAAGCGGCGCCTGCCCCTACAGCGATCCAAGGAGACGGGCTCCTGGCACCGCCCCGAGCTCAGCCAGACCCCTCCTCGCGCTTCACGGAGGCGCGGCAACGAGACGATCCGCCACCACCTTCGAAGTCAGCGCGGCGGCGTGGCGGCTGGTCGTAGCCACCACTACTGGAGCTGTCGTCGGGGGAAGAGCCGCCGTAGCTGGACGAGACACGGTCGGCACCAAGGGCGGGTTCGCCCTCGTCCTCGTCTCGACGATCGCCAAGGCCGAGCACCTCCTCGCCATCGTTCACCTCGGGGCAGCACCCGGCGCGGCGACCATCTTCCCCAAACGCCCTCACGTAGAGGGTCGCATCACCGTCGTACCTGAAATGAAGAGTACACCGCCTGCCTAGGCCGCGCGCACGGGGCAAACGTCTGCCAGCCGCGGGCCAGAGCTATGTTGCCCGCGGCGGAGACCTCAACCACAACCCAAGAAACTCTGCTGCAGCAACCGTCCGCCTGCAGCCACAACCCGGCTGGACCGGAGACCGGCAGCTCGTCGGCGAAGAAGCGCGGGAGCTAAAGCCAGTTGCTGGCCGGGTTCTCCGACCAGACGACGAACTCCGGCCACACCTCCGCTGAATGGAAGCGCGGCCGGGGAGGCCGTGCAACCATGGCGCGTCTCCCTTCGTCACCAGGGCTGCCACGACTGGAACAACCCCTGACGCGCGCAGCGGCGCCACCACGGGAACAGGGGGCCACGGCGGGGGTCGCGGTGTGCTTACGGGGACGGCCGCGTCCACGCTTGGGCGCCGGGGAGCCGGGCCCCTCGCAAGGGGCCTTTCCCTTCTCTACAGCGGAGAACCTCTTCGACAGCGCCATTGGAGTCGGCGGTGGAGCAGAAGAAGAAGCAAGCGGAATGGGAAGGAATGGGCGACGGGGGCTCTGGCCCCCTCCTCATTTATAGCAGGAGAAGGCCAACCAGCGCCCCCCACGATCACAGGTAATGATGGTTTTCCTTGCATGTCGCAGGGTCTTGTCAAGTCGGGCAGTTGTCGAGGCAGCGTGGGGAAGCGGAGACGCCCACGTCCAATCAACCGCCACGCGTCGACCAAGGCCGCAGGCTATTGGGGCCTGCGGCGCTCCTCACTTGACCTTTGGCTTCGCCTCGAAGCCAAGCCCGAGTGCGCCTTGGGCCCGGGGGCTACTATCGGCGTTCTGGGAACGGGGGTCCCCAGACTTGCCTGCCTGCGGCCCACGGCGTGGCTGTGCTAGCAGGCCTGTACGGCCCATCTTCATCAACAAGCCATTCAAGACCCTCGCGAGGGGCCAAGCCTCGCGAGGCGGACAACGCACGACCTCCTCAGGAGCGGCCTCGCCAGGCAGGCTCGCGAGGGCGGAGAGATCAAGGCAAGGCAAACCTCGCGAGGTTCTTGTGAAGTGAGCCATGACGATCGAGACCAGGCGCGCGCTGGCGGGCGCCAACGCGCGCACCATCCTTGTTTTCTCTTTGGTGCTAAGGAGGCAAGCGCAGGTGCGGAGTACCGAGGCATCAAGCAAAGGTTTCCATATCGGTGCAATGCGACCAGGACCAACAGGACGGCAAGACGGAGGTCACCATGGAGCCCAAGGCGGCGTCACCTCCAGAGCCTTTTGCAGGCGAAGACCGCTTTTGTCAGGATAAGCTGTACTAGCCGTCCCTTTTCAAATTGGCCGTTGTTGGCTCCCTTCCCGCTCAATATTTGGGGAGGGGACCAGGGCCTCTATAAATAGGACTAGCCACCACAGTAGAAGGCAACTAAGCGTGAGCGGATCGAATCCTCACACACACAAGTTCGCGAAGCACAAGAACACCTCAACCTCAGGAGGCTGTTCTTCCCCTTGTACTGTTCATCATGAGCCCAAGAGGCAATCCACCACCACCACACTAGAGTAGGGTATTACACCACAACGGTAGCCCGAACCAGTATAAATCTTGTGTCCCTTGTGTTATGAGTTCGTCGAGTTAGTCCGTGAGATCTTAGCAAAACTAGGACGTGGATCGGTAGGGGGGAAGTCTTCGTGCGCACCACAGTGTTCGAACCTTGAGGGTTTTGCCGGAACCCGTGATCCGACAGTAGTGGGGGTTGAGGCAGGGCTCGGGGCGGCCGCTCGATGACAGGTGGTGACCGTAATTGGCCAGCGCAGAGACGGCAAAAGCTCACCGAGCAATGGTGGGTTCCACCACATCGTTTTTGTTTATAGAACAGCGTGTGATGTATATTTGCAGCACTTTTAGCAATTTTTAAGTATGGTGTCATTTTTTTGACACCATATATCTATACGGAGTTATTGGAGTCTTTTTTGTTTGCCCCAAGCAACCCAACCTTTAGACACAACTATGTCTTTAGGGCAGATGTTGGAGTACCAAAAACCTACATTTGAGCTTCTATTTGTCCACGTAGAACGATGTCTTTTGTCTAATTAAAAGAACTCGAATATATATTCAATGTCGGATTAAAAATCTGACACCCTCGGATACATAACGTCTGATCCCAATCAAACGCATGACAGTTACCCGCTACAATATGGAAGTTTTTCCTGACAAATTTTACACTACACGATAATTTTCACTTTAGAACATGTCAAATCTTACGCAACTGTCCGAGAAATTAGTCTTTTTTCGCATGGCAACTCTGGATGTTTGTTGACAAACGCTAAAAACCTAACGCCACATTTTAACATTTGCCAATTAAAAACAGATAGTTCCTATTCACCTTGTTCCCAGCATAGTGAAAATTATCCTTCCTACAGCGCCGCGACTTCGAAAGTGATACGCCACCTGCTGCCCTTGTCCGTGCTATACACGAGCCTACCCAGCAAGAACAACAGTACGTGGTACGTACGCCCAAGACGCGTGTCCATGTGGGCGCGTCACGCTGACACACGACACGACAATTTTGTACAGCCTTCGCTGTGATGAGTAGCGAGGTTTTGGCCACCCACCAATAGCCATTTTTCGGCCTCCGTTTGATACCCCGATCGACCCGTTTGCACATAATACACAACACAGTGGAAAAGGTTAAAAATCACTCAGAACGAGCAATAAGTTTGACAAAAACTTTCATGCAGCGCTTCAAAAAACAAAAACTTTCATGCAAACAGAGCCGCAGCTAGGCACAACCACAACGTCGCCAGCGCGGGCCACACGACCCCCAGCCGGTGCGACCCGCCGAGGTCGAGCCTGGGGATGCCGGCGTCGTCGTCGGTGCCGCCGGCCGGGCCGAGAGCGGCGCCGGGGCTCGCCCGCGGGGCGCCGGCAGGGGCTCCCGGCGTGGTGGAGCCGGCTGGCGAGGTGACGTGCACGTGCAGCTTCATGCCGCCGAGGCAGTGCATCTGGTGGCCGCAGATGAAGTACCGGTCGCCGCCCGCCGTCAGGGGCACCGTCGTGTTGCCGTCGCTGCTGGAGAGCAGCGCGTTGGCGGCGCTGCAGCTCTTGAACCCCGCCGCGTCCACCTCGTCCAGGGTGTGGGTCTTGGAGTACGTGAACACTGCAGATCGATCGCAAATTAAAGGCGTATACGTGGACAAGTGGTGGTCAGTTAAGCATAAGCTGCGATCGAGCGAAGCAGAGGACGGACGGCGCTGCCGCGACCCGTTCTTACCTAGAACGTCGCCGACGTTGAATATCTTGGCGGCGGCCCACGACTGGAGGTCGGCGCTGATGTCCCAGCCGGCGCTGTTCCCGACGGTGTACGACGCCGCCCGCGCCTCCCAGGCGACGCCGTGGAGGAGCAGCAGGGCGCACAGCGCGAGGGCGACGCGAGCTTGGGCCATGGCCGGACGCTGCGGTATCCCGATATGCTAGTGCAGATTGCAGAGATGAGAAAATTTAACTCAGACTGCATCGTCAAAAGCTTGGATATATACGAGTTCCCTGAGCGCCGGTTCTGGTTGAGGATTGGGTAACCTAATCTTTCGAGCGCGTCGCTGGAAATAATTGACCTAATCTTGTAAGGCGACCAGGGGACGGTGCTGCGGATTAAGCGAGCGAGCGGCACACGCGAGCTAGCGACTGAAAAGGTTGTAAAATGGGGAGGTGCAACGGTCTTCTCCCGCTTTCTTGTGTCTGTTCTGATTTGAATATGTGATCGCGGGGAGGAATGGGGGTGTTTGCTGAGGTTGGTGATGCAACTTTCTCTTGTGTTGTTGGTACTAGGTATGGGCGGTTAAGCTGTTCCTGCTGCTCCAGGGTCGTGCCGGGCCATCTTCAGCACTTTTGTGGTTTTCTACTCTTCTTTATTGTAGCAACTTGTTCCCCCACTTCTTGGAGAGGATTATGATTTTCTAGTAGGTTGAAACTGCTCCCCGCAAAAAAAAAAAAACTAGAGTACAGTTTTTTTAGCTGAAACTACAGTACAGTTTTAGAACAGGGAGAGGGAGAATCCTATTTGCTTTACTTTTTCAAGGGAAAGAGAATCCTATTTGTTTTTTTAGGGTTTAGAGAATCTTTTTTTTAGCAAAAGAGAATCCTATTTGTTTGTTGGACATTGCTAACGTCAGACGTGCGGACCATAGCGAGAGATCCGGACAATCCGCATGCAGCCTGTTCTAACTCGGATTACATGCAGTCCGTTGTTCTCCACATGCATGTGATAATTAGTGCTTTTTATTCTTCATAATGTACGTGCATGGCAGAAAGCTAATTACATGCATGCATGTGAGACGAAGTTGATGTCATCACTATAGATTCTCTCATGTTTGAAAAATTCAAAATGTTTCGTAGGCCAACCGTCGCTCCGATCGAAAAATTGTTTTCACATAAAAGAACTGTCGTGGCAAGAACTTCGAAACTAGATCCCATGTTGATATGTTCCGACAACTTTTTTTTTCGGGTAAAAATTTACCACGCATTGGGTATGCTAGTTATCACGTATATGGTACATCAGTTACCGCGATGTTTACATAGGCAAATTCCGGGCATAAAAATGACTTCTTCCAACTTTCTCGCCACATGCAAATGCACTAAAAGTGCAGAAAAGCTAATGTCATCATGGATTCTTTTTGTTTTGAATTTCAAAATGTTTTGTCGCTCGAATCGCCTGTTCGATCCAAAATCTGTTTTCACAAAAAAAAATCCACCGCGGCAAGACCTTCGAAACTAGATACCATGTTGGCATGTTCCGAATAATAATTTTTGTGGGTCAAAATTTATCATGCCTGGGTAAATAAGGTATCAACTCTAGTGTGCATATATTACCATGTTATTTACACAGATCCTACCGAGTATGTTTTCAACAACTTTTATTCACAGGTCAATAGTTATCGAGGTGTTTGTTCCTAAGTTATCAGGTTCGGAAGCCTATATTACCATGTTATTTATACAGATGTTATCGGAGTATGTTTTCAAACAACTATTTTACACGAGTCAAAGTTATCGTGGTGTTTGTACCTAAGTTATCAGGTCCGGGAGCGTATATTATCATGTTATTTACACGAGAAGTTATTAGTGGTATGTTTTCAATAAAAAAATCACGGGTTCAAATTTATCGTGTTGTTTGTACCTAACTTATCATGACTGGAAGTCTATATGATCATACTATTTACACACAAAGTTATCGGTGATATGTTTTTAACATCTTTTTCCCCGGGTCAAAGTTATCGTTGTGTTTGTACCTAAATTATCAGGTTCGGGAGCGTATACTACCATGTTATTTACACAGATGTTGCCGGAGTATGGTTTCAACGACTTTTTTCACGTGTCAAAGTTATCGTGGTGTTTGTACCTTATCAAGTATGCGAGTGTATATTATTATGCTATTTACAAAGAAGTTATCGGTAGTATGTTTTTAACAAAAAAAAATCCATGGGTCAAAGTTATCAGGTCCGGGAGCCTATATTACCATGTTATTTACACAGATGTTATCGGAGTATATTTTCAACAATTTTTTCAAGGGTCAACGTTCGGAAGTTAGCCTTTTCGTTATATAAAAATTATCAGGTGTAAGTTCAATAAAAAAATTGGTCAATGTAACCACAGTGTTGCTTGCAAGTTATCAGGTCCGTGTTGCGTAAAATACCATGTTATTTACACATAAATTAACGAGATATCTTATTTTTAAAATAGGGGTCAATAACATTTTTCCCGCGTCGAAGTTATCACTGTGTTTGTATCCTAGTTACCGGGTCTGTGGGGTGCGAATTACCGCATTATTTACATAGAAGTTACATGGAGTATGTTTCAACAAAAGAATTCCCCGGTCAAAAGTTTCTAGGCCTGGATTAAGTTATTAGGTCAGCGTTTCGGAAATTAGCATGTTATTTACAAAACAATAACAAAGTATAATTCAATAACATTTTCCCTGGGTCAAAACTATCATGGTGTTTATGCCTAAATTATGAGATAGGCGGTACATAAATTATCGGAGTTCAATCCCAATTTCAAACACTTTGTTTCTTGAAAAAGAAGATTGAAAATCAATGTAAACATGACCTATAAATATGTATGTACAAAGACGGTATGCCTCTTCCCTATAGTCAGCAACATGATGCTAATGATGCACTAGTGCAAAAATCAGAAGATATAAGGCTTTTTCCCCATTGTTGTAATAAAAAAGGGTCAAATACTTAGTTTCTTTTAAGTATACAATAATTGACGCTGGCTGGGTTGGTTGTTCCTCTTTAGGGCTTGTTTGGTTGTTGGGGACGGACAACCCTGGGTAGTAAACCCCCACGGGGGATTTCCCCTGTGCACAAAAGATCCTCTCCCACCATGGAAAAGTAATCGTTGCCATTTGGAGAACAAAAGGAAGGGAATGGAAGGGAGCTTGTAAAAGATAGACGGATTGCTACGGCAGGAGAGAAGCAGCTTTTGGGGCAACAGAAGAACGACAAGTGCCCAGGGGAGAGGCTGGAGAGGGAAAGGAGGGAGAAGGAAGACTAGCGGAGAGGGGTCGATTGCCGGAGATCGTAGGCCGAGGCGTCGCACCCAGCGCCGCCGGCTCCCTGTTGCGCGCGCGAAAGAGAGAGAGAGAGAGCGAGGCGAGGATTTCTTCTCCGACGTCTCGACTAGGGGACGGTTCTCCACGGGAAAGGCCGTGGAAAGGTCAGTGTCCGTTCCCCCAATCGACCACCAAAAATGGCTAGGTGGGCTCACCCAGGAGCAATTTGGCCCGCGGTTCCTTCGCCCAGGGAAAAGGCCGGGATCCTCCCGGGATACCCTGCATCCAAACGAGCCTTAATGTATGCTTGGCAACCAGAGTTCGAATCCCCTACCAAGCTTTTTAATTTCGTTTCCACACAACAGTCATTCTTTTTCTGCACAACAGTCACAGTGCATGGCCCAAACTTGCGGGTCGAGAATCACGCCACAAAAAATGGGCCGGGAATCACGTGCGGGACCAAAAAAATGGGCCGAGAATCGTGTGCGGACGTACTTGATGAAAAAGAACTGATCGTAACGGCGCGTGGTAGCGACCGTAAAATTCGGATTGAACGACGATGGGTCATTCGGATCTGTTGCAAACAGTCGACTGAGTAGAAAATTGCTTTTCCGTTATTTTTTTAGGCAAGAGAAACCTATTTGGTCGTACAGGCCAATTGGCACACAACGCCCAACCCCTACCGTAGTTCCTATGTGGGCTGGCCCAGGTAGTCTTTTTTTACTCACTGATTTTGGAAATCTTCGGTTCCCTTGGTTTTCTGGGCTGGTTTTGTTTGTGTTTTTTCTTCTGTTTTTGGGCCGGTTTTCCAATTCGGCTTTGTTTCTTTTTTTAATTTTCATTTTTTAACATGAAATTTTCAATTTTCATTTTTTACCAAATTCATGAATATTTATTTCAAATTTGTGATTAATTTTTTTCTTTAAATCAGCAGAAAAATTGGATTCGTGAACAATTTTTACATTCATGCAAAGTTCAAAATTATGAGCTTTTAAACATCTGTATTTGTAAGACACCAAACCGGGTTTTTATGTGTAGTGGAGTTTTTTTAACGCGAGAAACAAAGAAGAAAGAGGTCGATCAAACCTATCCAGTCAGTGAGCGACGGAGCTCTTCCCCCAATGATTAGCGCGCCCAGAATCGTGTTGGCGCTCGCATGCGCTCTCAGCGGGCCGTGGCCTACTAATGAGCATGCGAACGGAGTTATTATTGTTCTTTTTCGGAGGTGACACGGAGATAAAGAGATTTAATTATTCGGATTTAATGAGTTTATGCTATTGTGTCATGCTGTTTTTGTTGGTTTATTTCTTTGTGGACTAGAATCTTTGCTCGACACTAATAAGGCACATATTGTGATTCAACGGCCTACACTTCTAGGGAATCATCCGGCCAAAGTACGTTCATCGCTCAAGTCTTCTCATCTTTTGGATGAACGACTCAGGGGTCTTTCAGAAAAAGCATTATTAGTA